>NC_060070.1:136369178-136716678 GCF_922984935.1 Meles meles
TGCTGCATCTGCCTGGATAAAGAAGCCCTTATCTTAAAGTCAATGCAGCTGCTACTACAAAAAACCTGCTCGGAACAGAAATGTTCAGTCCTGTTTCCCTTTGAAATCTATAGTCAGTGACTTGACACACATGGGTTCAATTTCAGGGATAAATACATGCTTGAAATGACTAGGTTTACACATCTGTAGACATTTTAACGTCCCTTAAGTTGTCTGCTCACAAAGACTTCCTGGATGGTCCAGAGAAGCCTGACACCTTTTCCCACACCCCTCTGTCTGGGCTTGGAAATCCCATGGCTCTGTTTCTGTCTGCCCCCAATAAATTCCCTCTCCTGCTCTCTTACATATAAACCATATTTTCTTATAACCTGAAGTATACTAACTTGTGGTATTTTGGCATGTGTGGGTGTTTTCTATATGCCTACACATATAGTACCCATATTTCTATGTTAGCTAGCTCTAAGAACCCTGTTTACCTCTGTGAGTTAAATAAAATGCTGCTTGTCAATCCCAGAATCTTGGAAAATGAAAGACATTTTATTTTATAAATGTGTTTGAATTCCCTAAGTCTTGTATTTCACACACACAATCAAATATTTTTACAGAGAAACGGTTTTCGTCATCCAGAAGAAGCTAATAACATAATCAATCTTTGGAAATGAAGTATATCCAAAAGTGATTGTGCAAGTTTTTCCCCCCTGCCATATTGGTTAAATTTGGCTTCCTTTAGTCTCTGAATTTGTTACTGTTTCGTTCCCAGCTTGGTGTCATCTATTTATCTCGCTTGTATTTTCCAGACAGAAACCCCATTTCCTTCCTCATTTTTTTTTCTCCAACTGTAGATTATAAGTAATTTTGTTTTCCTGTTTTTAACATTGTTTACACATGTTTGCTTACTCTGGGCTTAAGTGATGTTGACATATTTCTTAGAAACCTGCATCATACTCTTGGTTCATGGCTCTTGATGTTGGGACTTCCTTGATATTTTCTATAAATATCCTTCGACATGTAAACTCATCAAAAAACACTTTTTACATGTGGACTGATTTTAATACTCTTCCTTACTCTGTGTCATGAGACGAATTTCAAATTGTAGAAAGACTGTATTCTTTAGAGATTTCCATCTTCCTTTTCTTTTTTTTTAAATCCAGGTATAATTGACACTCAGTGTTTTAGATGTACCACATAATGATTTGACATTTGTATACACTGTAAAGTGATCACCACAATAAGTCAAGTTACCATCTGTTACCATAAAAACTTAAAAAAAATTATTTTCTTGTGATGGGGACTTACTCTCTTGGCATCTTTTAAATTTGAAATACAATACTATTAACAATAGTCAGTTATACATTACCTCTCTATGACTTATTTATTTTAGAGCTGGAAGTTTGTACCTTTTGACTACTTGGCCCATTTGGCCCATACCACAGTCTCCACTCCTAGCAAACACCACTTTGTTCTGTTTCTATGAGCTTTTTTTTAATTTTTATTTGTTTTTATTTTCTTTCTTGACATTTTGCATGTAAGTGACATGATACAATAATTATTTCCTCTGTCTAACTTACTTCATTTAACATAATGCCTTCAAGGTCCATTCATGTTGCTTCGAATGGCAAAATTTTATTATTTTTTAAATTTTTATTTATTTACAAATATATTTTATTTATAAGTATTTTTATTGTTTTATGGCTGAAAGATATTCCATTGTAAGTCTATGTATATATATACATATATATGTGATATATTGTATATATCTATATATAACATATATACCACATTTTCTTTATCCATTCATCCATCTATAGACACAAGTTGTTTCCATATCTTGACTATTGTAAATAGTGCTGCAATGAACATGAAGGTGCATATATCTTTTAACATTAGTGCTTTTGTTTTCTTAGGATAAATACCAACAAGCAGAATTGTTGGATCATATAATAGCCCTATTGTTAACTTTGTGAGGAACCCACATACTGTTTCTACAGTGGCTGCACCAATTCATATTCCCATTAATAGTGCACAAGGGTTCCCTTTGATCTACATCCTCACCGACTTTTATTTCTTATCCATCTGTTAATAGCCATTCTAACAGGTATGAGGTGACATGGCATTATGGCTTTAATTTACATTTTCCTATGATTAGTGACATTGAGCATCTTTTTATATACCTGCTGGCCATCTATATGTCTTCTTTGGAAAAAGGTCTATTCAGATCCACTGCCCATTTTTTAATCAAATTGTTTGGGTTTTTCTTTTTTGTTGTTGTCGTTATTGAATTGTATGCGTTCTTTATAAATTTTGGATATTAACCCCTATCAGATATATGATTTGCAAATTTTCTCTCATTCAGTAGGTTGCTTTTTCAGTTTGTTGATGGCTTCCTTTGTTGTGCAGGAGCTTTTTTTTTTAAAGATTATTTTTATTTATTTAATAGACGGATATCACAAGTAGGCAGAGAGGCAGGCAGAGAGAGAGGAGGAAGCAGGCTCCCTGCTGAGAAGAATGCCTGATACAGGGCTCCATCCCAGGACCTTGAGACCATGATCTCAGCGAAAAGCAGAGGCTTTAACCCACTGAGTCACCCAGGTGCCCCGCAGAAGCTTTTTAACTTGTTATAACCCCGCTTGTTTATTTTTGCTTTTGTTGCCATTGGTTTTGGTTCATTTTGTTTTGAGGATTTTTATTTGACAGAGAGAGAGAGCCAGAGAACACAAGTGGGGGGAATGGCAGAAGGAGAGGGAGTAAAAGCTTTCAGGGAGCCTATGTGGGGTTCAATCCCAGCACCCCAGGATCATGACCTGAGCTGAAGACAAACGCTTAACTGACTGAGCCACCCAGGCACCTCTGCCTTTGGTTTTGGTATCAAATCCAAAAAATCATCATCAAGACCAATGTTAAGGAGCTGATTACCTATATTTTGTTCTAGGAGTTTTATTTTTTCAGATCTTATATTCAAGTCTTGAATCCATTTTGTGTATTGTGTGAGATAGTGGTCCATTTTCATTCTTTTGCATGGACTGTCTGGTTTTCCCAACGGCATTTATTGAAGAGACTGTCCTTTCCCCATTGTACATGTGTGGCTCCTTTGTTGTAAATTTATTGACCACATGCATATGGGTTTATTTCTGAGCTATGTATTTTGTTCCATTGACCCATGTGTTTGTTTTATGCCAATACCATATTGTTTTGATTACTATAGCTTTGTAATATAGTTTGGAATCAAGGAGCAAAATGTCTCTAGTTTTGTTCTTCCTTCTCACAGTTGCCTTTGCTACTTGAGGCCTTTTATGGTCCCATCAAAATTTTAGGATTGTTTGATCTATTTCATTGAAAAATCCCACTGGAATTTTGATAGAGATTCCATTAAATCTATAGATTGCTTTGAATAGTGTGGACATTTTAACAATTTTAGTTCTTCCCATCCATGAGAACAAAATATCTTTCCATTTATTTGTCTGTTTTTCAATTTATTTCACCAATGCCTTATTATATTTCTATTGTTTTTTAAATGTCATCCCTTTGAGAGTTTCTATAAACAGGATTATACTTATTTATAACCCCAGATTTTGAAATATATTTTCAAAATAATTGCAAACACGTTTGATCCCACCCACTATCAAATCCCTTTATTAATTTTTCTTCCCCAGGGGAATAATCACTTCCTCCTTGATTCCTAGTCACTTTATATCACCCACAGTTGTGCCTCATGAAGAAATTTAAACAAGTCACAGTTTTCATATTTTTTCATATTAATAAAAACATCAGAGTATAGTGAAGGCAATCAGGAATCTATAGATACTAGTAGCTTTAGAAATCTTGAATTAGGTCAGAAGTGTAAGCACATCGTTTGGCCAGTTCTGTAATACAAAGTGGATCCCAGATCGTCCCTCGGCTTGCATGATTAATCATGATTAATCACTGTTCTAATTGTTCGATTGTTTTCTCCCATTTAGTGCCATTTCAAAGATCATAGGCTCCAACCACCTGAATGCTGAGCTTTTGACAAGTCTATAATGTAATCTCAGTAATCCCATGCAAAACAGAGGAATGCAATAGGAACATAGGAACATACTTATGACATACAAAGAAACATACCTTTGTAGAGGTGCTTCAAATAGTTGACCACTGCTATAAAAGACTGATACTTAATACTGTCAGAATCACAAAGACACTTGAAATGTGTCTCAGAACTGCCTATCTCAGAGATGAAAAAAGGAAGCATTTACTTTGCATGTCCCATCTGCTATTGTCCAAGTGTAGCTCCTAGAGAGTAACTCTCTACACTCCTAGGTCTTACTTGCATGAGTGCCTGGCTGGGTCTTGTGAAGATCCTTCACCATGGGACAAAAAAGACCACAAGAAAGGAATGAGATAACGTGGTGCTGGTGAATTGTAAGGCCCTATCCTATTGCCCCTGAATAAAGTTGGTTGAAACCTAGGTGGAACTTGTCACCCTATGCAGTGGCAGAAGTAAGAGCTAAGGCTGAGAGAATACTGAAATGGTACATGAAAGCTATCAGGTATAGTCCAACCCTTGTTCCCTGAGATTGAATCATAACCCTCCAGAAGTCTAATTCTCATCACTGACTCCCATTTAAGCAAAGGTTTTCTATAATCCTTGCAAGTCTTAGTGCAAAGAGAGCAGAAATACCAGTCCCAGCCACTGCAGATCTTCCTGATATCATAAACATTCACTATCTCCCTCTTCCATTGTTTTCCTTCCAATTTCCTTTCACCCTCAGGAGTATTTTAACTGGTCTACATTTTTTATTACTGGGATGACCCAGACATTCAGCAGTTAGGGTCTATGCCCTGATGAATACATTCTATTCCTAAAAGCCAGATTCTTTTAAAACAATCCTAAGGTCATAGAGAAGGAAAGCACAAATTCCATAAAGGAATCACCTGGAAGTGGTAATAAGAGGGTCTTCTACTCCTTGGTTCCCATTGGCTTATCTTCATTTCTTTTTCAAGGATTCCAAAATAATTAAGAAAAACTCATCAATGGTATAGTCTTTTAAATTATAATCACCTTCATATGTTTTAATGACTTCATAACCCAATGTTTTACCTTCTACCTGTACTTCATCCCAGTTGACATATATGAAAGTCTTGGTATTTGAAATGGTTTGTATGCCACAAGTTATCAGCACTTGCTTACCATCAGTAAAGAATTTACTTTGCACATCTGACTGGTGAAACACTCAGATCTACAATCCTATCCATTCTTTTATCCTGAGTTTCCCCAAAAGATGAGTCTGAAAATAAAGGTGCAGGTAGTTTGGGGGAGAAGCAGGATTCCAGGAAGAAAGAGAGTAGGGCACAAGGGATAAAACAGAAAATTAATGAAAAAATAACACAGGAATCATGATTAAGTTGGCCTACATTCATGGCAATTATTCTTCATCCCACTAGAACTTTCTGAAGGGGCTTACAAAGTATGTGGCAGAACTGTCTACTGGGTTCAAACACACTCATTTAACCACCGACTCCACACTCCTTCCTAGGTCAAGAGTGGCTTCAAAACATTAGCTTCCCCATACTCTGGGTTTATCATCGGTTACTGTAAAAATTTCCCTACAAGCATCCTTCGCAATGGCATTTGAGATGTCTCAGGTCAGGAAGCAAAATTATGTATCATGGCCCTGAGACAACACAGTTGTTAGTACTGCATAAAACTGTTCGTATCTTGTACAAAGCCAGGTGCCACAGCATTGGCAGAGTAAGAGATGGTGTCGAAAGGATGAAAGGAGGCTGAATTGGTACATAAAAGATATCTAATTCCTTGCTACTTTCCGTCATGCTTCTACCTGTTCACACCAGTGTCTATCTCTTATAATCCATTGTTGCTAATGCCTCTCTTTTTTTTTTTTTTTTTTTATTTGACAGAGAGAGAGATCACAAGTAGACAGAGAGGCAGGCAGAGAGAGAAAGAGAGGGAAGCAGGCTCCCTGCTGAGCAGAGAGCCCGATGTGGGACTCGATCCCAGGACCCTGAGATCATGACCTGAGCCAAAGGCAGCGGCTTAACCCACTGAGCCACCCAGGCGCCCCGCTAATGCCTCTCTTTAAACAAACTTGCTTATTTTTTATAAATATGTTCTTCCACTACAAATTCTATTTATTGGTTTAACTCTTCAAGATGTGTTGATTATCTTTGGAATGGTACATAACACATTGTGTCCAAATTTAAGTTTTTTCTTCAAAAGTGATAATATTGAAATTAAAAAAGTGAAATATTAATAATATTGAAATGTTACAATCTTTAAAGACATTTACATACATTAACTCAGATTGGTATTATGTATTCTTTTTATAGAAGAAAATCTCAAATTCAGAAAAATTAAGTCACATGTCTAAGATCATCAGTAGATCCTGAGTTCCAAATTCAAGCCCTACTAGCCCAGTTTGTGATTTGAGAGAATGTGGAATGTGATCATAATCCTTCCAGTCTCAGTGGGTTTAAATAAAGACCAAATTTTCCAAAGTATTTTCTTTCCTGTAAGTAAAAATATCAAGGAAAGGCAAGACTTACCATTTCAGAAATCATTTCAGTGTTTTATATAGACATTCAACACATGTAAGTCTTCCACCAATAATGGAGATTAGAAGAGTGACCATTATGGCTTACAAGGGACAATAGATTCTTCCATATTGAGGACACATGTCACAAGACGGAAAAGAAAATTATGTGAAAAAGCTAAATTTAAATGCAAAACTTTATAACTGCAACTAAGACCTAGAGAATTCAGAAACTGAAGATCATTTAGAATATTCACATCAAACCTCATCTCTCCAACTATTTGAGCTTATTAAAGTCTAAAATAATAACTCATTTTCTTAAGTGGAAATAATCTCTAAGGTCATCAAACTAAATTGCTTTACTAATATCACCAAATACAGAGTTTTTTAACAATAAAGTTTTAGACTTGTATTACCAACTGGTTATGGTTATAAAATTAATTTTTCCAGGTATTTTACAAAATATTGATGAAAGTATCCTTGAATGCCTGCAGTTCTATATTATATTTGAATTCTTCCTTGTTCAATTAAAAAACATTAATTAAAAAGATATTTTTTAAAACAATATCAGCATTTTCTACTTCTTTAAATATAACTTAAAATGCTGAGTTTAATGTCTCAGTAGTAACTAGTATTCCTGGTCTTATGCCAAGTATCTGATATTTTGTCCTATTTTTTAAGGTATTATCCTCGTTTTCATTTATTTTCATATTTTGCTCTGAGAACTATATTTTCTTTAGTAAATTAAAGTGTTTATGCACATTTTAATTTTTTTAAGGTTTTATTTATTTATTTGACAGAGAGAAAAACAGTGAGAGAGGGAACACAAGCAGGGGGAGTGGGAGAGGAAAAAGTAGGGTTCCTGCCAAGCAGGGAGCTCTATGAGGGCTCAAACCTAGGACCCTGAGATCATGGCCGGAGCCAAAGGCAGCTGCTTAACTGACTGAGCCACCCAGGCGCCCCACATTTTAATTTTTTACTAGAAAAAATATCTATTGTTGGGACAAGAAATCCATAACTCTTTTAATTCTTTTCTTCCATGACACATGCAACTTTTTTCTTTTAAAATGATGAACTATATTTATCATCTATGAAGTGTGTTTATATGTTTATGATATATTAATATATATCTTTCTTAAGTATACATACACACATACGTGTGTGCAGATATGCATATACACACCATATCTATTTTGACATATGTAATACATCTTCAAGTTATGAACTAAAAAATATACAAAGAATACCTCTGTCACAATCTTTAGTTTCAACTCCTCAGAAGAAACCACTTTTATTTAACTCTTCATTAGTATTCTTATACTTCAGTTCCATCATTTTTTAGTTTAGTTATTATTTCCTAACGTGGAAAAAAAGATTAGGCTTTTTGCATTCATCCCTCACCCCCATGAACATATGCATGCTTCCCTTCTCCCTCTGACCCTCCTAAAACAGTTGAAATATAATTAAATCAATACCCATCACTTATTTTATTATGACTTTGTGAACCTTATAGACAGCTGAACCAGGTAATGAACTGCAATCACTGTTTTATTTTTAAAGATTTATTTATTTGCTTATTTACTTATTTGAGAACAAGAGCACGCACAGCAAGGGGAGCAGCAGAGGGAGAGGTAGGTTTCCTGCTGAGCAGGAAACCCAACACTGGGCTGGATCCCAGGATCCTAGGACCATGACCTGAGCCGAAGGCAGATACATAGTCAACTAAGCCACCCAGGAGCCCATGTAATTACTGTTTTGGGATAAAACTTTTCATTTTAGGAGAAATAGTAATCTCTTTTTTTTTCTTTTTTTCATTTATTTAGATTTCTATGAGTCTATTCAGCTCCAAACTCTCAGAGTTAATAAATTTCCTTCAGGTACTCTTGAAGATCAGAAATTCTTGGGGTGCCTGAGCAGCTCAATCAGTTAAGCCTCCAACTCTTGGTTTTGACTCAGGTCATGATTTCAGTATCACGAATACAGTACCAGGTGGGGCTCAGCTGGGAGTCTGTTTGGGATTCTTTCTCTCTCCCTTTCCACTGCTCCTCCCTATGCTCTTGCTTTCTCTCATATACATATATATATATGAATGGAAATTTTTTCAATGCTACCTCCCACTTTTTTAATTGGAAACTTCTCTCCAGAATCTCCATGCTCCTGAAGTTCATCCCTGGGTTGTTTATTTGCCAAGTCTGTAATAGAATTTTCATCAGGCTTTCTTTTCACCTCTCTGTAGTATTGGCTTGTTTCTCAGCTTAGCTCCTGAGAAAGTATGCATGGGAGATACTTTTTACAACTTGCATGTTTCAAAAGTCCCTACTTACCCTTTTCCTTGATTCATAGTTTGTTGGGATAAAGAATTTTACTTGAACATCATTTTTTTCAAAACTCATTACTTAAATTCTTTTTGAGAATTTTGAATCATTTCTTTATTATTTTATTAACTTTAAGCTACAGGTATGGCTATTGAAAATCTGATGTCATTTTGACTCCTGATCTTTCATACATGATATATCTTTTAAATTGTTTTCTAGAGTATGTTTAGAATTCTTTCTCTCTTATATCATAAACTGTGTCATGTTTAAGTCTCTGTTATCGATTGATATAGGCTTTTAATGGATCCTCACTATTTAGAAACTCACATCCTTCAATTTGGGGAATTGTCTTTAAATTATTTTTTGGAAACTGTTCTCCTCCCATACTCTGCTTTTCTTTTATTTTATTTATAAATATTTTATTATTCAGGTGTTGCACCACTTGGGTTCAACAATTTACATCTAGAGCACAAGAATATGGTGCCTATTACCAGACATAAATACTATTTATCTCAAATATTTATCTATAAATATTTATCTCAAATATTTATCTATAAATAAAATCTTGCATGCAGTAAAATATTTTAATACATACAGGAAAGCAAATAAGAACAATATACTTTCAAGAAACAAAGTAACCAACAGAACCACACTGAAAAATGATCCAGTTGTTGGAACGATCAGACAGAAAACTCAAGTCTATATGATTAATTTGTTAAAGATTGCAGTGGAAATCTAGACAGCATTCTCGTTAAAATGAGGGATTTCAGAAGAGCGAGGAGAACTATAAGAAAAATTCAAGAAGCATTGCTAGATATAGAGAACGCAGTAACAGAAATGAAGAATGTCTTCAATAAACTTGTTGGGAGATAATTCTCTGTGGATTTCTTGACTTCTTGCATGACCTTGACCTTCTGAGAAATGGTTTATTTGAACAGAAAACAGTTTTGGAAACTAGAGATACCGGAGATAGTGTTTCACTCCAGAAATATTTGGAGACTCACCTACATGAAGATGTCCCATGGTAGTAGAGGTAAGACTTTGACTTCTCCCCTGAAAAAAAAAATCTGTTTGTATCCCAGGGTCATAACTAATCCCTTTCTTGGGAAGGGAGGATGGGTAATTGTGCCAGCAGCTTCCTAAAAGCTTAACATCATCTACCTTCAAAATTTTTTTACCTGTAGTAAAAAATGTCTACAGGTAAATGTCTGCTGGCCCCTATCACATCAGTGTGTGGAAATTGAGGCATGGACCAACAACACAAAATATTTCTCTGACTGCCATTTTTGTTGAAAGTAATAAAGAGTATGTTTCTCTGATCCAAAGCTTTTGTGTTCTGTCAGTATATGTATATACCACAGTGGTAGACTAATTTGTTCGATTGGAGGTAGAAAAAAATCTCAGAGCCTTCACAGTTTCTGATTTTTTTAAATAAATTCTATTAGTTATGTTAGTCACTATACAATACATCATTAGTTTTTGATGTAGTGTTCCATGATTCATTGTTTGTGTATAACACCCAGTGCCCCATGCAATACATCCCTCTTTAATACCCATCACCAGGCTAACCATCCACCCTCCTCTCCTCTGAAACCCTCAGTTTGTTTCCTGAAGTCCATAGTCTTTCATGGTTCATCTCCCCCTCTGATTTCCCTCCCTTCATTTTCCTCTTCCTTTTCCTAATGTCACAGTTTCTGAATGAACAGGGCACACCAGTATACTTGATACAACTGAAGAAAGAATCAATGAATTTGAACTTAAGTTCACAATAATTACTCAAACTGAAACACAATAAGATAAAAGAACTGTAGAAAAAGAAAAGAGAATAAAGAATCCAAGAACTGGGAGGCAATACCACATGCTCTAACATGTGTGTAATTTGAAATCTATACGAAAAACAGTGCAAGAACAAAAATGAAATGTTTGAGAGATAATGATCAATAGTTTCCATAATAATAAAGACATAAACTACTGAAACCAAGATGCTCAGAGAACTCCCAGCAGAGTAAGTACCAAAGACAGAGACACTAGAAAGCATTGTGTGTATTAACAGAGCCTTCAAAATGGTAGCTTTTTCTACAGAAAAATCTGCTTGAGTCATTTAACTGTGGAAACTCCCATGCTTATAATTTTTTGTCTTTCTTTATTTTACTATTTTATATCTGGAGTATGCTTGGCTGGTAGTATTCTCAGAACCAGATAATAGAAGCAGTCCCATAGAGTTCACCTTTCCAAATTAAGTCCCTTTTACTTACCTGTCTATTAAATGCTCGTGACTGCACTTGTTTTATATGGTGTTCTCGAATCCAGAGTCTCTGGTTCAAAATCATTCATCTCAGAAAGCAAACCCTTGGTACTCAAATGGACAAAGTTGTTTCTGTTAATTACCTACAGTAAGGTTAGGCATCTGGAGTTATAACCACTCCTATAAAGACTTCCAGCCTCCACTTTCAAAGGTGTCTCTAGTTCTTACTAATTCCAGGACTTGAACACGAATTCATCTAATTCTTTTTGTTATTAATGTTATTATATTTTATTATTATATATTATTACATATTAATTTTATTTTTATTTATTTTCGTATTTGTTTTATTTTGTGTGTTTGTACCTTTAAATACATATTTACTTCCATTTTGTAAGATTGTTATTGATAGCTGCGGTATTTTTTTTTCCCATTTTATTTATTTTTTCAGTGTAACAGTATTCATTGTTTTTGCACAACACCCAGTGCTCCATGCAAAACGTGCCCTCCCCATTACCCACCACCTGTGATAGCTGCGGTATTTTGTCTAACTCCTCCACATTTATCCAGAAGCCTTCTGTCACCATTCACCTTTAAGATTTATTGTTTTAATCTCTTATTTTAGATCTAATTACTACTAACTTATTGTTTGTCTTATGCACCTTCAGAGCTAGGAATTATTTTGATGTGTATATCATTTATTTTGATTATATCTATTTTACTATGTCCACTAGTTAACATAATTATTTCATAAGTTGCTTCTTCATTTGAAGTTCAATATTTTGATCAATCTTTCACTATTTTGGGTAACCATTTTAGGACAGGAATGTACCTTTGCCTGTAGAAGAGTATCTTTCTGTTACGTGAGACCTTTAGATGACTCCCTATCTGGGTGTAGCAATTTCTAAGTCTAATGTTTTACCATAGAACTATGAAGACATATTTCACCGTATCATGTTTAATGTTACAGAGAAGTCTTTGACCAACTTGAATTTTCTTCTCTCTTGGGCAATCTGATTTTTCTTTCTTATTGCACATAGAAATTTTGTCTCTTGAAATTTCTCCAGGATATGGCTAGGTCTTGACTTCCATTATGTTGAATATTGTACAAGTCCTTAGAATATGCAAATGTGAGATTTAGTCAGCCCCCCAATTTTTCCCCTAAATTATTATTATTATTGTTATTATTATTCTAAAAATTATTTATTCCCTTTTATCCACTCTGTTCTCTGTTTCTACAATTTGTAGGATTCCTATAATTGATAGGAATAGATTATCCTTTATGTTTCTTAACTTTAATCAATTCATCTTTCTGCTTTCTTTTTATTCTGTATTTTTGGGGGCAATTATTTCACTTTGTCTTTTACTTTACCATTTTAAATTTTGACAGCAGTCAAAATCTTGTTCATTGTCTCCATTATAGTTATTTGAATTGGAAATTATGTTTTCTTCTCAATTTTGTCTGTCTTCATGGCTTCTTGTTTTTGTTGTTCTTGTTTTGGTTTTCCATAAAGGGAATAATTATATCAATTTCTTTTTTGTTTTGTTTTGTTTATTCCTGGCAGTAACTTTATTTCTTAGAAATTATTTTCTCATATTTGTTGGGTAAGTCCTCTTTATTGGAACTGTAGTATTTTTCATATCATTCACCTTATGTCTCAAATTGTTGTTCATGTGTAGGAAGACCTGTGCTACATATTTCATGGAAGATAAAATGGATTTTCTTAAAAAGTTAGTCGGTCTTTACTGTAACCTTTCAGGGCAAATTTAAACTATATAAACCAAGTTTTCCCTGTACTTGATCTTGACCTCATCACAAATTCAAGAACCTGCTGGAAGTAGGCAGGAGCCATAGTCCTCTGCAGCCCAAGGGGGTATTGTACTTATAAGATCCATTTCTTTGTCATATATGCTGTGACAGCCAGAAATTACCCAGGATATGGCCCATGTTCCTTTTCTGATATAACTGTTTCCTTTATGAAACAACTGTATGCAATGGTTCCACTTCTTGTTAGCATGACATTCCCTCCACAGTGATATTGTGAGATCCCTGTTTGGTGTGGTTATTGTCTTCATGGGCACTTCTATGAAATGAAGAAGGAAATCAAATATGACCTTGGACCCATTTCCCCTCAATCCTTGAAACTGTTTTTTTGTTTTGTTTTGTTTTGTTTTTTGGTTTTTGGTTTTTTTTTTTCGTATGAAATCCTTTATTTCTTCCTGCCTTATTCCCATTATACTGGCAAGAAATTCCTTTAAGTTGACAGCATGTTCTATTATGTTAGCAAGTCTCGGTGTTGACAGAGGAGTTGTCTTATACACTTAAATCTAAGTTATTATTTTTGTAGAAAGTTGGGGGAGGACAATTCAGATGTATGTACTTAAGTATCTTGATACCTATCTCTAAAGAAAACCTAAAATAAATTATTTGCCTAGCAAGTATTCAGTTTATCTAAAGTGAGTCCAGGTAGTTAGCAAATAAGTTTAAAGGAAAAGGGATATATATCACAATTTTAAAGATTTTATTTATTTATTTGACAGTTAGAGATCACAAGTAGGGAGAGAGGCAGGCAGAGAGAGAGAGAGGAGGAAGCAGGCTCTCTGCCAAGCAGAGAGCCCGATGCGGGGCTCGATCCCAGGACCCTGGGATCATGACCTGAGCGAAAGGCAGAGGCTTTAACCCACTGAGCCACCCAGGCACCCTATATCACAATTTTAAAATAGTCAAGATTATTGCCTGATTTTTAAGGAAGCAGTTCTTTCCATCTGGGTAAACAAGGAAGACTAAGAATGCAAAATTTGCATGATTCTCAGTGTAGGAATGCATCTCTCTCTTGAGCCTAAATAGCATGGTTCATGGCAGATTTCTATCTCACAAAACCAAAATCAGTAAAAAGACAGTGAAAATCTAGGAGGGGCTTGACTAGTTTTTAAAAGGAGATAGAGGAATTTTTAGTGATTAATAGTGGAATCATTAAAATGACCTGAAATGTGTAAATTATTTAAGCTATTCACAGACATGAAATTTCAGTAGTTACCCCAGAAACTATTTTCTAAAATGTTGAAAAAGATTATTGCAGTATTGCAATTGGTTGACTATATTTTCAATTGAGAAAAATTATGTTGAGAAGTTGTTTGAAATCAACATTTGGCAAGAAATATAGCCCATGAATCATAACAGGTTCCAAATGGTTTTTATAGCAAAACAGTTGAGATGTTTAATCAGGTGACTTTTTTGAGGAAGAATTATTAAGTTCCTGACTCTAAGTAGAGTTCCAAGACCTGTCATAGTTGATTTGGTGCTTGTGGTGTTATAAATCTGAGAGCATTAGACTTCACCATCACCTGGAACCTGCTTCTGAAAACTTCCTTACCAAAGTCATACCATGCAAAATAAATCCTCCACTATTGACATTTCTAGTATCCAAGCTCAGGGAGTCTTTCAAAATTTGAAATGTTTTAAATTTCAATAAGATAATACGATTCATTTTCATTTTGGCTATGCAAACTGAAGAAAGTTTTGTCTTGTTTCACATTTTAGCAGTAGTTAGCCATTTATAAAATGCTACCTGTATTTATGCTAAATGACCAATATCTGCTAAGGTAAGATCTATATTCTGTTTTCTAGCCAACAGATTTTATTCAGTGTTTCAGAGAAAGCTTTAGAGAAAGTTTAAAGTATTGAGGAAAAATGTGATATTATATGTTCAAACATTTATAATGAAACACACATTCTAAATAAAAGCTTAAATTGAAAATTATACATTCATTCCTCACTTACATAAAATTTATGTTTTCCTTTGGGTGAACCCATTTTCAGTTCAACAGTGGTCTTTCCACCCAATGACTTGGATATTGCACTGAACTCTCTTTTAGAATATGGGTTGGTAAGAAGGGGAATGGCTCAGCTATCAGTAGATGTTGGACTATCAAAGAAGCAGTAAATGTCCTAGGATCCATAAGTTGTCTTGACTAACGATTTACTATGGCTAGCATAACAAAGTACAAAATCTGTGTGGCTTAAACAACACAAGGGTATTATTCCACAGTCCAGGAGGCCAGAACTAAGATTAAGGTGGCGGCATTGTTGGTTCCATCTAAACGCCATGAGAGATGATCTGCCCCATCCCTCTCTCCTACCTTTTGGTGGTTTGTGGGCAACCTGGCTTGTGGAAGCATCCTCCTGACTTCTGTGTTTACCTTCACATGGCATTCTCCATGTGAGTGAATCTCCAAATGCCCCCTTTTTGAAAGGTTATCAGTTCTATCAGATTAGGGCCCATCTTACTATAAAGTATTACTCCACCTCACCTGATTACTTCTACAATGACTGTATTTCCAAATAAGGTCATATTCTAAAGTACCGGAAGTTATGGCTTTAGCCTAAGAACCTTTTTTTTTTAATTATTTATTTATTTATTTTTTTAATTTGACAGACAGAGATCACAAGTAGGAAGAGAGGCAGGCAGAGAGAGAGGTGGAAGCAGGCTCCCTGCTGAGCAGAGAGCCCGATGCGGGGCTCGATCCCAGGACCATGGGATCATGACCTGAGCCAAAAGCAGAGGCCTTAATCCACTGAGCTACCCACGTGCACCTAGCATATGAATCTTGAGAAGACAATTTAACTTCTAACTCTGCCCTCTAAACTCTCCAACCCTGTGAACTTGGGCAGGTTACTTCATTCTTTGTCCTAGTTTCCTTATTGGTAAATAAAGTAGAACTAATAAGCACATGACTCATTGGCATATTTAAGGATTTAACTAGGCCATACAACACACAAGACATCTAATCACTTTTCACTTTTAATAGTAGTAAAGCATATTTTGCCATAATTTGATTTCCACCTTATTGAACGTTTGATTTAATCTTAACTTTAATCTACACAGAAAATTATGTAGAAACTTAAAAACAAAGAGAATGCTACTAACCAAGTATATTTTTTTAAAAAATAAGAAGTAATTCTTAATGTCCAGTTTCTTTTTTCAAAGGCATTCTGAATATGCTCCTAAATCTTTATGTAGTGGTCTTAGTGATTCACTAGTAAAACTTCATCTCTGATATACATTGAAAGGTCACAATTGCTTCAAAGTAACAGAATAACAAGATTAATATTTATACTTTTTCCACTGCATATTTAATAGGAGGAAATGTTGTACATAGTAAATAATAAAATTCAGAAAATAATATCCAGTACAGTTTTGAGTTTACCTTTTCAAACAGGCATATGCTTCTGATATTTTTAAACATGTTAAATATTTAGCAATATTTCCTGAAAATACTATACCAATAAGAGTTAAGTTACTTAATAGAAGTAGTTATCCTACTATGTCATGAGAAGCCTCATTAGTTTTTCTTTGATAATTAGCTATAACTGCATCAAAAATTATTAGCTATAATGAAACAAAGGGTCTTTGGAAAGTGAACCCTCATGAATACTTACTGTGAGTAAATTAAATTGAAAAAGCCTTGATTAAGCAATATACACCTAATTTCACATAAAAATGCTGATTTCTCCCTAAAGAACAACTACAGACTCCATTAAAATAAGAACATTTCATATGAATATCAATTAAACAAAAAATGTATTTATATGATGTCCTTGCCTAGAATAAAAGGCATAAACAATTTCACAATATTCAAAAGTCAGATGAATTAATATTGATAACATGTATCAAAACAACAATCAAATTGTCAAATTTCAGTGAAACAGTTTCATCAAATAAAATATAACCCTCTTTGAGAGTTATTTTCTCTTGTTAACAGTATTAGAATTTTTTTTTGTATTATAATCAGATACAAATATTCTAGGTCACTGGGGAAATGGTTAAGGTTCAGAATATTTTTAAAGGGAGCTTGGATAAGAAGATGGATTAGAAAGCAAAGAGGGTAAAAGAGAAAGAAATGTAGTATAAAATTGGAACACATGCTTCTCAGTGTTCAAGTCAACAGGCTAGAGAGATGTTCTTAATAAACATTCTAAGCACACCTTGGCATGTATGTATATTTCAACAATAGCATCCTTTTGGGGATGGACCTTCAGGGAAATTTTCAGATAAATATCAGACTCATTTACATTACACATTCACACAAGTAAATGAGCAAGTAAATAGTGAGAAGGATTTGTGTAATGTGAGAATCTGATGGATCTTCCCTCCCTAGGTCCCTTATCCCAGAGCTCTTGCAACAGTAGCTATGGCTCCTCTGTGGTCTCTTGCCCCACCACTAATAAAATACCAGCTACTCTGCTACCTACAGGTAGTAGATTCCTATCTAACTTCTACCTTCTACTGCTACTTCTAGGTCAGCTAAAGATCAAGCTTGACTCGGGGCATCTGGGTGGCTCAGTGGGTTAAGCCTCTGCCTTCAGCTCATGTCATGATCCCAGGTCCTGGGATCGAGCCCCGCATGGGGCTCTCTGCTTGGCGGGGAGCCTGCTTTCCCCTTTCCCTCTCTGCCTACCTCTCTGCCTACTTGTGATCTCTGTCTGTCAAATAAATGAATAAAATCTTAAAAAAAAAAAAAAAGATCAAGCTTGACTCTCTAAAATCCAGCCATATCCCAATTCAAAATCTGCGTGTTTATACCTGTGCCTGAGCTATGATCAGCAGTATAGCAATTATTCTGTAGATTTGATTCTACTCAAAATTGATCTGAACTTGGCCATGCTGAGAGTTAAAGACAGAGGCCAAAAAGACAAGGGAAGGAAATACTCCATTATTTGATTAATCTTGATACCTTATCTAATGCCAAATTTATCAGATAATTGCCCTAGGTTGCTTTCTGTTTTGATGTATATTCATGAGATCAGCCTCAAAGAAAACAATTATGCTTCACTGATCAATTGACAACGATTGAATTTTAACTGCTCATTTACAAATGCCGTTCAGCGGATTTATATTGATACATATTGTATTTTTTTTCATGTATCTTCAGTCCTCAAATAGATTACACCTGCTTGAAAATAGAAATCTTGGCTTATACAGATTTGTAATTCCACACCACAATTTCTGGAGTGTAATATGTGGTCTACAAATATCGTGTATTTAAATAGTTCAAAATAACCACAGTAAAAGTAATGGTTGACACTTCTCTATGGAATAGTTACAGAAGGGTCCAACCAGTATCAGGCCAAGATTATTGAATGAAATTAATGCAATGAAGATTAAATCTGTTCAATATCTCCAGCTATTCCACACTACTAATAGATTTGAAACAACTTTTCTATCCTAAAAAAACTTTTCTTCAAAGAAATTGAGATCAACATAAGTAGAAACTGTGACATGCTAATTGCCAAAGATGGCAGCAAAGTGACTGGCTGTCATTTTGCCCAGCCTTTTTACTAAAACAGAAGGTATTTTCTTTTACCATCATGAAAATTATAGCTTTCCTGTTAAAGCTCTATGCATACAATTGGGGGAAAAAAAAAAAAAAACCTGGCCTGAGATGTTGCAATAAACTTTTTCTGTTCATTTTGCTATAAACCAGCATTTCTTGCCTCATTTAAAGGGAATTTGTTGAACAAGAAAATGGACTCAAATGATTTTCAGATGTGAATGGGTTTCCAGGTAGTCACCTGGTCTAGGGACTAGTCACACTTTCTTTAATCTCTTTAATGTCACCAAGGCACCATGCTTCAGTGGTCATGGCCTTTCAAGGCTGTTCTGCAGGATTTTCCTCCTTCAGGTAAATAGAATCATATTAACTCCTTGTAATGATGTAGGTGGTAAATGAATCCCCTCTTGAAGGAGAAGTGTTATCTATGTGCTGTGAAAAGAAACATTAGAGTAACAGAATCCAAGAGTTAGAAAGAAACTCAAGGGTCATTTACTTTCGTCTACATTTCATCTGTGTAGTCTCTCCTATAATATTTGCCAAGTCCTCATGAGGTAGGAAAACTTTTAATGACATCATTTATGTTCGTATGTAGGAAATAAGTGTATTTTTCCATTCACATGGTCTATGACATTTTCCATGCCATGGTCCATGAAATCTGCCTTGATTTAAACTCAGCCCTCAAACCATGGCAGAAAGCCTAGACAGAGCCAAGAAAAAGGAGAGCTTTGCTCTCTACAAGGCTTTGAGCACATCTGATTTCCTAAATGTGTAGAATTTCCCTGCTAGGAAGTAGAGGGAGGCTCAGTTGTTTAAGTGCCCAACTTGGTTTTGGCTCAGATCATGATCTCAGGCTTGTGAGATCAAGCCACACTTAGGGCTCTGTGCTCTGCAGGGAGTCTACTTAAGATTCTCTCTCCCTTTTCCTCTGCCCCTCCCTCAGTTAAATAAATAAATAAATAAATAAATAAATAAATAAATAAATAGAAACTTAAAAAAAAAAAGAAATAGGAATTGGCATAATAGCTGTCTTATCTACTTGTGAACTGAGCAGTTCAGAGAAGACTACCATAGCCTCAGAAGCTCCATTCCAACTGCAAGGCTCAGATGTCCACCATTAGAGAATTTTTTATTTTTTCTAACTCTAGCCTTTAATTTTTTTCTTTACAAAATCCAATATCTTAGAAATGTGTAATCATAAAGTTGCTAAAATTTCACATTTATATGTTTTGAAAAGAATTTCTCCCTTACAGAAATAACTCAGCAATGTGCAAATTATTATAACAAAAGAAAGTAAAAGAGGGGATTAAGAAGCACAAACTTCTGGTTGTAAAATGAACATATCATGGGTGTATAATGTACTTGGGGAATATAATCAATGATACTGCATTAACTTTGTAAGTTGACAGATAATAAGTAGACTAAGAGTGGTGATTATTTTGCAATGTATACAAATGTTGAATCATTATGTTGTATACCTGAAATTAACATAATATTGTGTATCAATTATTAACTCAATGAATAGGAAAAGGGGAGAGGATAAACCTAGGGAAAGAAGTTGCCTACCTGAAACATAGTGAATAGTAAATGGAAACTTTAGCATTTCAGTTAACCTGGTCTATAGCCACTCTGAAGTGCCTCAGAGCCTTGAGCAAGTCCTTCATATACACCTCGGTTATTAGGAAACAAAGGCCTAGATAGTGTTGTCAGCAGCTATTGCTTAATAGTTCTTACCATCCTGTGGAACAACATAACATAATGCATAATGTTGGGTGCTGATGAGTAGAAGGTGTCATCCCCACTAATCACAATCCCAGACATTGCTATGATCTGGACTCAGCCTCTGTCATTGGCTGGACTTGCGTCTCAATGGTCTATCAGAAAACAAGCTGATTAAACATCTACCATATACCATATGAAGTTTGGGCCAGGTTCCAGAAACAGAGCAAAAAGACTCTGCCTTCAAGGGGATTCAACTCTTGAGAAGAAGAGGGAAAATTGGTAAGGCATAGGGAGCCTATCCCAGGAAACGTTCCTCCTCCAGCCCCCAACATAAATGTGAGGGAGAGTTACCTGGGAGAAGGATAGGAGAGTCACAGGAATGGCTGTTTCAGGCAGAAGGAACAGCATGCCATGCCTGAAGCAGAAAAGACAAAGATACTTCTAAGGAAAGAGAAGAAATCCAGGAGGCCTAGAACAGAGAGAGTAGCTGAAAGTGTCATGAGGGATGAAGCTGGAGACCCAGATCATGGAGGGCTTTGTGTAGCAGGGATTTGAGATCTTTGCTTAAGCATAATATATAGCTCTTAAATGACATTAAACTAGCTAGTGACAAGATTAGAATTACTTTCACTTTTTTTTTCCTTAAGTGTCAATCTGGCTGCAAGTCCCAAACTGAATTAAATAGTGCAAAACAGGAGGTGAAGAAAGGAGGAAGCCGGGTTAGTCATGAGAGAGACTATTAGGGGCCAAAAGAAAGAAGTAACACTAGGGATAAAATCAATATTTGTACATTTGAACAACTGAAAAGACAGATGGCTTATGATGCGGAGAGGGAGAAATAATTTGAAGAGGATGCCTTGGATTTTAAATCCAATCCAATTTGCCAATCCATGGCAAATGGTGGAGCCATACATATAACAGGAAAGAGAAAGAGCCACTTTAAACCAGGAGGTGGGGAAATCTATGAATAACAATGGACATTCACTCAAGATGAAGTGTTGTGTGGACATTTTGGATTTAGGAGCTCTTAGTTTGGAAGAGAGGTCTGGACCTCAAAGCAACATTTGGGCGAAAGTACCTGGATGGCATTTGAAACCACTTGAAAGGACACATCTCCCTAAGGTATGAGAATAGGAAGGGAAAGAAGAGTTCATCAAACCACGTCCACAAAGTCAATGTTCAATGACTCAATTGACCTGGAAAGGAAATAATGGGGCGATATTAAGAACAAAGATAAAGAACCACCTATATTTGACATTAGGATAACTTAGAAGCCAACATGTCCGTAAGTGGTGAGTGGTCATTAGTTTATAATGTAATGGAGAGATCAAGTAAGACTAAAAAATGGCCATTGCATTCAGTGCCATGAAAGTCATTGGTGAATTAGACAAGTTATATGTAATTAATTAGCGGTTCTATGATAATTTTGAATCCTGAAAGAACATTGCAGATGATTTTGACTTCAAATTCTTTTGACAGATGTAAAAATAGGCTCAGGGCATTCAAGTAAATCTCCCAAGGTCACATAGCCATCTCTGGGCCAGGTGCTTCTCCCATAGCTCTTTTCATTATACCATAGTCACCGATATCTTCTTTTCCTGGTTCATCAATTTGAATTTTTAATAAATAAGGCCTTGATTTTCCAAAGCAGTAATAATAAGATTCAATTGTTTAAAGCAATGCCATTTTTTCTCTAAATATTGATTGGAGTTAATAAACTGATAAAATTCAATGCAAACAGGCCAGAAATACTCTCCATCAAAGGGTCCACCAAAGAAGGTCAGAGGTGTCTAGTCTAAGGACAGTAGTGCCAAGCATGAGGAAGACATCTTTCCTTTTGACATTTAGAAAAAGCCACCAATGGCTTGGTTAAAATTACAAACAAACATACTGTAAAACATCATGTCAAAGCAAAAGAAAACAAAAAGCTCGAAACACCATCTTACAGTGGCATATCAGAAAGTATTTGAAAATGGTTACATGCCATTACTTTTTTTCACTTTGGTAAGATGAAAACAACAACATGACTTTTTTTTCTTTTTTTATGTGTTAACAATGAACTCTCTCAGGCTAAGACCTTGTATTCCAAGTTGAAGCCTAGGGCAAAATTTTTATAGCTGAATTATAAATCCCCGAAAATAGAGATTTATAATGGAAATTCTTGGAACCCATACCTAATAGATCTGTACTACCTGGAGTCCCTCTTACGAAAGGTGGGCTCTGAGACTTTCTTCCAGGTAACTTTGCTAATAAGATTAAATGATGAAAAGGTGTTCAGATGAAATATTTAAGACATAACCCTTTTTTGGTACTAGTACCTATTGCAGTAGGCCCTACACATTGAAAAACAGAAACAGAGGAATCTGTTATAGCTGGATAGAGGAATGTAAGATATGAAAAATTCTTTGGAGAAATGATGGGTTATTAAGGTATGGACTATAATATCATCGTCAATCTATAAAACTTTTACAACCTAGTCTTATTTGCACAGAGATTACATCCCCAAAGCTCAGTGCCAAAGACACATGTTAATAAGCTCACAACTTTTAATTAAGCAATATGTAAAAGTAGATTCCCATTAAGCTGTGATTTGTGGGCTAGTTCATTACAGTGGGCCCCAACCACCAGACACATATTCAATACAAATCAAGCAGTCTGCATATTATCCAGCTTAATGTGAGCCGACCAGTGATGTTTTATTGCCGGTTCAGAAGAGCGGTTCATAGAAAGTATTTTCCCCCAAAAGACTAGGACAGAGATCAAAACCTAATGACCCCATGGTGCTTGTTTAATGAAATGACTCATCTGCATTGTTTATTTGCATAACACAATAATTACTCATACAGTTAATTATCATACATCTGATTTTCTGACCTGAGGGGTTAGAGTTTTTATTGTCATAAACCCTTAGAGGGAAGTCCTGGTAGTAGGTTTGAGTAGTTGGGAGAAAAGATTAAATTTGCCTTCATTTCAGTTTGGTTGGGAAAGGAAGTGTTAAAGGAATTAATGGTCTGGGGAGAATTGGTTAAGTGAAAAGAAAATGAGCCCCAATTTTTCCTCCATAAACTAAATTCTCCAGGAATTAAAGTGTTGGTGCTAAAAAATAAAACCATGGAACAAGGAGGGGAAAATATGATCTCACAATTGGAAACATTTTTAGTATAGAAAAGGAGACCAGATAAAGGGGAAAACTGGTATATTTGATGGCATAGATAATAAAAACTCTCTACATAAAATATAATCACCAATACTTTTTTAAAATGATGTCTAATTGCTTGCATTAATGTATAAATGGTGGAACTGATCATTTAATTAATAATTCAAGTTATTCATTGAATAAATATTTATTCAACACTCATTGTGTACCAGGCATTGTATCAGAAATATACCTAAAATATGTATCTGATCTTATATGTATCAGATAAATATCTGAAAAATTCTTCACATACAATGAGTGTCTACATGTATACATATATTCATTCATATATACACCCAGACAAAAGCTCTTTACCAAGAATAAAATCCTTATCCTTTCCTTGTGCCTATTTTAGTCTCTCTATTCAATTCACTTTAATTATTTGCTTGTATTGGTGCCAGTTTATTTTGATAATTGATGAAGTTTTTAAAATACATTTTGTTTTGTTTTTCTAGGTTTTCTTCACCCTTTTTTCCTCTCCATTTATTACACATGTGCTGCGTGTTTATTGTAAAAACATTGGAAAATGTAGATACACAGAAAAGAAAATCACCTAAAACACTAACAACCAGTGTTAACGGTCTTCCTTAATTTTAATACAAATATATACATATATCTGTATTTGTGTAGAGAGAGAGAGAGATTTTTTATAAAAATATATTCAGGTTACAAATAACAATCATTACACTTTCTTTAAAATATATTACAGGGGTGCCTGGCTGGCTCAGTTGGTAGAACATGCAACTTTTGATGTCAAGGTTGTGAGATCGAACCCCACATTGAATGTAGAGATTATTTTAAAATAAAATCATTTAAAAATATATACATATATGTGTATGTATATGTATATTACAGAAGGCTTCTGACAGGCTTCTGTCTGCCTTTGGCTTAAGTTGTGATCCCAGGGTCCTGGGATCGAGTTCTGCATTGGGCTCCCTGCTAATCAGGGAATCTACTTCTCCCCTCCCTCTTCCCTTCCCCTATTCATGCTCTCTCTCATTTCAGCGCTCTCTCTCTATATATATATAAAGTCTTTATATATATATTTATATATATATACACACTATATATATAGTGTATATATCTATAGATATAGGTATCTATATCTATAGATATATATACTATATACTATATATAGTATATATAAGTATATATATAATAATATTTATTATATTTATACTATATTTATAATAATATTTATTATATATATACTATATATATAGGTATATATGGTATAAGATAATACCTCATTGTGTCTTTGACCTGCATTTTCCTAATGACTATATAATATATTATATATAGTATATTATATATAGTATATATACTATATATATAGTATATATATTACAGATGCATTCCCAAGTCAATTATTAAATAGTAGCAGAAACCATGCTTTATGCTCGTTGAACAAGTGGTTGGCAAACTATGGCTCACAATCCAAAACCAGCTTACCAGCTGTTTTTATAAATAAAGTTTTACCAGAACACAGTAACAGTTATTTCTTTATATATTGCTTATGGCTGATTTTATGCTATAACAAGAAAATTGAGTAGTTGTGACAGAGATCATATGGACAAAAAACGTAAAAGATTTGTCTGCTCCTTTATAGGAAAAACATAGACCCCAACACTAAACCATATCTTCTTGGGAAAATTACATTCCTACTATGTAGTATGTTTGGGACCCTATGACTGAATTTTGGTCAATGAGACATGATTGAAATCAACATAACCACTTCCAGGTTTTGACATAAGAATCCCGTGCAAACTCCAATTGTCTTTTCTTCCATGTCTGTCATATCAGATAAAAAAACATACAAGACAGAGGATTTTCAGTGAGTGAAAAATATATTTCTGTGTATGCTAGTGAGCTTTCAATATTCTTTTGTATTTTTTGAGACTGTAGAGATTTCTATTACAAGAATATAAATGATTTATTTCACCAATCCTTTAGCATAAGTTGAATATTTACATTATTTCTAATGTCCTACTTATAAATAATTCACTATGGAAAATATTATATATTTTATTTCTGTACTTATACAACTATTTCTTTACATCATTACTTATTAGTGAACTTACTTAGTTAAAAGACTTAAATATCATTTTTTTGGTAGTAATTTATTTGGGCTTTTTAATGTTTTTTATAACAAAAGATGAGCCTGTTATCCCAATGGAATATCTAAAATTGTTCCATATTTTGAGACTATTACATCATTATTTGTATTTTGCTCAGTATAATTGATATATGAGGTATAATTCAGTATAATTGATTATTGAGGTATAACTGATAAATAAAATTGTGTCTATTTAATGTATACACATTAAATATTGTGATGTGTGTATGATTGACACATATATATGTGATGATTTGACATATATATCATTTGTGAAACAATTACTACAATCAGGTTTAATAATACATCCATCATTTCATATGGTTAGCTTTGTATATGTGTGGTAAGAACACTTAAGGTCTGTTCTCTTAGCAAATTTCAACTACACAATACACATTATTAACTATAGTTATCATATTATGTATTAGATGCCCAGAACTTAATGATTTTATAACTGAAGCCTAGTATGCTTTAACTAGTGTCTCCCCATCTTTCCCTCATCCCCAGCCCCTGGTAATCACTATTATATATTCTGTTTCTATGAACTTGACTTCTTAATTTTTGTTTGTTTATTCATTTTAGATTTCATATATAAGTGAGATCATATAGTATTTCTTCTGTCCAGTTAATTGCACTTAGCATAATGGCCTCTAGGTTCATTCATATTGTCACCAATAACAAAATTTCCTTCTTTTTATGACTAAATAATATTCCATTGTGTGTACCATATTTTCTTTATCCACTCATCTGTAGACAGTAAATTAGGTTTTTCTTATATCTTGGCTGCTGTGAATAATGCTGCAATGAACATGGAAATACAGATATTTCTTTGAGATACTGATTTCATTTCCTTTGACATATACCAAAAAGGAGGAGATTTGGGGGTCAAATGGTATTTCTGTTTTTATTTATTTTTTTAAGATTTTATTTATTCATTCAACAGACAAAGATCACAAGTAGGCAGAGAGGCAAGCAGGGAGAGGAGGAAGCAGGCTCCCTGCAGAGCAGAGAACCTGATGCGGGGGTTGATCCCAGGACCCCGGGATCATGACCTGAGCTGAAAGCAGAGGCTCTTTAACCCACTGAGCCACCCAGGCACCCCAACTGTTTTTAATTTCTTAAGGAACCTCAATACTCTTTTCCATAGTGACTTCGCACTTGAATTTACATTTTGACAGTGTACAAGGATTTCCTTTTTCCACATCCTTGCCAACACTTATTATATATTGTATATTTTATTAAAGCAATTTTATCCTAATGGTATAAGATAATACCTCATTGTGGTTTTGACCTGCATTTTCCTAATGACTAGTAATACTGAGCATCATTAATCATTTGTATGTTAATCATTTGTATGTCTTCTTTGAAAAAAGTATCTATTCAGGACTTTTGCCTATTTTTTAATTAGAGTTGTTTTTTGCTGTTGAGTAGTATGAATTCCTTATATATGTTGGATCTTAATTCCAATATATGGCTTGCTTGTATAGGTCTCCTTTTCCTTTTGTTGATGGTTTCCTTTGTTGTACAGATTTTAGATTTGATGTGGTCTTACTAATTGATTTTTGGGTATTATTTTTGTAGGGGTTTTTTATGCTTTTGGTTTTCATACCCCCAAAAAATCATAAGGAAGATCAATGTTGAAGGACTTTCTCCCTATGTTTTGTTTTGTTTTGTTTCTCCAGTACTTGTATGGTAACAGGTCTCATGTTTATGACTCTGATTTACTTTGAGTTAATTTTTGTGAGTAGTAGAAGATAGGGGTCGAATTTCATTTCCTGAATGTGTTTATCCAATTTCCCAGCACTATTTGTTAAGAGACTATCCTTTCCCCTTTAGGTATTCCTGGCTCCCTTGCGAAATATTAGTTGACTATATACACAGGGATTTGATTCTGGGCTTTCTATTTTGTTCCATTAATCTATATGTCTATTTTATGCTATTCCTATACTGTTTTAATTTCTGTACTTTGTGGTATAGTTTGAAATTTAGGAAGTGTGAAACCTCTGGCTTTGCTTTTCTTTCTCAAGATCACTTTGGGCTATTTGAAGTTTTTACAGTTCCATACAAATTTTAGAACTGGTTTTTCTATTTCTGTCAAAAATACCAATGGAAATGCGTTAGGGATTGCATTAATTCTATAGATCCCTGTGGGTAGAATAAACATTTTAATAATATTAATTCTTCTAACTCATGAACATAAGATGTCTCTATTTATTTGTGTCTTCTTCCATTTCTTTTATCACCATCTTATGGTATTCAATGCATAGGTGTATCACCTCTTTGGTCAAATTTATTCCTTACTATACATTGTTTTTGATGAGATTGTAAGTGGGATTATTTTCTTAATTTCTCTTTCATATAGCACATTGTTACTATATGGAAATACAACTTGCTTGTGTATATTGGTTTTATATCCTGAAACTCTACTGAATTTATTAGTTATAATAATTTTTGGTGGAATCTGTAGAGTTTTCTATATATACCATCTTGTCGTCCACAAACAGAAAATTTTACTTCTTCCTTCCTTATTTGGATGACTATTATTTCTTCTTCTTGCCTAACTGATCTGGCTAGGACTTCCAGTACTATGTTAAATAAAAGTAACAAGAATGGACACCTTTTTTCTTTTTCCTGGTTAAAGGAAAAGATTTTTTTTTTAATCCAGTAGTGTGCTAGAACTTCTCCACTGGACTGTGAGAGTTCCCCAGAAATATTCTCATCTGTGGATGGTTATAAAAATTGGTGTTCTCGGGGCGCCTGGGTGGCTCAGTGGGTTAAGCCACTGCCTTCGGCTCAGGTCATGATCTCAGGGTCCTGGGATCGAGTCCATATTGGGCTCTCTGCTCGGCAGGGAGCCTGCTTCCCTCTCTCTCTCTGCCTGCCTCTCTGCCTACTTGTGATCTCTCTCTCTCGCTGTCAAATAAATAAATAAATAAATCTTAAAAAAAAAAATTGGTGTTCTTTAGGGCAAAGTTATATTCTACCTTTTTGCTGATGTCACTACTCTAAATCCTCCCAACACAATTTACTGGATTATTCGTCCCTTACTGAAAAATTTGAATGGATAATAAATCTGTCAATAAGATCATTTTTATTTTTTTCCTTACTAATATTATACATTGTACTAATAAACTTTTTAGTGATGAATCATTGTTCAACAACTAAGTAAAAACTTATTTAGGAAAAGAAGTTTTTCTTAATTTAGTACTATGGAAAACTTGCTAACATTTTCCTCAGGTCTGTAATTCTTGTGTGTGTATGTGTGTCTGTGTGTTTGGATGGGTATATATACCCATCATCATTGTTGGGTAACCATCATCTCTTGGTCTTAATACACACACATGCAGGTAACATAGACTTACAATGGTTGGAAACTCAATTTTTTTTCAGTTATTTAGAATAATTTAAATGTTATCAAATTTATCAGTTCCCTAATGATTTTATTTAAGTCACCCCCCCAAAAATTAACTAAAAATCCATCCAGCCTAAATGATTTTCTGAAAGATATTTTCTAAAATACCTTAAAAATGCTGTTGATGTTTATTATTTTAAGAATTCAATTCTTCTAAAATGATACCTAAAAAATTATTTGTCTCAGTGAAACATTTTTATTTATCACCACAGAGATATGTATATTAAATTCTGATTTTTAACCTCTCCTTTATTTGTGGTTATATCACACTTCTCTGATACCTAATATAGTATATTTGCATTTTTTCTCTTCTTTCCCAATCTTAACAGAAGATAAAATTAATAATGAACTTATCACCAAAAAATTACTACTTTATGTCCTCTTTTCTGAATGATCTTCAGCTTTGCAAAGTTTATTTTATATATATTTTTCTAACTTCTTTATTTTTATTGCTTTAATAGTAAAAGTATTTCTATCTAGATACAACTCTGATCACAGTTCATAAGTTTTCATATATAGTGTTCTAATTGCTTTATAAATATTATTTTTTAAATAATTTATGATTGCAAATTTTATTTTCTCTTGGCCCACAAATACTTTTTTGGTGGACGAGGAGTGCACAAAGTACTTTTAAAAGATCCTCAACATGTATTCTTTTAATATCAACTTCTAAAATCTTTTAATTGTTTCTGGGCCCTCTTGCCTAAATATGTATTGTAAAACTTCTGTTGCATGTAACTGAGTGATTTTTTTTTGTTGTTGGGGAATTTGATGCATGTTATATTCTTATAAATGTGATTTTATACTGACATTATAAAACATTAACATTCATCTATGCAAAATATACTGGTGTATTGTATTATTTAGGCTTTCTATATTAGTGAATATCTGGAAATGTGTTGTAGTTACATTCAATGCTTTTTTTAAAATACAGATTTCCAGGAACCCCTCATGCTTTCCTAATTCAAAATATCTAAGAATTTGTTCTAGGATTGTCTATTAAAAGCATTGAGCATTGAAAAAAGGAAGGAGTGTAAGAGTTAGCCATGTAGACCTCCAGGGGAATTTAGCAATGTGGATATCAGATTAATAGATAATCAGAATTATCTTGTAGGCTGAAAGAACAAGTACATTTGGGATATAGGAAAAGGCCAGGATGATAGAACATAGTGAATAAAGGCAAGCGTAGGTGCGAGATAAGGAGAGGTAAGGACTCAGTTGATTGAGGGTGACTTGAGCTTATCATGAGAACTTTGCTTTTTATGCCAACCTAATGTAAAGTTTGAGCAAAGCAGTTATGTGATCTTACGTATTTTAAAAGGATCATGTTAGTTAATGTGTTGGGAATGGATCAAAGTGGAGTGAGATTAAAGATAGGGAAATCAATAAGAAGACCACTGAGCAATCCAGGAGAGCAATAATAGTGGCTTAGATTGGGACCGTGGTAGAGAATTATGTGATAAGTAGTCAGATTCTGGGTTTAAGCATATATAATAGAGTTTCTGAATGGTTGATATGGAATCAAGAGTAGCTTTAAGAGGTAGTACAGACCTTTACAGATGAAACAGCCCGCCATGACTGCACTCTCACCTTTCTGTGACCATATGACTTGCTTTGATTCTGTGAGTAGACATATTTCATGTCTTCCTGAGATCTCAAGAACCTGTCATGCTGCTTCATATTCCTTTTTCCCTCTGCTTTGACAATCAACAGTGTTCTGGAGAGCGGATACTTGATCATTGCGGGCACCGAGTGAGAATGATAAAAAAAACTGTGTAGATTTCTTAGGGGACTTGTGATGAATGTGTAACTGGCTCAAGAAATTACCTTTCTTTTTTAAGCTAGCAACTGTTAACCAGCAATCACTTGGAAAGTGCATAACATATCTAATGAGTATCCTAGGATATGAAAAGATGAGAAAGAATAGAATGTTAGTAGGATGTGTTGGATGTAACTGGCCGCATTTGACAATGTACTACAAAAAAAGATGAGTTTAAGAAGGATCGGTAAGCAGAAATGAAAGGGGATGAAGAGAGTGGGAAAACATGGATACTTGTAAGTTTGAAATAGATAAATTTTTCACCATCTACTAGCACAAAATAAACTTGAGATGCTCTTCAAGCAAAGAAAGCCTTTTGGCAAGGATCAAATCAATGGAAGCCCCTCATTCCCATTGTCACTACCTCTGGGTAGATTATGGTGATGCTCAGTTAATGTAGCAGAAAATGGCTTAGGAAAAAGATGTCACTTTCCCACCAATGCTTAATGAGCCCAAGGCACCTGCAATTAAGCCATGTCTCAAAAAAAACTGTTAAGTCTGGTTACTGGCATATATACTGACTGGAATCAAATAAATACAAAGCTACCTAAGTTTCTGAGACAGTTGTACTGCCAAAAAGAGCTGCTAACCTAAACTAAAAAAGACTTTAATCATTTCAGACCTAAAATCACCCTGGGGCTCTGAGGATCAGCAAACAGTTTGACAAAGCTGCTCAGTCTCGAAGGAGGGCATATTCTCTAAAGTTCACTTCAGCTATAACTAAACAGGATAATGACACAGAAAGGAACTCCCAGAAAGTGGAGCCAAGAGTCATGGAGAACAACGAACAGGGGGAACTTATCCCATGAAGCAGACATAAAGTCTAATCAATAATTATTCCCTACAACCTAAGGAATAGACCTTTTCAACTGCCTGAGGAGTTTTGGAACGGTTGCCATTTCTCTTTTTGAATGGAAGTAACTCCTATGCTTCTATCTCTGTTTCTCCATCATATATTGGGTATGTGGGATAGTCAGTAACTTTACCTTTGTGTTACTAGGTTTTTCAATCAAGTAGAGCTACATTCATATCTGATACAGTGGTTACCTGGCATTACCTGTACCTATTGCATACACCACTGTACATCACCCAGAGGTCTTGAGTATGGATGATATGACTTTGCGAGGGCAGTAAGTATATTTTACATTCTGAATAATGAGTGACCCAAACACTTGGTTTACTAGTTTAGTTAACTAAAATGCCCAACTGTTGTAGTCATTAGAGGTGCTCACAATTCTACTTTCCCTTTTGGTGTGGCAGGATTGTACTTCTCCACCCAATTGAAATGGGGAGTAATTTGGAGATCTGCTTTGGCCAATAATATATAAATATACCTGATATGTATAATATCCAGGTAGAGATTTGCAAGCCAATATATACTTTCTCCTGTGCCTTAATAATTGGAAGTTTTTCCATATAATATCTTCTCCATTAGCATGGGTCCAGAAGGAGGATGACAATGATGCAGAACAAATCTTTCTGGTCCCAACCCTGGCAATTCAGATGGAAATGTAGCATAATAGGGAAACTTTGTTGTTATAATCCACTGCAATTTGAGTAGTGCTTGTTACTGCATTATAATATCTGAATAATATAAGACTCAAAGATAACTTTAAACATTTGGCTTGAGAAAAATCGAAGGTTGAACTTGCCATCAACAGAAATGCACAAAGATGTGGAGAATCAGGTTTAGAGGGGGAAACCATAGGTAGATGTTTCCTCACGTGAAGAGGATATGTATGTTTGACGTTTGTAAGATAGATTTTCACTGGAGCTATAAATTTGGGAATTATATCCTCTTGTAACTGGGATCAATACTAAAAGGTGAAAGCAAAGAGAAAAGAAAATAAGGAATGAGTCCTTCACCATTGAGAAGTAAAGAGAAAATAAGAGGCCAAAGTAAAAGCAACCGAGAACCGTAACCATAGATACAGGAAGAAAACTAGTTGTATCCTGGCAACCAAGTAAAGAAAGTATACAAATAATGAGAGAGTGCTTAATTATGAAAAAAATTTCTACTGAATGAGGTAAGATGAGGACTGAGAATGGACCACTGCATTTAAGAATATGGAGGTGGAGGGGCACCTGGGTGGCTCAGTGAGTTAAGCCTCTGCCTTCAGCTCAGGTCATGATCTCAGGGTCCTGGGATCGAGCCCCACATCGGGCTCTCTGCTCAGCCGGGAGCCTGCTTCCTCCTCTCTCTCTGCCTGTGTCTCTGCTTACTCGTGATCTCTCTCTGTCAAATAAATAAATCTTTAAAAAAAAAAGTCTGCACTAAGAATATGGAGGTGGAGTTATTTTTGCCTTATTACTGAGAGTAGTTTCTATGGAATAGATATGAAATCACATGTAGAGTGGGTATCAACAAGCCCTCAAGAAATTAGTAATAACAAGAAGATAAATTTCTTCCAAGGAGTCTTGTAATAAAGGGTAGCAAAGATGTGAGATTGTAGATGACAAGGAGAGTGGAGTCTGGAGTATTTTCCAAGATGGAGAAACAAAAGTAGATTTGTATTATTAAGTAGAGAGTTAAAAATGGTATTTTAGAAAAGAGGAAAAAGCTGTTGGGATTGGTATCCTTGACAGAGGATGTGATCTAGTGCATAAGTAGGGAGATGAGCTTTAGAAGAACATGGTGCTTTCTTCTTTGGTAAAGGCTGAAAGGAAGAATATCTGGGGGCAGGTGTTGGTAGGTCCGTAGATAGGGTGGCAAGAATTTGTGATGGTGGTTCTCTTCTGATTGCTTCAATTTTCCTAGTGAGGTAGAAAACCAATGTATCAGTTGAGAATGAGGCTAAGGAAGAATATGTTGCAGGTTTTCTTCCTGTTTCATAGAAACTTATCTTCTAAAATGTTTTCAGAATGCAACTTTTGGGCATCTCTCTTGGGCATATAATGCTCATATAGTTAAATTCTGGTTTTGTAGGAGATATCACATTTTTTTTATTTCTTCAGTGATTTTAGTGGTTAAAATTATGTCTGTTGTTTCAGCATTGAGTGTAAGAGCAACCTGAGCTCATAGCTAAAAATATGGTAAGTATAGAGTAATATTACAAAAAAGTAAATTATGAAATTTATTATCACCCACAGGTAGCCATTATCAACATATCTTTATGTGAGTTTTCAGATTCTTTCTACGTAATGTGTGTTTTCTGTAACTGGACCATAGTATTGTTTATGTTCCCCATTATATTTTGAACATTCCCTCATATTATTTTATTATATGAAAATGTACTTTAATGGATATGTCATATTACATTATGCATTACATTAGTTACAGGATGCCCCTCATTCATCTGAGCTACCTTAGTCAATGGAGTCTGACACTAGCATGAGATAGGCAATAAATCAGTCGAATAACACTTTGGAGGTAAAAAATATATAACTTGTATGTGCTCATTATAGAATAAAAGTGACATTTCAAAACATAAGGAAAATGATAAACTATTTAATATACCACATTAAAAAAGAAAGAAATTTATAGATTAAACTACATAGAAACATAGAATTCCTATATGCCAAGATATATATTAAACCGAACTAAACAATTTACAACCAAGGTATATTTTGGTGACATATCTTATATGCAAAGTTTTACTGGACTTCATATATAAAGAGCTATTATAAATCAATAAGAATAAATGAGTTCCAATGGTAAAGCTGTAGATTTTCATTAATCATGTAAAATAGATGGATTTCTAATGAACTATTTCTTAACTTTTCAGGTAAGAAAATATTTTTACAATTAATGTACACTACTAGCAATAGTCTGGAGAAAGAGGTTATCTCAACTACCATTTGTATTTGAAATGGGAATTGGTACATTATTTCTGAAATCAAATTAGTACATATTAAAATTTTAAATGTGGTACCCTTGATTTAATAATCTTATTTCTTGAAATTTATTTTTTTTCTTTTTTTATCCTTCTTTCTTTCTTTCAATCCTTCCAGTATTTATTCTTTCCCTAACCCTTTCTTCTTTTTGCTTCTTTCTTTCTGTCTTTCCCTTCTTTCTCTCATCAATTTGCTTAGCCAGAATCATAGCTAATACATTTCCTTCATCATCCCTGTTATTCCTCACAACAGCACTGTGATGTGGACATTGACAAAGCCCCACATGAAAGATTGGTTGAAACAACTTTGGTGCCTTCATGAAGAGAAGTGTTAAGAAAATAATACTGAGGCACCTGGCTAGCTCAGTTGGAAAAGCATGCAACTCTTGTTCTCAGAGTTGTGAGTCTGAGCCCCATGCTGGGTGTAAAGATTACTTTAAGTAAATTAAAACAAACAAACAAATTAAAAAAAAACTAAAAATCAAACAAAAACAAGAAAATCATGCTACATACTCACATTGAACACAGAATGAGTTGAACTGAAGGAGAACCAAGGCCATTCAAGGAGAGGTTGAACTGAAAGTACACATTCCGCTTCAGAAGAAAAAGACCTTTGGTACATTAGTTAATGATCTGTCCCTTAAAGCCTCAGTTGATACCCATTGAAGCTCTCTTCCTGACCAAGCTCTCACATCCCATGTGGTCAGCTTAGGACTTGGTGATCCCTACTTTGAAGTGGCCTTTCTCCAGGACTCAGGTGGACAGGGATCATCAGATATTCAGAAATTGTCTCTAATCATGCAACCTGAAAATCATATATATGGTTTATATCACTGGATTAGCAGATAATCTTTGACATGTCTCAGAAGGTCAAATCACTCCTTCAATGTTGCATAGACAGTAAGTTATAGGGGAGGATTTCGACCCAGATCTAACTCAGAGTCCCAGCTCTTAACAACTATGCTATACTGTATCATCCATCAACCCCCTTATTATATGATTACTGAATTCCTATTATGACCTAGATGTTGGAGAGGTTATCCTTGAAGAATTTATACCATGTTAGGAATGAACTTCCACTCTTTCCACGCTCTCAACAGATTAAGAAAATCAGTAAGAGGAGGAGTCAAGATGGCGGAGAAGTAGCAGCCTGAGACTACATCAGGTAGCAGGAGATCAGCTCGATAGCTTATCTAAACATTGCAAACACCTACAAATCCAACGGGAGAGCGAAGAGAAGAAGAACAGCAACTCTAGAAACAGAAAATCAACCACTTTCTGAAAGGTAGGACTGGCGGAGAAGTGAATCTAAAACGACGGGAAGATAGACCGCGGGGGGAGGGGCCGGCTCCCGGCAAGCGGCGGAGGAACGGAGCACAAAATCAGGACTTTTAAAAGTCTGTTCCACTGAGGGACATTGCTCCAGGGGCTAAACCGGGGTGAAGCCCACGCGGGGCCAGCGTGGCCCCAGACCCCGCAGGGTCACAGAAGGATCGGGGGTGTCAGAGTGTCGGAGAGCTCGCAGCTATTAGAACGGAGAAGCCGGCTGCCAAGACAGAGCCGAGGACTGAACTCTCAGCTCGGGGTTACCTTGAACTGGTCGCGGGCTGGGTGAGCTCCGAGCGCGGCTAGAGGCTGGGGATACGGGAGTGATTGGGTGCTGTCCTCTGGGGGCGCACTGAGGAGTGGGGCCCCAGGCTCTCGGCTCCTCCGGGCCGGAGACTGGGAGGCCGCCATTTTCATTCCCGTCCTCCGGAACTCTACGGAAAGCGTTCAGGGAACAGAAGCTCCCAAAAGCGAACCCGAGCCGATTACTTAGTCCGGCCGCCGGTAAGGGCGGTGCAATCCCGCCTCGGGCAAAGACACTTGAGAGTCACTACAACAGGCCCCTCCCCCAGAAGATCAACAAAATATCCAGCCAGAACGAATTTCATCTATCAAGGAGAAAGCAGATTCAATTCCTAAGACAGCAGAGCAATTCCAGAGGAGGAGAAAGCAAAGCACGGAACTCATGGCTTTCTCCCCATGATTCGTTAGTCTTGCGGCTACTTCAATTTTTTTTTCTTTTTTCAATTTTTTTTTCTTTTTTCAATTTTTTTTTCTTTTTTCTTTTTTCTTCTTCTGCTAAATTTTTTAAAACTTTTACCCTTTTCTTTTTTAACATTTTTTGACTAGTTCATCTAAATATATATATTTTTTCTTTCTTTTTTGTATTTTTTTATTTGTTTTATTTTTTAAATTTTTTTCTTTCTTTTTTTTTTTTTTCTTTTTTCTTTTCTTTTTTTTTCAGAAGCTGTTTTATCCCCTTTCTCCCCCCCACAATTTGGGGTCTCTTCTCATTTGGTTACAGCGCATTTTTCCGGGGTCTTTGCCACCCTTTTAGTAGTTTATTTGCTCCTTCATATCCTCTTATCTGGACAAAATGACAAGGCGGAAAAAATCACCACAAACAAAAGAACAAGAGACAGTACCGAAGGCTAGGGACCTAATCAACACAGACATGGGTAATATGTCAGATCAAGAGTTCAGAATGACGATTCTGAACATTCTAGCCGGGCTCGAAAAAGGCATGGAAGATATTAGAGAAACCCTCTCTGGAGATATTAAAGCCCTTTCTGGAGAAATTAAAGAACTAAAATCTAACCAAGTTGAAATCAAAAAAGCTATTAATGAGGTGCAATCAAAAATGGAGGCTCTCACTGCTAGGATCAATGAGGCAGAAGAAAGAATTAGTGATATAGAAGACCAAATGACAGAGAATAAGGAAGCCGAGCAAAAGAGGGACAAACAGCTACTGGACCATGAGGGGAGAATTCGAGAGATAAGTGACACCATAAGACGAAACAACATTAGAATAATTGGGATTCCAGAAGAAGAAGAAACAGAGAGGGGAGCAGAAGGTCTATTGGAGAGAATCATTGGAGAGAATTTCCCTAATATGGCAAAGGGAACAAGCATCAAAATCCAGGAGATGCAGAGAACCCCCCTCAAAGTCAACAAGAATAGGTCCACACCCCGTCACCTAATAGTAAAATTTACAAGTCTTAGTGACAAAGAGAAAATCCTGAAAGCAGCCCGAGAAAAGAAGTCTGTAACATACAATGGTAAAAATATTAGATTGGCAGCAGACTTATCCACAGAGACCTGGCAGGCCAGAAAGAGCTGGCATGATATATTCAGAGCACTCAACGAGAAAAACATGCAGCCAAGAATACTCTATCCAGCTAGGCTATCATTGAAAATAGAAGGAGAGATCAAAAGCTTCCAGGACAAACAAAAACTGAAAGAATTTGCAAACACCAAACCAGCTCTACAGGAAATATTGAAAGGGGTCCTCTAAGCAAAGAGAGAGCCTAAAAGTAGTAGATCAGAAAGGTACAGAGACAATATACAGTAACAGTCACCTTACAGGCTAATAATGGCACTAAATTCATATCTCTCAATAGTTACCCTGAATGTTAATGGGCTAAATGCCCCAATCAAAAGACACAGGGTATCAGAATGGATAAAAAAACAAAACCCATCAGTATGTTGCCTACAAGAAACTCATTTTAGACGCGAAGACACCTCCAGATTTAAAGTGAGGGGGTGGAAAACAATTTACCATGCTAATGGGCATCAGAAGAAAGCTGGGGTGGCAATCCTTATATCAGATCAATTAGATTTTAAGCCAAAGACTATAATAAGAGATGAGGAAGGACACTATATCCTACTCAAAGGGTCTGTCCAACAAGAAGATCTAACAATTTTAAATATCTATGCCCCTAACGTGGGAGCAGCCAACTATATCAACCAATTAATAACAAAATCAAAGAAACACATCAATAATAGTACAATAATAGTAGGGGACTTGAACACTCCCCTCACTGAAATGGACAGATCATCCAAGCAAAAGATCAACAAGGAAATAAAGGCCTTAAATGACACACTGGACCAGATGGACATCACAGATATATTCAGAACATTTCATCCCAAAGCAACAGAATACACATTCTTCTCTAGTGCACATGGAACCTTCTCCAGAATAGATCACATCCTGGGTCACAAATCAGGTCTCAACCGGTATCAAAAGATTAGGATCATTCCCTGCATATTTTCAGACCACAATGCTCTGAAGCTAGAACTCAATCACAAGAGGAAAGCTGGAAAGAACCCAAATACATGGAGACTAAACAGCATCCTTCTAAAGAATGAATGGGTTAACCAGGAAATTAAAGAAGAATTGAAAAAATTCATGGAAACAAATGATAATGAAAACACAACAGTTCAAAATCTGTGGGACACAGCAAAGGCAGTCCTGAGAGGAAAATATATAGCGGTACAAGCCTTTCTCAAGAAACAAGAAAGGTCTCAAGTACACAACCTAACCCTACACGTAAAGGAGCTGGAGAAAGAACAAGAAAGAAACCCTAAACCCAGCAGGAGAAGAGAAATCATAAAGATCAGAGCAGAAATCAATGAAATAGAAACCAAAAAAACAATAGAAAAAATCAATGAAACTAGGAGCTGGTTCTTTGAAAGAATCAATAAGATTGATAAACCCCTGGCCAGACTCATCAAAAAGAAAAGAGAAAGGACCCAAATCAATAAAATCATGAATGAAAGAGGAGAGATCACAACTAACACCAAAGAAATACAGACAATTATAAGAACATACTATGAGCAACTCTACGCCAACAAATTGGACAATCTGGAAGAAATGGATGCATTCCTAGAGACATATAAACTACCACAACTGAACCAGGAAGAAATAGAAAACCTGAACAGGCCCATAACCAGTAAGGAGATTGAAACAGTCATCCAACATCTCCAAACAAACAAAAGCCCAGGGCCAGACGGCTTCCCAGGGGAATTCTACCAAACATTTAAAGAAGAACTCATTCCTATTCTCCTGAAACTGTTCCAAAAAATAGAAATGGAAGGAAAACTTCCAAACTCATTTTATGAGGCCAGCATCACCTTGATCCCAAAACCAGACAAGGACCCCACCAAAAAAGAGAACTACAGACCAATATCCTTGATGAACACAGACGCAAAAATTCTCGCCAAAATACTAGCCAATAGGATTCAACAGTACATTAAAAGGATTATTCACCACGATCAAGTGGGATTTATTCCAGGGCTGCAGGGTTGGTTCAACATCCGCAAATCAATCAATGTGATAGAACACATTAATAAAAGAAAGAACAAGAACCATATGATACTCTCAATAGATGCTGAAAAAGCATTTGACAAAGTACAGCATCCCTTCCTGATCAAAACTCTTCAAAGTGTAGGGATAGAGGGCACATACCTCAATATTATCAAAGCCATCTATGAAAAACCCACCGCAAATATCATTCTCAATGGAGAAAAACTGAAAGCTTTTCCGTTAAGGTCAGGAACACGGCAGGGATGTCCATTATCACCACTGCTATTCAACATAGTACTAGAAGTCCTAGCCTCAGCAATCAGACAACAAAAAGAAATTAAAGGCATCCAAATTGGTAAAGAAGAAGTCAAACTATCACTCTTCGCAGATGATATGATACTATATGTGGAAAACCCAAAAGACTCCACTCCAAAACTGCTAGAACTTGTTCAGGAATTCAGTAAAGTGTCAGGATATAAAATCAATGCACAGAAATCAGTTGCATTTCTGTACACCAACAACAAGACTGAAGAAAGAGAAATTAAGGAGTCAATCCCATTTACAATTGTACCCAAAACTATAAGATACCTAGGAATAAACCTAACCAAAGAGACTAAGAATCTATACACAGAAAATTATAAAGTACTCATGAAAGAAATTGAGGAAGACACAAAAAAATGGAAAAATGTTCCATGCTCCTGGATTGGAAGAATAAATATTGTGAAAATGTCTATGCTACCTAAAGCAATCTACACATTTAATGCAATCCCTATCAAAATACCATCCATTTTTTTCAAAGAAATGGAACAAATAATCCTAAAATTTATATGGAACCAGAAAAGACCTCGAATAGCCAAAGGAATATTGAAGAACAAAGCCAAAGTTGGTGGCATTACAATTCCGGACTTCAAGCTCTATTACAAAGCTGTCATCATCAAGACAGCATGGTACTGGCACAAAAACAGACACATAGATCAGTGGAACAGAATAGAGAGCCCAGAAATCGACCCTCAACTCTATGGTCAACTAATCTTCGACAAAGCAGGAAAGAATGTCCAATGGAAAAAAGACAGCCTCTTCAATAAATGGTGCTGGGAAAATTGGACAGCCACATGCAGAAAAATGAAATTGGACCACTTCCTTACACCACACACAAAAATAGACTCCAAATGGTTGAAGGACCTCAATGTGAGAAAGGAATCCATCAAAATCCTTGAGGAGAATGCAGGCAGCAACCTCTTCGACCTCAGCCGTAGCAACATCTTCCTAGGAACAACGGCAAAGGCAAGGGAAGCAAGGGCAAAAATGAACTGTTGGGATTTCATCAAGATCAAAAGCTTTTGCACAGCAAAGGAAACAGTTAACAAAACCAAAAGACAACTGACAGAATGGGAGAAGATATTTGCAAACGACATATCAGATAAAGGGCTAGTATCCAAAATCTATAAGGAACTTAGCAAACTCAACACCCAAAGAACAAACAATCCAATCAAGAAATGGGCAGAGGACATGAACAGACATTTCTGCAAAGAAGACATCCAGATGGCCAACAGACACATGAAAAAGTGCTCCACGTCACTCGCCATCAGGGAAATACAAATCAAAACCACAATGAGATATCACCTCACACCAGTCAGAATGGCTAAAATGAACAAGTCAGGAAATGACAGATGCTGGAGAGGATGTGGAGAAAGGGGAACCCTCCTCCACTGTTGGTGGGAATGCAAGCTGGTGCAACCACTCTGGAAAACAGCATGGAGGTTCCTCAAAATGTTGAAAATAGAACTACCCTATGACCCAGCAATTGCACTACTGGGTATTTACCCTAAAGATACAAACATAGTGATCCGAAGGGGCACGTGTACCCGAATGTTTATAGCAGCAATGTCTACAATAGCCAGACTATGGAAAGAACCTAGATGTCCATCAACAGATGAATGGATCAAGAAGATGTGGTATATATACACAATGGAATACTATGCAGCCATCAAAAGAAATGAAATCTTGCCATTTGCGACGACGTGGATGGAACTAGAGCGTATCATGCTTAGTGAAATAAGTCAATCGGAGAAAGACAACTATCATATGATCTCCCTGATATGAGGACATGGAGAAGCAACATGGGGGGGTAGGAGATAGGAGAAGAATAAATGAAACAAGATGGGATTGGGAGGGAGACAAACCATAAATGACTCTTAATCTCACAAAACAAACTGGGGGTTGCTGCGGGGAGGTGGGATTGGGGGAGGGGGAGCGGGCTATGGACATTGGGGAGGGGAAGCGAACCATAAGAGACTATGGACTCTGAAAAACAACCTGAGGGTTTTGAAGGGTCAGGGGTGGGAGGTTGGGGCAACCTGAGGGTTTTGAAGGGTCAGGGGTGGGAGGTTGGGGGAACAGGTGGTGGGTAATGGAGAGGGCACGTTTTGCATGGAGCACTGGGTGTTGTGCAAAAAGAATGAATACTGTTACGCTGAAAAAATAAATAAAATGAGAAAAAAAAAAAAAAAAAAAAAAAAAAAAAAAAAAAAAAAGAAAATCAGTAAGAGAAAAGCCTCTAAATTCTGATCTATCCTGGTGCTGCAACTGTTCTCATTGTCCAAAATCAAGCAGACATTGTCTCCCACAGAGCTTTGCTGTTCAATGCCACAAGGCCAAAGTCTCACTGTATAATATAAACATTTGACCCTATTTAAAACATTGGAGGCATTGGTGGAATAGGTAAGAAGTTAATTTGTTTAGGGGTGGGAGGGGAGTTGAACTTTTCCGGGATCCCTGGAGGTAGTACCCAGGATTATCTCCTTCACCTTTGAGTATATCTTATCCCTTCCCGCCTCCACTCCTTATCAGTCACAAAAGTAAAGAGCTATGTAAATGCACTATATTTAAAAGAAAATATTTTGGATTTTAAAAAGCAGTAAGATTTTACCTCAGTCAATAACTAGTTAGTTCGGACTAACCATTTGTCAAGGCTCTGATCTGTTGTGTTTAGCAGCTTTTCACAAAGATCTCAGACTCTGTCAGAGCTACTTTCAAGGTCATGGAAGGTTTTCCTAGTAGTAAGCATTCTCATTTAAAGTGGTGATTTTCCCATTCTTCGAAGTGATTAAGATTCAGCTAGACGACCAACTGGAAGTGATACAGTAGAGGGATTTGTGTTTCACGTAGTGGCTGGACCAGATGACATTGGGTGTGTGTGTGTGTGTGTGTGTGTGTGTGTGTGTGTGTTTGTGTGTGAATTCTTACAGACTAAAATATATAGAAAAGACCATTTTGGAGACAGCTTGAATAAGCACTTATAAAATGAAAATGCCACAATGTCATCAAAGTTGTTTTTTTTTTTCCCCTCTGCTTATTCAAGCATTATCAGTTGATTTATTTAATAAAACTGAAGACCTCGAAAGACTGGAAATACAGCTTCCAATAGAAAGCACTCATGCTGTGATTGTTGAAGTGATAAGTAATTTGCTTTTAATGCTAGCACATACCACTTAGCACCATATTTAACTGAAGGATGAAAATCACTCATTTTTTATCCACTTGCTCAACTGACACTTAGTGTAATCTATCTATTGTCACCGAGCTTAATACAAAGAACGTTTAATAGATCTCACTTTCAAATTTACATCAACCACTTAAATTTTTAATTCCTTCTTATTTATATTTTTATTCCTTAAAAGAATTTAATTTCAAATGGAAAATCTATTTGGGTAATAAGAACACAGTAGGTAAGAGCAAAAACAATATACTAGAAGGATTTTTTTAACTTACAGTTTTCAATTATAGCCATATGTTGTACTATGTATTATTTCTCTATGTAAGAAAATGTCAGTGTGAATGACACACATCAATTAGTAACTATAATCTTAGAAATAAAGTTACCAATGAAATTATTAAACAATCATTCGTGGGTTTATAGATAATGCAAAGCTTGTTTCACTAACAGATTCTTAAAAAATAATAATGAGCATTATAAATTATTCTCAATATACTAAGGAAAACTGATGACTGGATTCATAAAGAGATATATATCTGTGCTACATATATATGTATCTAGGATATATATTTATGTTTATATATCACAGTCCCCTTGAATTTTATCTTGAATTTTAACGTAATATTTTGAACTGCATATAAAAATGTGTACACTGTTAAGGTGCCTATTATACCAGGATCCCACATGTTAGAACTCTGTTTTATAAACCATCTATTTATAATGACCTTTCTATCTCTCATTATCCATGGACTTCTTACCTTCAGTTCATAAAGGGCCAAAGAAGATGAAAAGAATTGATTATAAGAATAAAAAGTTCAAAAAAAAAAAGAATAAAAAGTTCATTTTTTTCTTTTTTTTTTTATTTTTCTATTAAGAACCTAACCACACATGTACATCCAAAAACAAAACAAAACAAAACAAAAACGCTAAATTAAAAAGGTTATCTCAATGACAATGCAAATGCAACATTTAATTCAGAGGTAAGATAGTGCCAAATACTTCTTTCAGTGTTGGACTGAATTACAGCACAGAGCCCATGCATATTCAACGAGAAGAGAGAACTCTTGAAAAAACATGTTTGTCACTCTCCACCCAGCAAACATACAGATACACACATCATGTTATAAAGGTGTTAGCATGACTCATGTATTGAATCTATTACTTAATGCTTAATGCTCAGTAAGTTAAGTTCACGGCAGGAAAACAAATATAAAGCAACGAGGCAACAAAGCACTACAGACTTCCATTTTAAAACACTGAGCAACGTGTGATGCAATAATGTAGTCAGAGACTCCTTGGATTACGAAATATGCTGCGGCCGTGGGCTTCCTTCAGGAGCCAGAAAATAATGCTTTTCTTATTATACTAGTCCTTCCACTGGGGCCACCAATTCCTAAAGGAAACACACAACAAAGAACAGTGTTTTGTGTTGTTGTTGCTATTCTCTGCACTGTTGGTTCAGTTTGCTGTTACACTGTACATTAAGTATAAAGTTAGTGAGACCTGACCTATGGCTTTACTCTTTCATGTAACAAAAAATGACTGAGCACTTAATAGCTCAAAGTCAGTGTTAAGGACTGGGGAGAGCAACACTAAATAAAGGAAACGGTGATTCCTGCCCTCATAAAGCTTAAGTTTTAGTGAAGGGAGCATAAATAAAAGTGGCAGATTTAAAAACTCAGTAGGCATTTTTATTAATTCAGTTAAGTGAATGACAACTCAGTAAAAAAAAAAATGACCATGTTGTTTGTTCAACAATACTTGAGTTATCATCTTGAGTGAAGGGTCTAATGAAACATAGCTTAAGACACAAATATACATCTATTCCTCCTCAGTGTATTTTGTACTGATACAAGTCTTTCATAGAATTGGTTTTACTGCATTGCCCCCCCTTCTTTTTCTGACCTTTTTTGTACTATAAATAAGAACACCATGAAGACCTGACTTTATTTTTTTTAAGATTTTATTTATTTATTTGACAGACAGAGATCACAAGTAGGCAGAGAGGCAGGCAGAGAGAGAGGAAGAAGCAGGCTCCCTGCCAAGCAGAGAGCCCGATGCTGGACTCGATCCCAGAACCCTGAGATCATGACCTCCACTGAAGGCAGAGGCTTAACCCAATGAGCCACCCAGGCGCCCCAGACCCGACTTTATCACCACCCCACCCCTACTCTCTTTCACATAATCTTTTCAACAGGAAATATTTATTAGCCCCTGAATGTACCCAACATTTTTCTAAGTTCTGTCAGTAGGAAGATACATTCGAGAAATTCTCTATCCACAGATTCTCCATGTTGAAATGGGGAAGGCAGAAGTATGTAATTGGAATACAAAATCCTTAAGGGAAAGCGGAAGTAAATTCCTGGTAATCGAAACTGTAACCAATTATACTTGCAAGAATGGAGGTGAATACAGAAAAAAATCAATGATAATGACGTTCAAGTCTCATCTTTTTTTTTTTTTTTAAGATTTCACATATTTATTTGAGAGAGAGAGAGAGAGATAGAGATAGTGAGAGAGCAGAAACAGAGAGGAAAGAGAGAAGCAGACTCCTCACTGAGCAGGGAGCCCCACAGAATGGGGCTCAATCCCCAGGACCCTGGGATCATGACCTGAGCTGAAGGCAGATGCTTAACAACTGAGCCACCCAGGTGCCTCACAAATCTCATCTTGAAAGAAGAGTTGAACTGCCTGAAGTGGGCATATATGTTAATTTAAGCTATTAAAAGGTGTCTGATGGATTTATTCATTTCTGTAAGGTTGAGTTCTGTTGACAGGGATATTACTGTGTGTTGATCTGCCTTCAGTAATAGTTACACAGGATGAAAAATATAGACAGTATATGAATATGCTAATTTTGGTCAAGAGAGCAAACACCTAATGTAATTCTCAGTGCAATCATCTTATGTGAGACTGACGATACCATTATAATCAGACAATGGTTAAAGCCCAGAATGGAAAATCACCAGGATCAGATGAGTTCATGTTTCCTAATTAGAAGAATCAAATTTTACCCTACTAGAGCTTTCTGTTTGAGAGAAGTGGATTTTAAATATCTGCACACCCTTCATGAAAGGTGCAGAGAAAGGCCAGAGGTCCTAGCCATCCACTGTGTTTGTTGTTTGGTAATGAGACAAAGGATTCTCCATGATGCAGGACTTTTTTGGACCCATCTACCCTCTAATGGTTCATTGTCCATTTGTGATCATAAATCATATTCCAAACATCTGATGAAAGACAGAAAAGCAAGGGAGTAAAAAAGAAAAGGGATAACATAAGAACTGAAAAGGGAAGTACGCTAATTTGGCCCATTTAGAAAGAGTTGATGTATACACAGGGAGCCTGTATCTGACCCAGGCATTTGTGGGCTGGTTGTTGTTATCTTAGAACACTAGCCAACTCATTTATGGGATCTTCCTTTTTATTATTTAATTTTTCCTTTTTTTTCTTGAAGTTCTTTCTTTAAAAAAATGTGAAAGTTTTCAGCTAAATAAAAAGGAAAAGAGATTTATTTAGAGTTGGTTCTATTATGCTCTGGCCGTTTCCTTTATTCCCTCCAAATGAAAGAGCATCACTTATAAATGAAAGTGAAAAATGGTATCCTACCACTCTAAATTCCACCATAGCCAAGTATCATTCTAGACTAACAAAGATTGACAGGATTCTGTGCTCTCTGAAAAACATAATTGGGATGATTATGACTTCCACAGTTGTTTCCAATAGTGGCTATTGACTTCTGATAAAGTACATACTATAAGACTGTAGATGAAAGAGAAAGTTGTACTACGCTCACATGACTTGCACACCACTGTGGAGCTTTAAGAAAAAAAAAAAAAATGGGGGCACCTGGGAGGCTCAGTTGGTTAAGCACCTGTCTCCTGCACAGGTCATGATTTCCCCTTCCTGGTATCAATGGAGCCCCACATCAGCTCCCTGCCCAGCTTCTCTCTCTTCCTCTGCCTGCCGCTCCCACTGCTTGGGCTCTCTCTTTCATTATCTCTGTCAAAAAAACAAATAAAAATCAAGAAAGAAAGAAAGTAAGCAAGCAAACAAGCGGGTGGGAGGGAGAGAGGAAAGAAAGATACAGTCACATACAACCCAGTTAAATATTTAATCAGTAGAAAAGACTACCTTTTTATTTTAATGGATTCTTTTCATTTCTCCTGATTTAATATCAAAGGAGTCTTCTGGTGTATCATCCAGTTCACTGATATGCTCCTGAATCGCTGTGACTACTTCAGTGGGGATAAACCTTAGGCCACTGATATCACCAAACACCTGAAAAGTGGCGATAAAATGGCACGTATTAACCTACCATATTTCAAAGAAATATTTAGGTGGAATGAACAAATGCCGTGACTTTTTCCTTACCCCCTCCCCCCAAGATCACAGCTTGGAAATCCCCCGAAATGCCCTATAGTTAACCTAACTCCACAGTTTAACAGATTACAATTTAGGTTTATGGTTCGGTTTCACTTCTGACTTCAGTAGGCATTGTGTAACACACCAAAAATATAACTTAAAATCTGCACAGCATTTACTAATACAGAACACGGGGTCATAATCAGCAATTAAAATATATCTGGAGAGTGAATTGCCCTAATTCTATGGAAACCAAAAATGTCAAAATCAAATATAAGACTGGGATTTTCTTTTCTTTTTTTCTTTTTGGCTTTTCTCTTTTTCTTTCTTTCTTTCATTCTTTCTTTCCTTTTTTTTTTTCCTTTAATAACTATTGTGTGATGAAATGGATCAAAAACAAAACTGTTTTCATATGGGGGAAGATACAGGACAGCATTCCTTTTAGTAGGAACTCATTGTCCCTAGAGAAACTTTTTGTATATACAAGGCTAATTATCTTTGAACACAACTAGCAAGCATGCCAACATTGTGTTTCACTTGTCACACACAGTTTGGGTTTATTCCTGGGTTGTTTATAATACTCATCAATTTCACTGACTTCATATGTCTCTCCTACATCTTGAAGGTATCTAGCATTTCCAAGCATTCTGCTGAATGACTGTTTTCCCTAGAACTTATGGCCCTTGAACTGAAGGCTGTCCTGGTTAAAAAGGCAGGGAGGCATGTCTAGATCCACATTGGCTGAATGAATGCATTTCTCTGGATCGCAAAGAGGACATCTGCTTATTTGACAAGTTCCTCCTTTGGTTACAGGAGGTCCCCCCACCCCTTTTTTTTCTTTCTAGAACTACTAGAAAGTAGTTCCATCTCCTAATCGGGCTAGAAATCATATAGTAAGCTAATCAGAAAGACTTTTTCCAGAAATGGACAAATAAATGGGTACCATGGATTAAAATTTCCTTCCAAGATAACAAGTCCTTGCAATGATAAAAACCTTGAGCTATGCCACCATCTGAAAAAGACATTTCAAGCATGAAGCCAACGTAAATGAAAATAAGGGAAAGAGAGAAGAGAGACATTTGATAACATCCTTTAAACTCCTGAATTCAGCCATCCCATTAGAATATCTGTTTTAATTCCCATTTAAGTGACTTAATAAATACCTTTTGTGATTGAGCAGAAATAGTTAGATGTTTGACGTATACAACTACATCAGTTAAGAAAAATAGATATCTTTGAACACCTTGATTTTTTTCTGTCTTGTTGAATCTTTCTTATAGACCTTCTAAGAGTCTACTTTCCCTAAAATTTTGTGGTCCTTTCCCAGCATTTGCTTCTTTGTCACTCTTCCTTACCATCTCATATATTTATTCTTTATTATATATCTTTCTTTCTACTTTTTTTGTATATGATCTTTAAAAACCTGAATTTCTTGGGAAATAATTTGTGACATAACAGCACCTATTTAGATGCCAGATTTTCTTTCTTTTCAAAACTATCTAAACATATAAGTCAGAAGCACTATATGAGAGCTTTTTCCATGTCTCTTGAGATATGTTCCCTTTTAGATCTTCCATACTCTGGATCATGCCTGTTGTTTCTCAGAACTTCTGAAATCTTCATTCCTAATATCAGATTGGGTGGCACTCAGCCTCTACCAGAATTAGGAATAACAGAACAACAAAGTCACTTTCCCTTAAGTTTCCTGTCAATTTACAATCTTTTCTTTGTGGTTGGGAATTAGATTCGGAGAAACAACCTCAATCATCACTTTGTCTTCTAAGAGATGAATTATTGGGACTTCTCCTTATTCAGTAGTATACCTCCATTCACAAGAATTCCACAAAGCCTATCATAGATACGGTAAGGAAGATGAAGAATGATAAATCAGGTATGGCATTTCAGTTAGATTTTGATTTAATTTATCCCCTTACCACAAAACCCATGTATGCATAGCACTAATTCACTGACCACAGCAACACAACAATATTGGGAGGCTTAGTTACACCCATTATGGTTCTGTGATGAAATAGAATTTTCTGTTTTTTCTCAGTGGAATTCAGATCGCTACACCTAAAGTATAGCAATCTGAACTAGGGATAAAGAGTCTCTTAAAATTCTATTACAACCATTGACTTCAAAAATAGGACCAGAAATGATACGACACTCTATGTAAGTAATGGATTGAATCACCATTGTTATAGAGAAAGGGTATTTTGCATTTTAAAGAAGTAGAGTGTTGATGTGAATTTCCTCAAGCAGTTAAATAAGGGCTGACAGTGGGATTTATTCTGTGGGATTTAGTGACGATGGGGCGCTGGTTACGGTGACCCTGTGGGTCATCACAGCTGTGAAAATTGCAAGCCAAAGCAAACAGTCCTTTTATTTTTGCAAAAGTATACTTTACTTGGTTGTAAAATAGTCGATGTTCTTAGATTAAATATCTGAATATTGCTTCTGAAGGAGCAGGTGTCACCTTAAATCTAAAGTCTAGTTTGTTTACTGGCTGTATTTTATATCCTTTAGAAAATGACACAAAATGGCAATAAAATCATTGTAAGTATTCTACAGGGGAATATAAATGCCCTTTGGTTACAGTGTACATACCTTTATACATAATTCCAGTTTATTTTCCCTGGAATTATGTTAAATATGTAAAAAGCCTTTTCTCATAAAGGTAAAAATGCTAGATATTTCCAAGTTGTAATTTAGCATTAGTGTCAAAATTGCTTCAGAAAATAAGCTACTGTTACTGTTTCATTTCTTTTAAGTGTCATTCAGCATACTATATGTGATTTTGCACATAAATAAGCTTATATGATTTTATATCAGTGTTTGGAAAATGTGGGATTAAAAATAATTTATTGGGTACAAATATGTAAAAATAACTGACACTATGAACTGGTTTTTTACATTGTTTTAGCATATTACCATTAAATAATTGCTTCAGGGAATTACAGGAGAATTTGCTCCATGAACCATATAGAAGAAACCATAATACTTCTATATCCATGCATTCTTAGAGGTAAAGAATCAGCACATTTGAAGATTGTTCTTAGGTTAAAGGATACAGTTACAAAATGCACCAAAATATTTTCATGATATTTCTGCATATAGATATAAGTAAAAATAATTATGTTGACTTTTTTCATGAGTAAATTACCTTGGACTTTTAGGAAGTGAGTATTAGCCTTATCAAATGGAGTCAAGATAAAAATCACTGATTAATAGTATCATGGCATATTCTGAAAATGCTTCTCTCAAGCACTGACTTTTTATTTGCATGGATTTAAAACATATTTTTTATACAAAAATTCAAAATTTTCCAAATTTACTGTAACTTAAGACTAATAAATACAGAGAAGCATATTTTTCACATTTCTCATTTCACCCTTCAAGATCTGGTTTCTAAAATCCAATGGAATAGGGGAGAAAAATATTCAGAAGTAAAAGTAAATAAATTTTTATTAAAGGTAAAATATTCCGTCTTTATCAACTGTGCAATAAAGATTTAATTCTTCCCCTCTATAATGTTTGTGTTAGACATTTAAGCAATGCATTTAGTTAATAGGTTAAAGCCTATTTTTAACACTGCTTCTTTATGCTTAATATATGTTTTAAAACATTTCCTATGACTTAAAATCCTGGGAAGTAGTTTTCTCTGATATGTCAGATGTGAATGTATTATTTCTGATAGATGTTTGAATATAATAATGTAATAAATCTTTTTTGCAGCTTTCATAAGGTCTAATTGTTTGAAGACTCAAAGAAAATCTAAAATGCTGAAAATAATTTTATGTGTGTTTTCAAAAATAGTATCTGGGGGCACCTGGGTGGCTCAGTGGGTTAAGCCTCTGCCTTTGACTCAGGTCATGATCTCAGGGTCCTGGGATCGAACCCCATATCGGGCTTTCTGCAAAGCGAGGAGCCTGCTCTCTCTCTGCCTGCCTTTCTCCCTACTTCTCATCTCTCTCTGTCAAGCAAATAAATAAAATCTAAAAAAAAAAAAGTGGTATCTGATCATTCTTTTTCTTATATACACAAATAAAAAAAACATGAGGTCTATAAAAACCAGAGATTATTAGTGCATGATTGTCTCAAATTATTTATCAGTATAAATAAAGTACAGGAAAATTTAATATTTTATAAGATAGGGCTAGTGTGGTGGTTTCAGAAGAGACCTATAGATTCTCTAAAATGTCTCTAAATGTCATATCTCAATATACAATAAGTAGAAACAAAATAATTCTTCATGATTTTCTACAGAAACCAAACATAGTTGTACTAACATTAATTTAGTCACTAAAAGTTAATATTCGACCATGTCATTGAAATAGTTTCTTATAAGTTTCTTACACATTCCTGAAAATGTAGCTGAAATCTGCTATATTTATCTAATAATTATAGGATGCTAATTTTGAAAAAATTGTTATTTTCCATCTTACAGTTTATATATATATGTATGTACACATGTATTTATATATGTGTGTGTATGTATATACACATACATTATATATGATATAATAACATATATACATGTATTTTTTTAAGATTAATTATTTATTTATTTGACAGAGAGAGAGATCACAAGTGGGCAGAGAGGCAGGCAGAGAGAGAAGGGGAAGCAGGACCCCGCTGAGCAGAGAGCCCGATGCGGGGCTCGATCCCAGGACCCTGGGATCATGACCTGAGCCGAAGGCAGAGGCTTTAACCCACTGAGCCACCCAGGTGCCCCTATACATGTATTTTTATATGATGAGTTAAACTTGAGGGAAGAATTGTCTAGCTTAGTTTTGTGAAAAGCAAAACATCTCATAACAAGTTATACTGACCTAATTATTATGGACAAATAAAATCATTTATTTTGACATATACATATGGGAATAATAATTTTGTCACATAACTTTTCAAGTAACATAATTGATATATAGAATTTTATGAACTTATATGAATTATATGAATTTTCAATATATATTTAAAAGATTAGTAAATTTGCCTATGTAAGACTTCTATGGTAGTAGGACAGGAAAGTGTCTTATAAGTGACATTATATTCTAATACTAGTCTTATCATTGAGTTCCTCTTTGCTCTTGTATTCTGATTCTTTTTTAAAATATTTCTTATAATAGGGCCTAAGTTTTAGATAGACAAAATGATGACCCTCTACAGTTTATTAAAATAGCCAATCATTCGTAGCGAAAGAAAAAGGCAAAATAGTATCAAGACCCTATCTTTAAAAAAATTAAAAGAAGTGGTAACTGTTAAGTTTGAATTTGAACATCAGAAATAAAAGACATTAATGCACTTGAAATTTTTAACAATATTTTATGCAAAGTCATAACTGTTGCTATTACTATTTCATTTTAATATGTATTTCCCATATTGTCACATAAGTAAATGTGTCCAAAGGACTCACTGCATCTTTTTACATAGGTGTTGTGCTAGAAATGTAAAGTGGGAGAAAATCATATTTTTATTCCTTAAAGTGGTCGAAATTTAAGGAATAAAAATATGACTTTCTCCCATTCACATGAGTAAATTAATTTTAGTATCTTCTTTAGGTAAATCCATACAATAAAAAAAAAACACGAATTTTTTTTTCTTTCCCATATGCAATGTCTTTCAACAAAAGAAAAACTTGGATGGAAGAAATCCTCCCCGGAAAATGAAAGCTATCATCAACAATTTATACATTTCATGAATATATTCCAGAGAGCCCCAATTTCCTTTACTTTTCTCTTGATTTTTCTTCCACATCAGTGCATACATTTCTCTCTCACACACACACTGCCGATTGGTCCTTGTAGTAGATGAATGGAGGAATTTTGAAATTCACGGAAGAGTCTTCCAGAAAGGTACAAAAATACAGGAGTTAAAACTGGAAAGTCTCTGTCATTTGTCTGATGTTCTGCAACTCACTGACTCATGGACCAAATGTAGTTTCCCCCCAACTCAGTTTATTCCATGTGTCCTGTAGATTGGCGGGGGACATTCAGCTACATCTGCTGTCTTCTCACTGAGACCAAAAAAGGTGAGGTCCACTCTCTCAACACCTGCTCTTCGCACTGTGAGGTCCCTCCATTCTGTGAGCGGAAGAAAAGCCCAGAGCCGAGTAAAACCCATCTAATAACAAAACTGTGTTTCCATTTTTCGTTTTTGTCTGTCTTCTCCTGCTGCTTTCTATCAGCAGAGCACTTAACAATCACTAATTGGTTAATGTGTTATTTAGGCAAGTATTAATATTCTCATTTTGCAGACAAGGAATGAGGCTTCCTGCTGTGTATCTTCTGGCCCTGGGTAAGGAGCTCTTCAGACGGGAGATTCAAAGTAGGTGAGCCCGTCCTCTGGAGGCCCAGAGACTTGCCTGAAGCCGCTCATCTGGGTCTCACAGAGCCTCTGTGAGATCGCTGAGTTCCTGACTCCCACTTCTCTGCTCAGACCACCGGGCGACACTGCCTCTAATGACAAAAAACCCTTTTCCCATTCCACCCCAACCAATGCTCCAAGGACTTTCTTAATTGCGACAGATACCCTGGGATTGGTAAGCTTATTTGTGACTTGATGAATCTGCTCTAGTCTTGCCTGGGTTTCTAGGTTTTGTAGCACTAAAAACTTTAAAGTAACTTTGTTCAGGGGAAAAAAATACACACACACACACACACACACACACACACACACGATATCCTGCCTACCTATTGAGCAGAGATGAAGCATTGCTCTCTGAGAGTCTATGGCAACACTGAGCTCAGATGGGGCTGATAAAAATAGAATTAAAGAAACGTGCTCATGGCCAGACAGACCAATGATGATCTTGACAAGTATGGAGGGGACCTCATTTTTTTTCTTTCTTTCTTTATTTATTTGAGAGAGAGAGAAAGCGAGAGAAAGACCGTGTGCGAGAGAAAGCACACGTGGAAGGAAGGAGCGGGCTCCCCCCGAGCAGGGAACCCAAAGTAGAGCTCGATCCCAGGACTCTGGGATCATGACCTGAGCCAAAGGTAGATGCTTAATCAACTGAGCCAACTCAGTGCCCCAGGACCTTACATTTTAAAGCAAAATATGCAGAACACAGTAAGGGCTATGTCATCAAGGGTGACAGGCCTGGATGAGGAAAAAAAAAAAAAAGGCAAACACAAATCAATAGGAAAGATCCTTTTTACTATGACTTCTGTATCAGACTCACAAAATCTGACTTCTTGAGAGTAGAACTCATTCTGTTCCAAAAACATGGCTTTCCATAAAAATAAAACCTTGAAGATAATTTGTTCATACCGAAATCAGTAGGGCTTTATTGAGACCAAAAAAAGGTTAATATATGACCTATATTTCATACCAGGGTAAGGAGAGACTTCAAGATCACTCTTGTCACAGGTTAGAGCTGTGTTAAATGCAACAGGATATCCTATTTAAAAACGACCATAAAACCTTTGAGAGTAGTCTTCGGGCTATAAGGCTGAAGCAAAATTTCATCCATTTTTGTTTTATGGGTTTGCCACATCTAATTTGTGAATAAATTAAGCTTAGACACAGCAACCTGTTTCTTCCCATGTCAGAATATCTATTCAAAATGTGGCTTGGATCTCACAGGTGTCTGTAAGTGGGTCTAAGTGATTTCCTAAGTTTAATTCCCCCGATTCACATAATGTGATACATTTCACGTCTGTTTCCCTGGTCAGGGTGGCATGAAATCACTTAACAGCAGCACAATATTAATTGTGAGAAATCTCCATCCTTAATCGAAAGGATATCACGGTGCCAGATTACCAACCACGTAGAACAATTTGGCACCCAGAAAGTCAATGCAATTTAACAGATTTCCTCGAGCATCAATAACGTACTTAGCACAGAGAGAGGGAGCTCCAAGGTAGAAGTTAACTTTAATCCAAGTAGGAGACTATTTATAAACTATAATTTTAAAAGTCAAATAGATTTATCTTTGTCTGGAAAGTATAGTCTACCTAGTTGTTGATATTTGAAATTTCTTGTCAATGCATGCATCTTTGGGGAAGAAATACACTAATTTCACTTGTCACTGAGGTTGCAGAGGACAAGACCAGCCTCCAATACCCTCCCGTTTCAGGTTTTATAGTTCAAAAAGTCAGTAATACACCTGGAAGTACCTGGTAAGTGTAGGAGAGATAGAGAGGAGACTAGGATGATTGTCGAGTAGCCAGACGTGAGGCTGAAAGAACATGTGTCTAATCTTCAAGTTGCTCTAGAATTTGTTCCTAGAAGACCTGTCCTCTAGGAGACAGAACTTCACACTAGCAACATGTTTAGAGAGGCTAGACAAAATCTCATACTGGAGATCAGTGTTAGAGAAGATGCAAGGGGTAGGTCTGTTTGAAATGGGTTACACAGATTTCATGGAGCAAAAAGCATGTCACATAAAGCATGAAGAAATCAGTCAGTATGTCTAGACTGCAGACCCACGAGTAAGCAGGATGTCGTGCAGGCATTTGCTGGGGTCTGCAAAAAGGGGGAAAGCTGGTTTAGAATTTGCTAGAATCTCTATTGGGCACAGGTTCAGAAGTGCCGAGGGCCACTTCCATTACTGTATTATTACCATCACATGAGGCAAAGGTGGTGAATACACAGACAAGAGGGTCAGAGGGGCCCATGAGCCTGATTGCCTCACCATTAAATCCTCCCAGAAGTGATTTTATTTTTTAGCCTAATGTTACTATTAGTACTTGGAAAAAAAGACGTTTACAAGTTGAATGAATTTAATGTTGCATGATCCATAATGCTTTGTCATCTTTATTGCACCTTTTATTTTTTTTATAAAAAGAACTAAAAGTACTTTGCAGATGTGATCCCATTAATCTGCCCCAAATCTCGATGAGGCAGGCGGTTTAAGTCTCCATAACCCAGTTTTACAGATAAAAATGTCAGCAGAGAGTATGGGAAGTGAGTAAGGCAAGGTTCTGAGCAAATGCAGAAGTGAGTGACTCCGAGGGCCCTGGGGATGGCTCTGCTCCTGGGAACAGGCCACCTCATGCCAGGGCTTCCCACTCAGAGGTCAAGATCAGCAAGCTGCCGTAAGATGTGTTGTAGCAGAAGCACAGACATCCTCAGTGTCCTGGCTTCTTCAGGTCTTTCAGTGCATGGTGCATACACATATATAAGCACATGCCTGTGCAAATTAAAAACAAAAATAAAAACCAAACAACAACAACAACAAAAAATCAAAAAACAAAAAAAAAACAATTAAGCTGACAGTTTTGTTCCTTAAGGTGATTCTTAAAGCAAAGGTTTCAGAAACCTAAAAAGGATCATATGCCAAAGTACATATAGCAGCCCTTGACCCAAACCCTCAAAGAATTCCATCAGTCAAAATCCCCCCACCTGTTGCTTTACTGCAGTATACACAGCCCTGTCACTTTCACCCCTCAGTAAGGGAGAGAGGAGGTCAAGTGATGGAGAATCTTGCCTGGCATGTCTGTGCTTTTCCCAGTAGAGTGTCTCTGTGAGTCGCTCCAGTAACCAAATGCTGTCAGGGGATTGGGATCATAGAAAAGAGAAGCTCCCTAGTTGCAACACTGATCTCTAAGCCACTTGACATTTCCTCAAGGTTCTATTCAAGGCAATTGTAAGAGGACAGATTTTTATGAATTTTATAACAAAAATACAATGGTAAGAGTCCGTAGGGAAAGGGTGAAGTATTCTGCAGATTCTTACCAATTAATATTGTGCCCCTGTTAAGTGATTTCATGCCAACATGACCAGGGAAGCCGACATGAAATGTATCTAAACTTTCCTCCTCCTCTACACTTTATTTCCACCATCTAATGGGAAAAAACATTCTTTCAGACTTCAGAATTCAACAGCGCTGGTGCAAATAGGACCGACCCTCAGGTTTCACCATGCCATGAAATGTGGATTTTAAGAAAACGGTGCAATGTGAGAGATTACTTTTTAAACTAAACTCAACTCACCTGAGGACTTTGACTTTTTAAGGAAAATCACGGCCTGAAGATGTTGGCTAAGTGCTCCTTTAATATTTTTAAAGATTTAGGGATGGGGACTTTATTTTTTAAGATTGTTCTTATAGAAAAAGTATGAAACGGCCACCAGCTCACTCATTTTGTGTGACATCATTTAAGCAAGGGACTGTATATTTTCCTGAGGCATTGAAGTATGTCTATGGACCCTGAGAACCCTTCTTCATCAATCTACAGGTATTTACAAACGCTACCTGAATCAAAGTTCTCATGGGCTGAATCCTGAATTAATTCACTTGATTTGTTTCCTGTCTCTCTCCCTCAAATATGTCTGCAGAAACAATTTATTTCTTACATAATACTTTTATTTCTTTAGAAAACACTAAAACATATCTTCAAGGCTATTATGGTATTAGAAACATATGATACGCTTGCAAAGTAATTTTGAAGCCTTTGAAATCAAGTATAAACAAACACACAAACATACACGTTCATGCACTACAACACACACAGCACTTGCATTAAAATCTTTTCCTATGAACGTACCTCAACAATGGCGCCATTGGGGAGTCGCAGAAAATGGCGGTACAGCTCTTGGAACCCACTGGGATAAACAGTGTATATAGATACACGAGAAGTAATATCCCCTGGACCAAGTGCAGACACAGACATTTCATTTTGCTGTTGGAGGTCACAGCTGGAGATTCTGGACTTGACGCCATGGTTTTTCCAGATATAATCATACACTGCCACCTAGTGAGACATAAACCCCCCCACCCCCGCCACAAGCCCCCCAGCCCCAGAAAAGAAGAGAAAAAAAAATTAATTAACTTCTGGTAAGAGCATAACCAATTGTAAATGATTTTACAATAAATCTGGAAGTCGCTGCCATCTGCAATGCCTGCACTCCATTCCGTGCATATTTTTATGACATATATCTAAGTGGTGAAGATAGACAAATCCCCCGTGTGTGCTCCATAAAGTTAATTCTACACAGATGAAGCTGTAATTGGCTCCTGTATTAACCCAAAGTAGGAAGATCAAGCAGGATGTGACAATGACAATGTTGATTAAATGAAAAAAAAAAAAATGCTTACAAATGGTGTTTGTTTTCTCATCCAAAAGAAATCCCTGCTCGTTTTTTCCTTGTTCTCACTGTGCTAAGTGCTAAGTCTCTGCCATCATCGAGACAGTGACGAGATAAATTAAAGATACATTTTGCTGAAGTGCACAGGGCAGGATTTTTGCATACTTTATACATTTACCTACTATTCTTCCTTCGTAATGTCCCCGACTCTTATACTTACGGGACTTTATTTCTAGCAGGATTTCTCGGGTAACAATTCCATTTTCTGATACAATGTACCTGTGGGGTCTTCATTAATATTAACTGAATTATGAGTGAGTGGAAAAGACACTGTTTTATTGCTTGTTTAAAATATAAGTAGGGCACGGGCGCCTGGGTGACTCAGTCAGTTAAGTCTCTGCCTTTGGGCTCAGGTCATAACCTCAGAGCCCCGGGATCAAGCCCCACATGGCGGGCTGGGATGGGGAGAGTCTGCTTCTCCTTCTCCCTTTGCTCATCTTTTCTCTCTCTCACTCACTCTCTCAAATAAATAAATAAAATATTTAAAAAGTAAAATATTAGTGATGAAGATCAGACTGGAGCACTCTAAAATTTATTTGTGGCCAAGAAAACTTCTGGTCTCCTGATATCTTTGTTAACATTGCCTACAACCACTGAGTTATATAGATGCTTCCTATAATTTCCAATTTCCATATCTGCAGATGCCAGTAGTTTCAGGATCAGAGAGAGGAAAGGAGTCAATGGATTTCTTTCCTCACTGGCTTTTTCTGAGGCAGAAAACCTTTATCTGTTGTTGCAGACAGTCCAGATCAAACATGTGCTCCAAAGTTAACTCCTCCTAAGATGATTTACAAATATTTTAAACCCTCAGAAAGACAAAAAGATTTTAACAATATGAAAGAAAGTTCTGGCCAGTTGCTGTTTGCTTCAAGTCCATAATCAACAATAAACTCCCAAGATTCCAGCTGGCAATTCTTTTTTTTTTTTTTTTTGACAAGATTGAAATCTGGAAGAACAGGTAAAGAACTGGTAAATGTCTTGAAATGGCTGCATGAGAGGAAAGATCAAGGTCTATTACAATTAAAAACAGAAGTTTCCTGAGGATCCATTCTATCTTAGGTTTCTGAGGAAATCGAAACAGGCTTGAAGGAATTCACAGTCAGCACACAGTTAACGGAAAACTCTTTGATGAGAGTCCACAGAAGGCACCTTCCTAAGGAGATGAGCTTTGAGTTGAGTCTCAAGGCCTTCACAGGATTGCAGTAGAGATGAAAAATGCCAAAGATGTTTCTGGCAAAGGAGCAGGAATCCTAAGGGCGCTGATATGCAAATACAGCTGGCATTCCGGAGCCCAGGAACGGTCCAGTGGACTGGAATGTAGCAGGGACGTGAAGACCCGGATGCAAGGCTGGAAACATCATTCGGGATTGCAAAACTGTCACCTTCTGTGCTAAGCTATTTTGAGCACAATTTGTAAAGGGGGAGTGGGGTGGTCTGAGCAGAGGAGACGTTTGATTTGTATTTTGGAGTAAGAGAGCTGAAAGCAAGGTGGAGGGTAGACCAGAAGGATGAGAGATTGGAGCTCATCCTGCCCAAGACAGATGATGAGCCTGGTGCTTGGGCAGTGGCAGTTAGATTGGAGACAGAGTGCATGATTTCTTTTCCTGAGGTAGATTCATCAGAGTTTGGTCACCAGGTCGTTATGAGCTGTGAGCAAAGAAACACCTCAAAGGTCACAACAAGCGTGAGACCCCACGGACCCGTGAGCCCACCGAAATGCGCTACAGAGAGCGAGCAGGCAGTGCACGTTTGAGGAGGGCAACCCTTCATTGAACATATATGAAGGAGAAAGTCATGAAACTATGGCAGAACTGTGGCAGCAACTGTGCAACTATGTATCAATGTATATAATTAATTCTTCATCTGCGTGGTAGCCTGGTAAGGATGTGAAGCAACACCACACATCGCCAGGTAAAATCAGGCAATGAGTGATGACAGGCTGTTCTTCAGGCCCCTCCAGAAGTCTGTGTGGGATTAGAACCGAGGCCTCGTAGCTCTCCACCCCGTGCACACAGCTCCAGGCCAGGTATTACATATGTCTCTCCTTCTCTTCTTTAAAGGCAGCCCATTCACTGATGTTTCCCAACCTCTGGATGTAAAAGATTAAGCTTCAGGAAAAGCAGAATAAAATAAATGGGATGGGAACAAGCATGCCATGTCCCGGAGACCCACCTGTCTCTGCTCATTGCACGAAGTACTGGTGAAAAAGGAGTTAGATTGGAGCCCTGATAGATCAGAGCCTCTCGGTCTGAGAAATGCAGTAAAACCCCCCTGTGTTTCTCCCCTAGACACCGTGGGTCTGTTGAAATGTCTGTGAAGATGTGCATATTTGTCTGAAAAGCAGCAACTCAGGCTTCAGAAGTTAACACATTTCGAAAGGTAAGTGACCTTGACGTTGTGGGCAGTAAAATGTGCAGAGTAGATTTTTTAAATAATTTTTACCCAGTTGGATATGCACTTCCTTCTTCCTCTCCTTTTTTACCATCTCTAGCCCTAGGGAAGAGAGCATAACTTGCCTTCTGCCCAGAGACATCTTTCATCTAAGTGTCTAGGAAGAAAGGGGTAGGTAGACTTGAAAGAAAGTCAGCAGTATTTAGTGGCAGGTCTTAATGTGGGCAATTCTCTCTCTCTCTCTCTCTCTCTCTCTCTCTCTCTCTCACGCACACACACACACACACTATATATATATATAATATATAATATATATATATATTTTTTTAATTTAATGTTGCCAGTCTGCCAGGTTGGTATATTATTCCCATTTTATAGGTTAGGAAACTGAAGCTCAGAAATGTGAAACAACTTGTCCAGACACACAGTTATGTGGTCATATTTACTAAGAGATCATTCTTATTCCTTCGCCTCAGAGAGCCCTACACTCCTGGCCCCTCTCCACAACTTTACTCGTTGTCCTCTCTGGTGAATGCAGAACAAGAAATCCTAGAAGCCTCCTTGCTCTGCCCTCTCGTTCTCTTCCATCCAAGCTGCCTCTAGGAAGTACCTATATTCTCTGCCTGTCCATAGTCTAGTGCTCACAAGACCAGCCTCTTCTGAGCAAGACCTTGCATTCCAGCTCCGTCTGCGCCGACTCTCCTTTCTTATGGGGTGATGAATTAACAAACCCACTTGGCAGCTGATCTAGAGCCATATCTTCCAAACAGCTTTATCAGTAATGAGGCTGACATTTTTTATTGCCTTTGGACTGGCTCCTGTGTTTCCTTAATTTTCTCAAATAGTTCAGATGGGGAAAAGAGGTGTATAATGTAGTAGCCCCCTGAGACCCCAACAATCATCAGACAGCTCTGATATTTGAACTCAGGTTGGACTGACTCTAAAGCCCAAGCACTTCTGATTTCACTGGGGGTAAAATGTTGGATCACGTAGGACACTATTATCTTTGTGAGTTAGTGTGTGTCTGCAGAATGGGGATGTGTCTAAACATGATTCTGGAAGCTGAATTTCCCTTTCAGTTAAGTGCTCCTTTAGAAGAAGCTGAGGGAAGATTTTTTTTTCCATTCTTGGTCAGGGTGGGAACGTTGTAAACACTCTTCTTGACTCAAAAGGGGTGTTGTGGAGTATGTCATGAAACAAACAGGAGTAGAGGCAGCGTCCCAATTTCTGCTGACATTAAGACTACGATAGCCCGAGGCACCTGGGTGGCTCAGTGGGTTAAGCCTCTGCTTTCGGCTCAGGTCATGGTCTCAGGGTCCTGGGATCGAGCCCCGCATCAGGCTCTCTGCTCAGCGGGAAGCCTGTTTCTCCCTCTCTCTGCCTGCCTCTCTGCCTACTTGTGATCTCTCTCACTCTCTGTCAAATAAATAAATAAAATCTTAAAAAAAAAAAAAAAAGACTATGATAGCCCATGGAAGTTTCTCAAGGTTCTTTGAATTGAAGATGAACTGGAAAAAGTACTGGAGTGTGTTTTCCTCCCCTCTTTTGGACCCTAAGCTTGTAAAACAAAAGCAATTGGGGTCATTTTCAGGATTTCTAGATAGCAGTTCTTAATATAGCCTCATTGAATATCTATCAACAACCAAGCGTGTGGATCAAATGAAACCCTATTATTTGGGGCACACACCTCCTCATAGAAAAGAAGGCAGAGCAGAGCAGAAAGGAGGGAGAGAGACCCATAAAACCTCACTAGAAATGGTTAAGAATCTGAACCAGATGTTCACACAGAAGAGAATATTTTCGGTTACCTGCTGATATATTGAACATTCTCCCATTGGCCATGAACACATCCTACCCTACGGGTAATTGCTTTATATTCTGACTTACAACCGAAGACAGCCTGAAGCAATTGGGGATGCTTAGCTTTGAAACCTTCTTAAAATCCTCCCTAGGGTTAAGAAAGTAGGGCAAGGTAAAAAAAAGAAGAACATGGATTTTTATAACAGGAACTAAATCCGAGAAAGGCAGATCAGAGGGTGGACACAGAGGTGAGGAGTGATGAGGAAATCACCATTCGATTTTTCTGAGGTCCTTTGGCTCACATCTGAGTTATCTATGTGGGTGAACGTGATTCTCGGCAACTGTGCCCTCTTGACGTTTAGCTCTATTTCTTTAAAGCTAGCTGTTGAGCAACAAGCTTCTTGGCAAACTGACCTGTGATCGTTAATAACTGTTCCCATGTAATATTTCTCAGTTAATTTTATTTCAGGCCACGAAGGCAATTCAGAGAGAGGAAGGGAAAGATTTGTTAAGGCAAATACCAGACAACCTTGGACATTCTTGCCTAGGGTCGGTGAAGGATAAAAAGAAGGAAACAGGATATGATTTTTTCTATAAACTGCATTTTCTCTAGATGCCTTTGTTTTCCATTTCCTAGTGAGGAATGGTTAAACTATTTGGTAGTTGGGATAATATCCATGGAAAATTGGAGTTCACTTGGTATTTCTGCAAAATGATAGGCCAGAAGACGGTTACCATGCCCTTTGGAATCCGAAGGTAACTCCACAAGTGAACTCTCCTGCCATTGGAAATCTCTTTCCTCTTTCGTTAAACCCATCAACTCTGTCCCTTCATTTCCAAGTGAGCCCAGAGCGAGATAATAGATTTAGTGAGACAAGTGAGTAGAGACTACACGTATAGGACACACTTGAAGAGCTTAAACTGGAGGCACAAAAGCTGAGAAGAACCCACAAAATGCTCAACCCACAAACAATAATCCTTAAATGAAGTTCATGGTTCAGCAGAAAAACAAGTTAAGGGCAGTAATTCAATGGTAGACAAAACAGGCCGGAACAGGTTCAAATGCTGCATATTTCACAACAGAGCTTAATTAAAACAGGACTATGAGGCTGTTAATTGCATTATAATAGTTCAGCATGAAATTAGGTCTGATGTGAATGTCCTTATAGTGGATTTGTTTATGTTATTATAATTACACAGTGGTACATAGATTTGTTGCACAGATACATTTGTAAAAGGCCAGCTCTTGGTTGGATTTCTTTTTTTTCCTCGCTGGAATTTGCACTCTATTTACGAGTGTGGAAAGTCAGCAAGAGGGAACCAGGGTCAGGAAACTAGGTCATACTGGATAATCCACTCGGTCTCCTGTGTATTTAAAGCTTAGAACTCCAAATAAGCTGTGCCTCGATGATCGTGATATTATTCACCATTTCTTTGGGAGAACTTGTGTCATTACAAACAACTGGGTCTCAGGAAAATAGGTGTCTTACCCAAAAGTGCTTATTTTGCCTTAGAAAGCAATGCCTTCCCTTAGAATCGTTGAATGCAAACCTATGGTTAATCTTGTGTCTGTAGTTCCCCAATATTATATATCCGGGTATAAATTAAAAAATGTTGGGGCACCTGGCTGGCTCAGTCATTAAGCGTCTGCCTTCAGCTCAGGTCATGATCTGAAGGTCCTAGGATTGAGCCCCACATCAGGCTACCTGCTCCTCAGGAAGCCTGTTTCTCCCTCTCCACTCCCCCTGCTTGTGTTCCCTCTCTCGGTGTGTCTCTCTTTGTCAAATAAATAAATAAAATCTTTAAAAATAAAAAATAAATAAAAAATTAAAAATGTCAATATTTCAAAGATTTGGGTCTAGTAAGATGGCAACTTCTGTTCACAGAATGGAAAAGACATAGCAGGAGTGGATTTGGTTTCCCGAATATAAAATGGATATTGTTCCTTGACTCATCCATAGTTTCCACTTTTTGGATGAAGACATACTTGGCTCACACAAGAACGTAACCTATGACCTTGGCCTAAACACCAAAACCTGAGATAATATCAGAAGTTTGGGAAATATAGACTACATATTTGATAATGTTTTCGATTTTTACCGAGACATTTTTATTTCCATGCAGATGCAATTTGGGACATTTCTTCTTTTTATGTGTTGCTTTGAAATAGAACAGCAAAAAATTAATAGAAGATTACCTACAAATAAATTAGGTAACTAAAATGATTATGTCTTCGTTTTTTCTTTCTTTAACATAACCATTAGGAGTATAGAACAAGCACTTAAGTAAATTTGAATCAATTTAGAGAAAGGTAATAAACTATGTTGCATTGTCAGGAAGCCATACTTCTAAACAAAATTACCTGTGCTTAATTTAGGTAGAAATTATGCAATTTGGGAAAGATAATATATCTGTGTATGTGGGTGTGTACACACTATATAGTGAGTTTTGCTATTGTTAATATCTCTAATTTTAAGAACCCCCAAGGGGCGCCTGGGTGGCTCAGTGGGTTAAAGCCTCTGCCTTTCGCTCAGGTCATGATCCCAGGGTCCTGGGATCGAGCCCCGCATCGGGCTCTCCGCTTGGCAGGGAGCCTGCTTCCTCCTCTCCTCTCTCTCTCTCTCCCTACTTGTGATCTCTATCTGTCAAATAAATAAATAAAATCTTAAAAAAAAAAAAAAGAACCCCCAAATTTTACATCTTGCATCTGTTATCAGAAATATATACTTTTTTCATAGCACGTCTGCAAAATTCTTAAGAAACACACTAGGAAACCACAAAGAACTTGACTTCTGGTTATGATATTTTTCGAAGCTCTTGGGAATAGAAGTAAATGAAAGAAAAAGTTACAGGTTATTTCATGCAAGTAGAAAGCCACAGGTCTTAGCCGTATTCCCCAGGCTTTTGCTTGTACATATGTATGCAAACATTAATAATAGCACAACACAACTATAGGTGAGCAACTACAGATTTGTTTCCAAGAAAGCACAAGCATAGAGCAACCCCACCGCCCCACTTCTGTGCATGGGAAGCACTGGGAAAAGAGGACTCTAAAGGGAAAACATGAGCTCAAGAGCTGAGAGGAGATTCAGAAGATGACAGAAAGAAGAAAGGGAATGAAAAACAAAACAAAACAAAAAAACTTTGCTCCAGCCACCCACTGCCTTTGAAGATAAATCCCACAGGTGAAAAATGCGTTTGTTTAAATGGAAAGCAGTCATGATGATGTGGTTAGCAGTATTTTCCCATTCGTATACTCCACTCTCTATAGACACACAGAAAAAAAAAAATGTTTAATTTTATGGTCTGATTGCATATAAACCATGGCCAAAGAATTGCACTCAAGAATATACTCAAATCATCAAATTTAAAAGGAGGCTTTTTCTTCCCCTGAATTCCAGAAAGAAAAAAAAAAAAAAAAAAAAGAAAGAAAAAGAAATTATCTGTGATCTAATATTTTAGTTTCTGGTCCCAAAGAACTGAAGGCAAATAATTGGACTGACTCAGTTAAGACAGTCAGTTTTAGTCCAATTACCAGAAAGAAAGAAACTGGACTATAATTTTTTTTTTCCTTTCTAGATAGCAGCCCGACATTATGATCCATAGACCCGGCTAGAATTTACTTAAACACATCCATCCAACGAAGCCACTAAATCATTGATAAAATGAGCTTCAGGTATCTGCAAGGATGAAGATTTCTTGTTCTTTTTAAAATATTTATTCAACCAACACTTCTATCTTTGCTTCGATGTGCCGTGAGCTCTCTTTCAGGAAATTATTCATCCAACACTGTACCCACCACCATCCTGGTGGCTGATCTCTTGATTCTTATCCCACACCTTTACTTTAATTTTCTCTAATGGCAGAAAAATACCAAAGTGTAAGATAAGCAAAAGATGGAGGGAGGAGTTGTCTCTATGTATAAGTATGCATGTGTGAGTGTTTTATTTTCTATTTAGGAAAAATTACTCCCAAAATGTAGTTGCTCAAATATTTTTGCATCAGCTACAATGAACAAAACTATATAAATCATAATTTCTTTATACCCTAACCAATTTTTTCCCCCTAAACCTTAGTTAGGTAGTATAAATTGGCTGAAAATCTGGGAGAGAGAGTTGGCAGCAGTAAGAGTGAATTTACCAAACACTGAGCATGCTCCTACATGAGCTTTTGCAATGACTATCGCATGAATCTTTCCCAGACACCTACCAACTCATTCTCTTCCTTTAAAAATGCTACTCAAATGTCACCTTATCAGGGCATCTCTTCTAACTGCCCCCTGTATGAAATAACCTTTCCACCCTTGGCCAAACCCTATGCCTTATTTTCATCATATCATTTGCTAAAAGTGTTACCAGCAACCATACTATAGATTTACACTCTTCCCACACACAAACATAAGCTTCGTGAGAAAAAAGAAGAGAGCTTGCCTCACAAGGAGCATCAAATTTCGATTTGCTGAAGGGATACATACATGAATTCCGCGATTTGAATCGATTCAGTATTGAAGGCAGCCTGTTTTTATTCTGCTTTTTTGTTCTGTTTCGTTTTGTTTTGCATGCCTATCTTGGAAGCTGCTGAAATGGATTCATTTTTGCCAACTCCAAAGTGGATATGCAAAACAACCCCTCTTTTGTATCATTAAAAAAAAAAAAACAGTACTAAGGCCATGCCTTCAGAAGCATCAGTGAGATGAACTCTCCACCAACTTCCCGCAATGCAAGTTGCAACTCCTCATTTCCTAATTTAGTGAGTTTGTAGCTGCTATCTTATCACACCATCTTCCTACTCCACCCACACGCCTCAGACTGCCTGTGTCATAACGCTCCTGGAATAACACCCCTTTGCACGCATATAAACCTTTGCTCCAAAGCGATGATGCATTATATGATAATTAATTGCCTTATTAACAGCCCAACAAATAAAGAAATATTATTTTGATTGGAATGGTAGTGATTTAAGGGGGGGGGCGAGTATATTTAATCTAATACCTTCCTGTTACAGGCCCAGGGACTATTTTCCAGTTGTTTTTCACAACTATGAAAGAAATCCGAAGGTGTTGTTTGTGCTTTAAAACTAGGTCTTTTGTCAGGAGACCTGGGTGGCTGTCAGGTGAGTGTCCCACTCTCAGTTTCTGTTCTGGTTGTGATCTCAGGGTCCTGGGGTGGAGCCCTGTCTTGGTTTCCCTACAGAGCGGAGCGTCTGCTTGTGTTCCTGTCTCTCCTCCTATCCTTGCTCGAGCTCCCTCTCTTTCTCTCTGAAATAAATACATAAATAAATCATAAAAAAATAAAAACCTAAGTCCTTTTTCATTATTCAAAGACATGTTTGAGTCACACATTCAAGCCAGATGTCATGAGATATACAGGTTAAACCCTATTACCTGGGGCTCCATGAAACTCACAATTTAGCATGGGAAGTGAGACACAAATATAGATAACTCTCATTTTCAATGATGAAGTTTTAAATGCCCTACGAGAGACTAAAAATTCTAAAAGATTTGAGGAGGGCTAAATCATGTGTGCAAATAATGACCATAGGGGCCCATGCTGGACATTTTCTTTCAGCTGAGAGTTGGAACTAACAAAAAGTTCTACCTAGAAAGATACAGGATATCATCTTGAAAAAATAAAATAAAAAGAATAAAAGAAATTCACATTCATCTTTCAAACAAACTTCTAGTTTAGTGACTTTCAGTGAGTCTAAATTTCCAGAATGTTTTGAGATTTCACAAGATTTTGTCAGTTTCCTGATTTCATTATCACACTTACTTTTTTGTTCTGAGTGTAGTTCTCTCTTTGAGCATGAAATTTCCGGGGCAGAATAAAAAAATAAGGAAAACAGCATATAGAAGAATGATCACAGCAGTAGCTATTTGGGGAAAGATTAATTAAGAATAAGAATTATAAATAATACTTATTTAGGACTCATTATATAAAAGGCTCTGGTCAAAGCACATTCACTCATTTCAGCCATTCAGTGAAATCCTGCCTTGTACCAGGGGAATGTGGAGACACAGAACTGAACCAATAAGACAAAATCCTTGGTCTAACTCAGATGACATTCCAAGGGAGGAAAACATAAGATATGTAACTGAATATATCATAAGTGCTATGGAGAAAAGGGAAACAGTGTAAAGGATGAGGCACTGGGTGGAGAGGGGATGATAAATGGCTACTTTGTTGCTATTTTTTATTTTATTCAGGGAAAGAATCTCTGGGAAGGAGCCTGCAGAATAAGTCTGAATGAAGTGAAGGGGATCAGTCATGTATATAAGTGGGAGAATAATGTCAGAAGAAGGAACAGCAAGAACAATGACTATGAGGGGCATACACTTGCCTTATGATCAAGGAGAAGCAAAGAAGCCAAAAGAACTGAAGCAAAGTGAGCAAGGGGAGAAAAAGAAGGTAAGATCAGAGTGATAGAAGTCTGGGGCAAGAAGCCAAGCATTCGGGGATATGAAGACCACTGAAGATGACTTTTGGGGTGCCTGCGTGGCTCAGTCACTAAGCATCTGCCTTCAGGTCAGGTCATGATTCCAGGGTCCTGAGATTGAGCACCACATCAGGCTCCCGGCTCAGTGGGAAGCCTGCTTCTCCCTCTACCAAACCCCTGCTTATGTTCCCTCTGTCACTGTCACTGTGTCTCTCTCTGTCAAATAAATAAATAAAATTAAAAAAAAAAGAATGATGGCTTTTATGCTGATTGGACTGAGAAACCATGCAGTATTTGTGAACAGAGTAATATCTATGACATCATAGAAAGAATCACTGTGGCTGATGTTGAGGGATAAACTAAGATGGGGACCATGCTATGAATCAAATAGTGTTTCCCTGAATAATATTTAAGTCTTAAATCCCAGTACCTAGGAATGTGAATTTATTTGGGAATATAGCCTTTGCAGTCCATCAAAATGAAATCAGTAGGGTGGGGCCTAATCCAATAGAACTGTGTCTTTGTTAAAATGGGGAATCCGGAGATCCCTGGGTGGCTCAGCCAGTGAAGCATGTCCAACTCTTGATTTTGCTCAGGTCGTGATCTCAGGGTTGTGTTATCAAGCTGCACGACAGGCTTCCACCCTCAGCATGGAGTCTGCTTAAGTTTCTCTCTTCTCTCTCTGCCCCTCCCCCAACTCATGCATGCACTTTCTCTCTTTCTCTCTCTCTCTTTCTCTCAAATCAATAAATAAACAAGCAAACAAGTATTTAAAAATGGGGAATCTGGACACAGAGACAGACATGCACATGCAGGGAGAATGCCACGTAAACACGATGGCGGACATTGGGTGGATTCATCTACAAGCCAAGGAATGTTAAAGATAGCCCTCAAGCTGCCAGAAGCCAGGAGAGAGATATGGAACTGTCAGAAGGATTAACCCAGCCAACATCTTAACCTTGGACTTCTAACCCAGGACTGCGAAGACAGTACGTTCCTATTGTTTAAGCTGCCTACTATATGGCGCTTTGAAATGGCAGCCCCAGGAAACTAACACAGGCAATGATCCACTTTACACAGGCAATGATCCACTTTACACAGGCAATGATCCACTTTACACGAGTTACTGCATTTAATCTTTATTAAAAACCTAGATGGTTATTATTCCAAATCTCAGGTGAAGAAAATGAAGTATGGCAGGGAGAGAGGTCAACCAACTTACTTAGGATGAATTAGTAAATTGTAGGGCCGAAGTATGGCTGTAAGAACATCTGACCCTAAAACCCAGGCTTTTAAACTGTGTCTCTATTGCTTCTCTAAGGACATATTTTAAAACTGTGAAGTGGGGGGAAAATATTGTTGCCCACCATTTCAGTGAAGCTAGGAGATTATATTCATTATAAGGCATAAATATATAAATTAAATAGCTATATCTGTGTTTTTTATTATTGAAGCTGAGCAATGGGGAACAAACATTTGGAGAAGGCTTGGCTGTAAAGAAAAGCCCATCTCTTTGTTTATTATTTTTTTTAAAAGATTTATTTATTTATTTATTTATTTGAGAGAGAGAGAGAGCACGAACGAGCAGAGTGAGTGAGAAAGAACATGAGTTGGGGCAGACCAGAGGGAGAGGGAGAAGCAGGCTCCTGCCTGAACAGGGATCCCAATGTGGAGCTCCATCCCAGGACCCCGAGATCAGGAGTGGAGCCCAAGGCAGATGCTTAACTGACTGAGCCACCCAGGCACCCCTCCTTGTTTACACTGGTTAAGAATAATGCCCTGGCAGAGGACATGAACAGACATTTCTGCAAAGAAGACATCCAGATGGCCAACAGACACATGAAAAAGTGCTCCACGTCACTTGGCATCAGGGAAATACAAATCAAAACAACAATGAGATATCACCTCACACAAGTCAGAATGACTAAAATTAACAAGTCAGGAAATGACAGATGCTGGCGAGGATGCGGAGAAAGGGGAACCCTCCTCCACTGTTGGTGGGAATGCAAGCTGGTGCAACCACTCTGGAAAACAGCATGGAGGTTCCTCAAAATGTTGAAAATAGAACTACCCTATGACCCAGCAATTGCACTACTGGGTATTTACCCTAAAGATACAAACGTAGTGATCCGAAAGGGCACATGTACCCGAATGTTTATAGCAGCGATGTCTACAATAGCCAAACTATGGAAAGAACCTAGATGTCCATCAACAGATGAATGGATAAAGAAGAAGTGGTATATATACACAATGGAATATTATGCAGCCATCAAAAGAAATGAAATCTTGCCATTTGTGACGACGTGGATGGACCTAGAGGGTATCATGCTTAGTGAAATAAGTCAATCGGAGAAAGGAACTATCATATGATCTCCCTGATATGAGGACATGGAGAAGCAACATGGGGGGTTAGGGGGATAGGAGAAGAATAAATGAAACAAGATGGGATTGGGAGGGAGACAAACCATAAATGACTCTTAATCTCACAAAAGAAACTGGGGGTTGCTGGGGGGAGGTGGGGTTGGGAGAGGGGGAGGGGGTTATGGACATTGGGGAGGGTATGTGCTATCGTGCTGTGAAATGTGTAAACCTGGCGATTCACAGACCTGTACCCCTGGGGATAAAAAGACATTATATGTTTATAAAAAAAAAAAAAAAAAATGGAGGGGGAGGAGAACCATAAGAGACTATGGACTCTGAAAAACAACCTGAGGGTTTTGAAGGGTCAGGGGTGGGAGGTTGGGGGAACAGGTGGTGGGTAATAGGGAGGGCACGTTTTGCATGGAGCACTGGGTGTTGTGCAAAAACAATGAATACTGTTACGCTGAAAAAATAAAAAAAAGAGAATAATGCCCTGGGAAATGGAGCACCAAAGGTGCCCTGCCTCAGTCACCAATGAACTCTGGGCCTCATTTTCTTTATTCATAAAATAATAAAAATGGATGAAAGAATTTCTAAGGCATAGTCCAGGTCTACAAGTCATATATTTTGTTTCCTTATTTTTTATTCTGTTAATTCCACATCTATTTCTTTTTAAGGTGAAAAGACGTCCTGTTGAAGACAATATTGACAGAATGTGGAAGAGTCACTGTATTACAGAAACCTAACCTACTGGGGCTTCTGTGTTGCAATTGCATATTCCATGAAGCAGAATGCTTAGAATTATTAATGGGGTCAAGAGAAACTGGTCATGTGGTATCTCCTGGTTTCTAAGGGATTGACCCCATAGTAATGCAAAATTGTATACATGTTTGTCATTTATTCTTATTGGGGCTCCCTATTTTGAGTTTACATTAAAACTTTTAGAGAGCAAATAAGGAAATATTGAACAAATGTTACCCTCCAGTTCTTTTCTTACACCAAAGCCAAACCCAAAACACCTTAAAAATACAAACTTTGGATTATTTGATTATACAGTGTGATCATAAAATCTGGAAACATAGATAATATTACTCCAATATTTATTTTAATATTAATATTAACAAACCATTGGATTTTGCCTATGTTTCTGGCTTATCATCCTTTCTTATCTCTGGAAAGTAATCTTCTACAACAGTCATGAAAACAAAATTCTAGATTTGTATTCTTTTTTTTTTTTTAAAGATTTTATTTATTTATTTGACAGAGAGATCACAAGTAGACAGAGAGGCAGGCAGAGAGAGAGAGAGAGAGAGAGGGAAGCAGGCTCCCTGCTGAGCAGAGAGCCCGATGTGGGACTCGATCCCAAGATCCTGAGATCATGACCTGAGCCGAAGTCAGCAGCTTAACCCACTGAGCCACCCAGGCGCCCCTAGATTTGTATTCTTATCATTTGGGCAAATTCTTGATTTCTCATTTTCCTCAGTGGTAAAAATGAATTATTTAATTTGGTGATTTCCAGAGAATTTTAATATCTGAAATACAGTAGAATATTAGAGTAATGAATATGCATTAGAATGGGAATACATAAAAAATCCAAGACTGAGGGATAGTACTTTCCGTAAGTCAATATTTTTACCCTTTCAAGTTTCTGGAGATCAGAAAATCACAATAAAGTTATTTTTTAACAGAACTTTTTTCTTCAACTTTGTTATCTGAAAGAGTATGTTGCCCAAATACGTAAACAACGACCCATCAGTGTGTCCATATTAGAGACCAGAAATTCAAGACTCAAGGGACAGGACCATGATTACCAAGCACTTCTCAAGTAGAGTCTAGAGGAAACAAACACTTCCAAAATTTTATCTAAAATTTAGCATGAAACTCATCTTCCCTAAAATTCTCCTGAATACACACCAGACAGTCAGCATCCCTCTGTATACAAAGAGAATGGACCATCAGACTCGTAAATTGTTTATTTCAGGTGACGTATGTTGACATGCAGCACGATTTAGTTTCTTTCACTTTTCAGTTAGACTGCCAAATGGATGCGTGGATAGATGAGAGACATCAGTGTGTACTCGTACTCTCTCTCTGTCTCTGTGTGTGTCTTTCTGTTTCTCTCTTATAAACACACACACATATGCAAATGCAACAGAGCTCCTCTATTTTCTGGGTAATTAAAAAATGCTAAAATGTAGATTTTTAAGCAAAATCAGATTGAAATTTTTTTTTTAGTGAACTCCTTTGTATAATCTTTCATTTTTAAAATTTATTTATTTATTTGAGAGAGAGAAGAGTGTGCGCGGGTAGGGAGGCAGAGGGAGAGGGAAAGAGAATCTTAAGCAGACTCCCCACTGGTGCCGAGCCCGACACAGCTCCATCTCACAACGCTGAGATGATGAACTGAGTAGAAATAGAGTCAGACCCTTAACCAACGGAGCCACCCAAGCAACACTGTTTTGTTTTGTTTTCTATAAGATTTATCTAGTTATCTTTTAATGATAGTTTAAACTACTATGTCAAAACTACAGCTTTATTTTTTATCAACAGCTGATCAGCAGCTGAGTGTCCAGCTTTCAGATTATCTATCTATTCTCTTAACATCTTTTATCTTTCTTTTAAGTCTGCTAAGAGAACCAATCAAATATGACAGCTAGTCTACCCATTTCCTTTACAAAAAAGGAGGCATAGAGGAAATAAAATTCATGTCCTAATTCACACCACAACACATAATTTTCCAAGTAATGTAAAAGAATTATAAATAAAAAATTATAAATGAAATGATAACTGACAGACAATATGTTGCCATATTTTTTCCAAAACATTTGTTAGAATGCTTAGAAGTCTAAGAATATAACAATATCTCTTGAACAATGGGAAAATTGAATTTTTTAAGGACATATAAGCCGATTATTAAAAACTGTGAAACAAGTAAGTTAAAATTAATGCAGTTATTAAATTGCTTTACTATTTTAGCTAAAATTCATTGTCATTAACTTAGCTCATGTCAAATTAGCTCAATGAAAGAATATTTACAGATTTTTTAACTGCTTATGCTACAAATGCCCAAATGAAATTTGCCAGTGATTTTGTGGTATACCATCTTGAATTCAGGCAGGAATTGACTTGTGGAAGGAACAGGTATTAGAGAAGACTATACTAAAGATTGGCTTGAGATTTACAAACTGGGAGTAAAAATCAACTAGGAAATCAATTCATCCCTGGAGATCCTTTAAGAGAGTAGCCGGGAAGGCTGGACGCAGAGTGCATGAGGCATGGCCTTCTATCTCGGCCACACTTCTAACGATGGCTGTGCAGAGATCTTCAAACAGGAAAAGGCACTTACTCTTTGGAATCTTTATCTTTCAAGTGCTTTTAATTCCAAGGTCACCTTGTGGATGAACAGAGTTTAATAAACACAGCACTCAACAGGTGAGTCTACCAGTGACTGTCCATGTATGAGAAACAGTCAAAAACACTAGATACAGATTGTAAGATACTTTATATCCTTATCCCTAGAGTTACTTTAGGTAACTGTTACTGAGTTGTTATAGGAATCATAGACACTATGCGTTTCCATGCATTTTCTGCCCATGAAGAAACAAATTATTTTGGGTAGAGATTAGGGTGTGGGGGGAGGATAAGGAAGAAGTAATTGAAGGAGAACTAGATGGAATAAGTTGGGGAAAGTGGTAAGAGCTTATTATTATATAGGCATTGTTTAACATAGTTATTAGTACAACAACCAAAAGATAACAAGAAGAACAAGGAAAAGGTAAAGTTACTCTGAAGAAAAATCAGCCCAATTACTTACGAGGTGGAAATGCTGAATATAGCCAAATGATACGTCTTCAAACATGACATAACAAATGGGAAAAACATCCCAGGAGGAGGCTAAAAATGACACTGCATGATTAAAAACAAGTAGTTGTGAGTTGGAAATTGTATGTGCTTTTCCATAAGGGATAGAAAGAAGGCAGGCTACAGAGGGTAGAAGTTCAGAGTTTTGGAATTAACTGGGTATCAAGAAAGATTTCTCATGGGATAGAAAAAAGAAAGACGCAGAAAGCACACAAGTTAGAGAAGAAATGAGCATTTAGAGAGAGGAGACGGAAGAGCTGAGGGAAGGCTGTCATAAAATACACACTGCATCATACATGATGGATCAGTTCTATTATTTAACTTTCCAAAAGATGTAACAACACAGAGATATGCTAACCATCATAGTCAGCATTAATTTACAGTGGGAGAAATAATTAGAATCTCACTTTTTCTGAAGAATAGAGTAAAAATGTAAACAATGCCTCCCTCCAGGCAAGTGCTTTATCAAGTTGACAGGTACATTTGAATTTCCATGGGTGGGGGATATAATAGGTTATTTATGTGTCATTTTAATAGAAAGACCCAACCATCAAGATGGACAGCAGACTTTATCAGTACTGCTGTTTGCAACTAATCCTCCAATTTAGTACCCCATGAAAATACCTGCAACAAAACCTGTCCATTTTTCTTTTACACTCCATTATAGAAAAATCAATATGGGCACTATTCATCACAAATCTCCTGCTTGGCGGGTGCCTGAGCCATAGAATCAGAAAAAAAAAAAAACAAAAAAACAAAAAAACCTGGTAGTTTAGCATTCTGTGTGGCAGGACCCATTGCTTAGGGTTTGATTCGACCACATTCTGCCACCCACAATGGCCCAGTTGGCCTATGTGTATGTGTTCTAGATTTTAACACAGGTTCACCACACACCCGGAGTCTGATTGCTGTCAGGTGAACTTCATCTGGATTTAGTTTTAGACCCAAGAACAGGAATTCATTGACTTCCACACTTGGCAGATTTAATCTGCTCTTTAACATTCATGCAGTGAATAATAACTGGAAATGTACCAAATAATAATTCAGTCAAGCAACCCATAAGATAGACAAAGACTCAGTGCTTCACTTCTCAACCAGCATCATAAAAGACATGTAGTCTGACTACCTTTTCCAGAAAAATGACCCTTGTTTTTCCTCCAAAACATCTCTACCTGGTTTAAAATCCAAAATCAGACGTTCAATGGGAAGAATTCTACAACAAACCAAACTAAGTATACATGAAAAGAAAGTCATAGAATTCACAACTATCAACTGTAAAGCTAAATGAGACTAATTACTCAAAGTATGCGAACTTCAACACCTTCCCTTGGGAGGAATCTTAAAGGCAGAAAGTTTATTTGATTCCTCTTTGTCTCCTTCCAAATCACCGAAGTTACATATTGGCCTAATTGCTAGATCAATGAGTGTCCTACAGAGCAAAAATTCATATATTTATTTTTGCTATTGGATATGTAAGTAAAAGCTAAACATTACAGAAAAAGGATTTTAAAAAAACATAAATATTCTTAGACATCAAGATTTTAATTAACCTAAATTTAGGTCAATTGAGTATATTGCTTGGAGCTCTGTACCAGATCCTGCAGACTGGCTCACTTGACTTACACTCCAGACCCTTTATAGGCAGAGAAAACTGAAGACAATATTTATCAGATCCCCTTTCAGCTCCACATCTCCTTTATACATTCATTCCCTCTTAAACAAGCCAGGGTTGTTCTGCTCTCCACTGCCCATAACCCTGACCAATAAGAGATCTAAGGACTGCCCCAAGATGCTGTCCTAGTTAAGTGATGAACTGTTATTTCCATTTTGAAGTAATAATTTTACATGTCCTTCTAATTTAAAATCTGGAATTCTACAAATTATCAGCTCACCATATGTCCTCAGCAGAACCTCCCTTACTTCAACGACTTTCTAATAACGTTTTAAAAACAAAGTTACCTTATTTCTTTTCATCATATCTATTTCTTTTAATCATATCGACATATCTGCAGACATTACCAGGAATAATCTGATGTTATTTACTAGTATGCATGGTCCTAACTATATAATATTTACTAATCGTTCTATTATATTCCAGGCACATCCCCAAAGCACGTTTTGTGAATAAGGACAGTCCAAGAAAAGAAAAGCCTTCTTTAAAGTGTGTGTTTCATTTCCATGATGTTTGATTTGGAGACAAAACAAATAACCTCGCGTCTTTCAGAGCACAGACCCACCCCACGCCCTGGGTTTGCCTGTCAAAGCACAGGAGTGATTTGGTGTATGGTCTTGAATCTTGCTGATCACACATCACACAGGCAGAACAGCTGTGCCAAAGGGCCAGGGAAAATTTATCAGTGCCCTCCTGTTATTGGCCTCAATTCTAAGGAACTATTTGCGTCCAACAGTTCCTCAGGTGATAGTAAAACTGACTCATTTGGAGGCAGATAAATTCTCTGATATAAACAAACTCTTGGAGAAGTGATGTTACTTCTGAAACTTTTTGATATGTAGATATGTCTCTGATCATACAGGCACGCAGATTTCCTTGAAGGTTGTTTATACCCTTCAAAACCATACAAAGCAATTGAGCAATTAATTATAACAGCGACTCTCTGCTCTACGATTATTTTATGCATTTAATTTTTGTCTTGCACTTCTGGCTAGTAAGCTCCTTTACTACATACTTTATATGTCTTTATATCCTCCAAGGTATTTACTGCAGTATCGGACAAAGTAGGGGCTCCATAAATACCACATTCACTGTCAAGGATCTTTGGCACTCTCGATGATTTTTAAAGATTCAAGCAGGTTCGTACTTCTGTGATGTCTTATTAGTAGTATTTTAGTGTCATTTCTCCCTTGCAATGACCTGCAGAAGCTCCTTCATGAAGGAGACAAAATTACACGTTCAAAACACTACTTCTGGCAACATCAACTGAGCAGTCAGGGTGACCTTGAAGAATTCATGGTCAGTGTAACCCCATCAGGAAAGGGCATGAACGCAAATGTAGGACTAGGAGCTTGGTCAGTTCACAATAGATCAGACTTGGATTTGCATCCATTTTTCCATTTTCGTGATTGAGCCCTATTCAAACACTGCTATATCATAAGAAAGCTTACCTCAGATTTTCTAAATAATCTTAATCTCTGTTTTTTCTGGCACTTGAATGGTCAGTATTGTCTGGACCCAGGCGATGTGTGATTATTTGTGAGTAGCTGCTGTGTTTCATCCTAATGGGTATTGGAGAGCATGTGTTCCCAAGAAAAACAAATCATTTTCATTGAACTGTTTTGACAACATTAAGTAATACTTACTGGACTCCGACCAGGATGGTCAAGATTTGAAAGTTACTTCAATCACTTGCTTTAAGCTATCTGAGCTTTAATTTCCCCATTAGGAAAATGAGACTTTCAACTTACTTTTCAAGGTTGTATTGCTAATATGAAATAGGACAAAGGAAAATTAAGTCTATATTTTATTATTATTATTTTTAAATGATCATCCATATTTGGTAGGAACTAGATCATAGTTAAGTAATTTAGAAAATGAACACGTTATTAATAAGTCATTATTAATAAATGAATTTTAAAGTTAATAAAATAAAGTTAAAATGAGGTTAATTAGTAAAATTAACATTATTAATAAACTAACTTGTTAATAACATTTCCCCAACATGTAAACATTCAAGGCAGGACATTTCAGTCGCAATTTTGTTTGCAAAATAATTTAAAGTAAATATAGCAAAGTGCTGTTTATAACCTGATTTTTTTTTCTGAGTAGCCTCCCCAAAACAATCCGAGAATCATTACTCCACTGGTGTTGACATATGATCTCTTTATAAAGCATCTTGGATTTATGACCCTTAAGGCAATTATTACTTCTATGTACATTTACTCTAAATATATATTTCAAGACGAAATTTTTGGGGGCACCTGGGGAACTTGGTCAGTTAAACATTCAACTTCAGCCCAGGTCATGATCTCAGGGTCCTGAAATTGAGCCCCACATTGGGCTCCCCATTCAGCAGGGAGTCTGCTTTTCCTTCTGCCTCTGCCCCTTCCCCCATTCATGTGTGCTCTCTCTCAAATAAATTAAAAAAAAAAAACTTTAAAAAAAGAAAGGACAAAATGTTTCTTATGAGTTCAGTTTCTATTTTTAGTTGCCTGCTGAACTCTGGCTTTCTTTCGTTGGAGGCTGTTGGTCTTGGGGTCCACCCTTACTTATACAACAAGGGTCACTGATGTGCTTCTCCAAAACCAAGAGCCACTTGCTCTCAGCAGCTCTTCTTTAGTGGCACGTAAGAGTGTAGAGGCTTTGCAGTGGTGTTGCTTTTTTTATGTCACTGACTAACCCCCGCCTCTCCCAGAAAACAGGGTGGCTAATGCAGACTCAGTTTTAAATAAGCTTCTACATTTTTTAAATTCTGCTTAATGATCTCCAAGGTGGTCACTTCAAAAATATATGGCCTCTTATATTTCTTTGATTGTGTCATGGAGACAATCCATGGAATGGAATGGAATGGAATGGAATGGAATGGAATGGAATGGAATGACTTGTGTCATTCCAAAGGGATTTAGACACAGAAAACACTTGTCCAAATCCTTTGTCTCACCTACCATGAGGTGGGCTTCTTAAGGACTCATCACACTTGCTAGGTCTCGGGACTTTGGCAGCTATCAGATGAAGTGATAAATGATGAACCCACCTTAGAAGCTTTCTCGAAACTCAGCCCCTTGCCCCTTTAATAGGGTACTCTCTTTGAGACTGCACACCCACACTTTTAAGTGGAAATAGTGGGAAGGAACACTACATTTAAAGGCTAAATCTCATATTTGTGTTTCTCTGGATGTGTGGATTTAAATTCAAATTAAAGATAAGACTGCTCCTCTGTCCTTTACGAGATCCTTTACTTCGACTGCTTGCTTATTGAAAACAGCAGTATGATTCTGTTTGGCAAGGAGAACTCTGGAAAAATCTGAGAAAACTGCTAAGCATAATAATATAAAGTATTGTTTCCATTGTGTAGAATTGCATTTTCCAGAATGTATCTCTCTGGAAAACTGTTATCATATTTTCTTTTCTTGAGTTTCATGGCAGTGAGATTGTAGAGTATCACAGACATTTGCCCTGCACACTCCCTATGGGAAAAGAACACTAGTGCGGACAGGACACCTGAAAGACATGGCCAAAGGGACTCATGAGGATGCCCTGGTTTTGTGAATCCTTGAAGAAGAAGCGAAGCTACATTAAAAACAAACAAATAAACAATAACAAAAAAAAAACCCACTAATAATTTGTTTCTATTAGCCAGAACCACATGAACAAATACCACAGAATTAGTGAAGGGAAATAAAAATGTTTTGTCTTCATGTCACAGAGAGAGAGATGGAAGTCTCTATACTATTCCTACATTGATCTTAAAGAAATTAGAAAAAGCACATAGGCTCAAATAATTTTTAATCTTAAGTTTAACCAGTTATGAAATGAAAAATAATATTTATGTGGTGCGTGGGTGGTTCATTCAGTTAGGCATCTGACTCTTGATTTCAGGTCAGGTCATAATCTCAGGGTCATGAAATCGAGCCCTGCATCAGGCTCTGTGTTCGGTATGGAGTTTGCTTGAGATTCTCTCCCCTCCTCTTCTGCTGTCCCTCCCCTCTACACACACACACACACACTCTCTCTTTCTCTCTCTCTCAAATAAATAAATAAATAAATAAGATCTTTTAAGACAATAATAGTTATACTTTACAAATCACTGAGGAAGGAGAAAATATATAGAGAGCCAACAACACAGAGTCAAGGCAATTTAAAGGAAGATGGAATATCCAACAGTTTATAAAACAAGATGACAGAACCAATTAGCAAATGGAAATTCTGGAATTGTAAAAAATAGTATAAATCCTCTCATTGAGGAGCAGGATCTAAACTACATTTTAAAAATTCAAGTGCAAACTGCTCACAAGGAAATAAAAAGCAATATGAAAAGGTTAATAATAATAGCATTTTTATTTATTAAGCATTTGCAATGTGCCAGACACTTCTAATTGCTTTAGTGAAATGCCCTCATCCAATATGAGGTAATGCTATTATTGTCATTCATTGTGGATTTCTGCTCTTTCCATCCTAATAGACACAATTTTTATTAAGTGGTCAGCCCTCGCCTTGCAGCCTTGCTAAGGAAAAACTGACCAGACCTCCAGCTTCCACTGGTCTCTACAAGACCAATGAGATACAATGGGGAGCTGATGAAAAATGTTTCCATGTTCTTGGACATGAAACATCGCGGTCAGTGGATGTGAAGCTTTAAGCTGTAATAACTCTCTTACAACTGTGTGTAACTCTCACAACAGCAGAGGAAATTTCAAAGGAATAAAGTAGGATGATGCAAAACTAATTTGAATTGGAGTACATAGATAATCCTAACTGACATTTAATTAATGCAGAAATGGACAGGGTACTAAGTAAGCAGAATTGGAATTTAAACTCTACTAGTCTTTCCAAATCTGCAGTTACAGCTAATATATACCATACTAATAAAGATTTACAAAAGTATGAAATAGTATGTGTAGAACTTACCAACTTCATATCAAACAAGCATTCAAGGTAAGGAAAAAAGAAATGTTTCAAACCCTGAAAGGTCAAATCATGGCCATGATCAATTAGCTGTAGAAAAATAAATCCAAAGTTCTCAGAAGTATAAGAGAACTGCAGTGTCATTACTGTAGAACTCCTAAGCACTCATTTGAGTGTACATCAAACATTTACACAAATCTTCATGTGCTAATTATAAAGGAAAACCTGATTAAAATTTTCAGCAAAAAAATATATAAGCCATACACATTCTCAGAATAGATTACTATAAGCTAGGAACAAACTGTGTAAATTTGTTTACTTTTTAATTTTACTTATTTACTTGAGAGAGAAAGAGAGAGAGCAAGCACAAGCACGGGGAGCAGCATGGGGGAGAGGGAAAAGCAGACTCCCCACTGAGCAGGGTGCTGGATGCAGGGCCCAATCCCAGGACTCTGGGATCATGACCTGATCCAAAGGCAGATGCTTAATCGAATGAGCCTGCCCTAATTGTGTAAATTTAAATGGAATTGTGTAAATTTATTTTTTTCAAAGATGTATTTATTTATTTATTTGAGAGGAAGAGAGAGCACGTGAGCAGGGGGGAGGGGCAGAGGGAGAGGGAGAGAATCTCAAGCAGACCTCTTGAAGCAGACCCCATGATGAACATGGGGCCCAACTCAGGGTTCAGTTTCACAACCCTTACTTAGATCATGTTCTGAGCTGAAACCTAGAGTCAGACATTCAACAGACTAAGCCACCTAGGCTCCCCTGAAATCATGCAAACTGAAATCAACCCTGGAAATTAAAAACATAGCAACATGACAACATATAGCATCTTCTAAATGCATACTAGGTGAGAAAAGAAATCAAAGCTACAATTAATTACATTTTAGACAACAAAACTGGGATAACATGCAATGAAATACAAGATAATGCAATCAAATCTGTTAGCACTTAGGGACAGGTTCATGGACACAAAAGGTTTTAAATACCTAATAAAAATCCAACTAAAAAGTTGGAAAAAAACACGTTTCAATAAAATGTAAATAGATACAAAAGTAAAAATTAAAGAAATTAAACTATATTGATACATAAACCCATTATGTATGAATGTCCTGTATTTGAACAGGACAAAGAAAAGCAGGTAATAATCTTTATCTAATGTAGGCAAGGTAGAAAAATAGATATGAATAAACATTTTGAGTTCGCAAACCATAACGATCAAAACAGAGATATAATAAGGATCAAGAAGATAAAGTGCATGATGACAGATTTTTTCCTCACCTTTTCATGAGTGTTGGTTTATCCATTCTTATATTTAGATATATGTGCATAAGATAGCTATTTTGTAATATTAAACTTCTAAAATCATTTTGGTCATCCTAAATTTATCTTCCTGTTCTTGTAAGCTTCTTTCAACCTAACAGCCTTTAGGCAAAAGCTAGTAGCCTTTTAACCAAATAAAATGTGTTATAAAAAAACAAGAATAAACAGTGGAAGAAACCAAGTGCTACACAGAGTTCCATGTTTTCCTCTAGAGTGATAATAGCAAATAGGTGTGCTTGCATGTTTGTAATCTATTTATAGAAAGAGTTGAGGAGTTTCTTTAAGGAAGTACTCATGACCGAGGAAGACAAGCCTTGCCCGTCAACAAAGCCTTGGGCAACAGAGAGAACTGCTTCAGGCAGCAGAATGGTCTTTCCCACCATGACTTGTCTTCAAGTCCAACTTTCCATCGATTCTAACTAAACGTTTGTAAAGTACTTCAGGTATATTTTGAGGGCGTGAAAACCAAGCAGAACCTTCAGGATTCCATCCTGGACATCTTGAATCAGATTCTCCTTTGTTGGTACCCAAGTATCTTTGTGGGACAGTATAGTAATAGAGCATGGAAAGTTACCTCTGAATGAAACCAGAGTTCCATTAGTGGCTTTGTGCCTTGAAGACACCACAACTTATGAATCAATGTTAAGGAGAGGGAGTTAGCCACAGCACTCAGGAGAAAAGATGGTGGCTAGTAGAAGCATCAGGGCCTACTTCCCAGGGGGAGATCCTGGGTTTTGCAGAAGTGGTACTCAATAGACAGGAACAGCTGTATACACATCTGTCAGCTGTGGGAGGAAGGAAGGGAGGTACCTGAGCTGATAGGGCTGTATTTGAACACCAAGAGAATCCCTTAGAATGTACAGAAATAGTACTCAAGGGGTGCCTGGGTGGCTCAGTGGGTTAAGCCTCTGCCTTTGGCTCAGGTCATGATCTCAGGGTCCTGGGATCAAGCCCCACATTGGGCTCTCTGCTCGGCAGGGAGCCTGCTTCCTCCTCCTCTCTCTCTGCCTGCTTCTCTGCTTACTTGTGATCTCTGTCTGTCAAATAAATAAAATCTTAAAAAAAAAAGAAATAGTACTCAATAGCTTCAAGGAAGGGAATTTTTATGGTAAGTTATACACCAGATGCAGGCTCTGAAAATGAAGATATTAACATAATGACACAGAACTTTATAAAGAGATTTGTAATTCTCAATAAAGATGAAAGTTTTTTGAGAAAATATAAATTTCTCAAAAATTAACCAAAGAAACAATAAGAGGAACACATCAGTAACCAGGGAAAAAATTAATGTATTATCAAAAATTATTTTAAAAAGAGCTTTATAGGGGCACCTGGGTGGCTCAGTGGGTAAAGCCTCTGCCTTCGGCTCAGGTCATGATCTCAGGGTCCTGGGATTGAGAACCGCATCGGGATCTCTGCTCAGCAGGGAGCCTGCTTCCTCTTCTCTCTCTGCCTGCCTCTCTGCCTACTCGTGATCTCTGTCTGTCAAATAAATAAATAATATCTTTAAAAAAAATAATATTTTTTTTAAAAAAAAGGAGGCTTTATGCCAGAGAAAATTATTTGTGAACATAACACTATAAATTTTTCAGAAATGGACTTATTCCAATGGTATTTAAATGCTTTCAGACCAGGGGTGCCTGACTGGCTCAGTTGAAAGTGCATGCAACTCTTGATCTCAAGGTCATGAGTTCAAGGCCCATGTGGGGTGTAGACATATAGAATGAAAATATAATTAATGAATTAATTTATATGCCTGGAAAATAGATTCCAAGTTATAATTATTCTGGGGATGAATGATACTCCTGTATAAGAAAACTATTGGTAGGTAGCCTGGATGGCTCAGTTGTTAAGCGTCTGCTTTTGGTTCAGGTCATGATCCCTGGCTTTTGGGACTGAGCCCCGCATTGAGCTCCCTGCTCAGTGGGAAGCCTGATTCTCCTTCTCCCATTCCCTCTGCTTGTGTTCCCTCTTTCACTGTGTCTCTCTCTGTCAAATAAATAAATAAAATTTAAAAAAAAAAAGAAAACTATTGGTAAAATATTTTCACAAAGTAATTTATTCAGGCTGTTCTCACTTTGCCCCAGATTGTGTTAACAAAAACGTGTGTATCTTGGACAGGGGCCTTGCTTTGCACACTCACGTGGTATGAATTCCAGTGAATTTTCAATGCCTAGGGAGGACTATCTGTAGTTTTAAAGCAATTCATTACAATCCTGATGACATTTTTCTTTCTAACTTTGACAAGGATTCCAAAATTCATCTAAAAGAATAAATATGCAAGCATAGGTAACAAGTTTGGAATGGCAGAATAATAACAAAATCGTGTGATTAGATATGAGAATTAATAAGGAACAATTAAAATACTAAGGTCTACGAGAATTAAAAGTGAATGTTATAGAATATTTTACCCTCAAAAATGTTCAAGCACTTACATGTCTTTAATAGCTAGGAGAAACTTGACCGTTCATTAGGAAAGTGATGGATTTTTTAAATCGGATTCTCATCATGCTACCCACACACAAAAACACATTCCCAGGTACATCACAGTTTCAAATGTTTAAAGTAAAATTGATCTTAAAAAACAAGCAATGACCTTACGCTTTATACCAACTAATCTGGAGGTAGAGAGAAAGACCCAGAAGACATAAAAGCAATGCACCTACTCAGAAGGAAAAAATTAAGTCACTAAGGATTAAAGTCCTTGAAAGAAAAAAAAAATCAGTCATTATTAAAAGGCCAGTGACAAACTAAAACTGTGTTTGGAATGACAATAATGATAGCCAAAAAAACAGTGTAACTGTAATCAGCAATGAGTTCTGACAAATTAAAAAGGAAATCACTAACACTCCAACAGAAAAATAGCAATTGTGCTAACTGAATAATTCACAGAAGAAATAGGTATATAAATAGGTATATATAGGTAAATAAATAGGTATTAAACCTGTGGAAGACTTCAGGGATTTTAGCAAAGAAAATAAATTAAGATTATAGAATTCTATTTCAGACTGGAAAAGCTTTTGTTTTGTTTTGTTTTGTTTTGTTTTCAAAGATAACACTCGGTGATGGGGATGATGGGTTACAATGGACACTGACCTACATACCACTGGTGATAGTGTAAATTATTACATTTCTAAAGAGTTATTTGATTTAAAAAAAAAAGGTATTTAACCTTATACTTAAGGTATATTTTTATAGCTTTTATAAAATCTTATATCTTTCATGAGTGCCTGGGTGTTGCAGTCAGGTAAGCAAGCATCTGACTCTTGGTTTTGACTCAGGTCATGATCTCAGTGGTGAGATCCAGCCCTTCGACCAGCATGGAGTCTGACTGAGATTCTTTCTTCCTCTCTCTGCCCCTCCTGTCTGTGCTCTCTCTCTTTCTCTCTCTCTCTCTTAAATAATAAGTAAGTAAATCTTTAAAATTTTATATCTTTTGACTTAGAAATTATGCTGCTAAAGAATGAACCTAAGACAATTATCACACACGTGGGCCAAGACCTAGGTACAACAGTGTCCATTATTATTTATAATAGTGTAACATTAGGGGAGAAGGTACTTAAATTTAAATAATAGAAAACAAATTATATCAATGCTGTTACTTCCATGCAATGCTCTACTATAGAAATATTGACATCATACTCCCGTGGAACCTCTAATGACATTGGAAAATGCTATAAAGCATATTGAGACGTATATACAGTATGACCTAAATTTTGATGAGTTTTGGAAATTATGAGTCGTTTTTATTTTCTCCTGATATTTTTTGTCTGCTCTCCAATTTTTCGTGGAATGAGCAGGCATTACACTGATAACCAGAAATTCAACAAGCACCGTTCAAAAATAAACATTTCTCTCAAGAAACAAAGGTCTTCACGTTGAGGCACTTGAGCGAATTTGTCTAATTGGAGAAAGAAATCCTGTTTCTTTAAATTCAAGTTCTGTGTTGGGCCGCCACTGGGAGGTTGTGCTGAATTTCCCTCATTAAGCAGTTTCCTAAGGAGAAACCACCTGATCAAGCACTCAGCGCACCATTTCTTCAGATTTTTAATTTCAAAGCATTTCACTTGGCAGAGGCGGACCAGGGAGCCCTGTTGGTGACTGCGGGTATCTGGCAACGATGGAGGAAGCCAGGAAGGAACGGAGCTCCAGAGCAAGCCAGCACATTTTAATCAGCTTCAAGTCGTGGAAGAGCCAAGATTTACAAGGGCCTGACACCCCTAGGTATAAGCAAAGTGACACACTCCAGTGTAGCTGGGAGGTTTTGTGGCGATGTTATCACTCAGAGAACGGAGACATAAAGGCAGAGGAGTGGGAAGAAAAGTACATAATGTTTTCACACACTAAGCTTAATTTCAATATTGTTTTGTGCTCCTGGGGCTTCCTTATGAATGACTGTAAAACTCTATTGTTCTGAAAATGAGTGGATTGCAAGGAGTTTAGCACTTTTGGTGGGTCCAGTATTCTGGTGGCCTCACCTCACAGTAGGGCACGCTAAGTTGGCCCCAGTTTCAGGGAAATGATCTGCAGAGAATGACAGGCATGAAAGATAACTTTTTTTCTTTCTTTCTTTCTTCCTTCCTTCCTGCATTTGGTACAAACTAAATTAAAAAAAAAAAAAAAAAGGAAAGCATAAGGCCAAGAATATTCCAAGACATCATGCCTACAATTAAAAAGTAGCTCTAGGGGAGCACCTGGGTGGCTCAGTGGGTTAAGCCTCTGCCTTTGGCTCAGGTCATGATCTCAGGGTCCTGGGATCGAGGCCCACATCGGGCTGTCTGCTCAGCGGGGAGCCTGTTTCCTCCTCTCTCTCTCTGCCTGCTTGTGATCTCTATCTGTCAAATAAATAAATAAAATCTTAAAAAAAAAAAAAAAAGTAGCTCTAGGTTATTTCTAACTTCCACGACCAGTATGTGCTAAAAGGGGGAAGGTGACACATGCAGCTTTTGAACTTAGCATTACACGGAGAGCGTCTCCACAATCCGCCCCCCATTTCTGAACAATTTCTTGTTGTATTATATATTGTAGCTACAGCTGTGCTATGTTCGATGGCCATAAAACCATCCATTTGTATAATCTCGGGGCAAAAAGCACCACAAAGAGAAGCAATGGGACTGGGAAAATGATCCATCTTCATTTATGCATTTAAAATTTTTCTCACTGTGAGAGCCTGGTGAGGTAGATATCTTCCTGTGAAAACTACGAAGAGCCAGCTGCCTTTTCCTAGTCCAACAAACATCAGTAGAGACAATAACATTAAGGATTCATAATCCCACACAGAAGAACACAACATTATCCTAACTAAATTTTCTCCTTTTGCATCCCCAAGACTTATTAATACACGGGATAAAAAGCTATGGGAGCTCCAGCTTCCACAGAGTGTGTGATGGATATCGTATTCCAGCTGTTCAATTTGGAAGCTATTGTCCCAGATTCATCAAGTTCGAGTGGAAATAAACGAAATGTGGGTATCTGATTCTCACAGTTTGTCTGAGCACACTGTCTTCATTTCTCCTCTATTATGCCAAAAACACCACTGAACTCAAAAGTGTTCTCAATTTTCTTGATTCTCTGGAATTTTTTCTTCATTGAGTGTGTGCTTTTTGCTACCAGCCTATGACAAATGCCTTAAATATTTTAAGTCCTTTAGAGGGAAGATACACTGATTTTGGCTATACCATCATGCAGTCTTCTTCACTCCTTCCTTTTCCTTCCCAAGACCCCTACATACTCTCTTTAGGACTATGGCTTTTCTCCTGGCCAGCTCTCAACCCTCTCTTGACACTCCCTTCCCGGACTTTGAATATTACCTGTGTGTTGATGACTCTCAGATTTATGTTGTTTTTCCGGACGTCTCCCCTGAGCTGGAGAATTTGTACCCAACTGACTGACATCTGTCCGTGTACACCTATTGGGCATCTCAGATTTCAAATAGCTGACAGCAAAGGTAGATTTCCATTCTACCCCGCCCCTTTGAAAAGGGAGCCTTTCTAGTGTTTGCCATCACCACAGAAAATGGCACTGCCGTATCCCCCAAATGCTCTGACTTAACACCTAGGGGTCACCTTCCATTTCTTGTTCTTTGCGTTCCAAATCCATCAAAATGACTTCACAGAGGGGCGCCTGGGTGGCTCAGTGGGTTAAAGTCTCTGCCTTCAGCTCAGGTCATGATCCCAGAGTCCTAGGATCGAGCCCCGCATCGGGCTCTCTGCTCAGCGGGGAGCCTGCTTCCCTTCCTCTCTCTCTCTCTGCCTGCCTCTCTGCCTACCTGTGATCTCTGTCTGTCAAATAAATAAATAGAATCTTTAAAAAAAAAATGACTTCACAGAAACCTTTTTTCATAGCTCATTCACTTACTATTTTCGCTCGTTACTCTGCTTCTCTCTGAAGAGTCAGAAGAGGCACTTCAAAGAGTCGCAGGAATACAACAGGTTTTAGGTGGTGTGGTGGGATGAGAACAAAGGGCTGTTGGTTCTTCTTGGCATCTTTCCATGCCCTGTGGTCATCGAGGCAATCGTCCTTATGCCCTGGTCTCTGCTCGCTCTACTGAAGTCAGCAACTGATGTCATCCATGATAAGGCTCTCTGCCTGGTCAGGGGCTGGTGGTGGTCCCTGCATGATTCAGCCAGCCCCCAGTTCTTGCTGAAGTTGCTGTGACATCCTCTGTGTTTCTTCCATCCAACCCCTGGCCTTGCTGTGCCATGGCCATGCCGGGTCCCCATAAAGGCACCATGGCAGTATTTCATGCCTTGCTATTAGGCTGCCCTTCCAGTTTCTTCCATCTTTCCAGGTCTGTCACCATGCTCCCAGAAACAGGGACGCTCCCTCCTACCAAATGCTTTGTGTCAAAACTTTTCAGTATTAGCTTAAATTTGGGTGTTAGAGAGGATCTTCAAGTTTTCATCGGCTACTTTATGCCCCACCCCCTCCTTTTTGGACCAAAGACCAGAACATAAGAATGAGAACTACCTATATAGAATCTGCCTCTGTTGCTCCTGCTTTTATACCTCTCACTCCCACCTACCAGCTTCTGAGGAACAAGAAGACACAATTTCCCAGGTTTTATATGCTCACAGTAGTATCTTCCTCCATCTCAGTTCTGACCTCAAAATGGTGCTTTATCTGGATTGGATTTGGGAGGGAGAAATAGCTTATTCGTTGAGGAGGCCTAATTAGTGATCATTTCAAACATCACATCAAGATTTTAGGTGCCTCTTCTGGATATTTCATATAAATATAATGATACATGGCATGTTAATTTTTTTTTTAATTGCTGTGGTAAAAATTACCACAAACTTAGTATCTTAAAACATTATCCATTTTGATTTCACAGTTTCAGTAGGTCAGAAGTACAGGCCAGTTGGGGGACACTTGGTCAAGGGTCACACCAGCCTGCCATTAAGATATCAGCCAGACTGTGGTCTCATCAGGGGCTTGAACAGGAAGAGTCCATTTTCATGCCCATTTACGTTTAGGGCAGAATTTAGTTACTTATGGTTTTAAGACTGAAGTTCATGTGTTCTAGCTGGCTGTCAATGAGGGACTGCTTTCAGCAACTCAGGTCCTTGACACGTTGCCCCCTCCTAGGTAGTTCTCAGAATGTTTCTTTAAGGCTGATAAAAGGAACTCTGTCTCTTTGAATCTCTCCTTTCATGAAGTTCCAGACTCAATTTTAAAACACTCATCTGATTAGGTCAGGCCCACCGGAATAATCTCTCTTTTGATTAATTCAGAGTCTTGTTATTTGGAACTTAGTTATATCTGTGCAAACCCTTTACCTTTGCCATATAATTAACCTAATCACAGGAGTGACTATCTCAGTATATTCACAAGTCTGACCTGCATTCAACGGTAGGGGCTCACACAGGGGATAGAATCTGGAGAGCCATTTAAAATTCTGACTACAGGATATTTGCAAAGGACTTCTTTCACTTGACATAATGCTTTGAGGTTCATCTGTGTTACAGTAGGTATTCGTAGTTCACTTCTTTAATTGGTAAAGAGTATCTCATTGTGTGAATGTACTGAATTTTGCTTACCCACGAGTAGTCGACAGAAAATTGAATGATTTCTATTGTTGGCTATGATGAATAGCATGGCAGAGCTATAAAGATTCAGGTACAAAGATTTTTTTTGAATTTGTTTGTTGTTATTTTAGATAGATATACAGAAGTGGAACTTCTGATTGTATAATAAAATTAAAGAGAGACATATCTTAGCAAAGGTAAGTCCAGAGATCTTTGTACTCATAACCTAGCTCTATTCTTAACCAACTGTGTGGCCTTGAGCACATCATCAAAGCTCTCTGTGCTTCTGGTTCCTTGTCTGCAATGGCATTTACCTAACAGTACTGCTCAAGAACTAAATAAACAATCCATGCAAAGCACATGTACGTTGCCTCAAATAGGGTAAACAGTCACTGTTCACTATGATTAATATTCATTCTGAGAACCCAGTGCACTTAATAAATATTTACTAATTGACCAATAGTTTAAAGGTGGTTTTACTGGCTAATCTGCATTGTACATAAGGCTTCTGATATCTATATAAATTTCTGATATCTATATAAATTTGAACAATGCTTCAAATTTCCTCTTCCATTTCTTAATAATATGGCCTCTGCTTTGGGTTAACTCTATGTGTGTTTGATCCTTTGAGAGATTTTATCAAACCTCTCATATCTGCAAAGATTCCTTGATAAACATTACATACTTCTTAGAATTTCCAAATGAGAAATACAAATAATGGGAATATATTGGCCTCCCATTTCTGGAGTGACTTTTATGTAAGGCAGTTGACACACTTATAACCTGATTCCCACATGGGACTTTCAATATTCTGATCTCTAACATCAAATAAACCTTGAGGTTTGGAGGGGAGGGGTTATTTATTTACTTATTTAATTTTTTTTTTACCTACAGGCTGGTGGTCTGTCTGGAATAAACTTTATGTGTGAGGAACAAATAAAATTTTATTTGCTGCTTGCAGACTAAATAATTCTTTTAAAGAAGAAAGTTTATTGATGTCGTAAGCAACACAACGCCTCTTGAGAGGAGGGATGACCTGACTAAAAGCACCTTACTGCCTCCCTTCCTCTCTTTACATTCTTTTAATTAAGAAGCCTGCTGATGAAAAGTTCATTAGCAGGCACGTTTCCTATTCTTGGGAAAATAAGGTTATTTTGAGAAACTAACAGGCTCAAGATGTCATATTAAACATGAACACCTCCTTCTTTGTGTTTCGACCTTTGGGTAGCATATTGAAACCTTTTCCTCAAGTTGTTCCCTCACTAGGATCCAACAGTATGGTAACTCCAGTCCCCCTGTTTCCTGGTAATATAAATATATCATTCCTATTGTAGGAATGTCATAGTTATCTGGATGATACTGCTATTTCACTGATTTTTGTCATGGGATAATTCTGTTCCCGGAAAGAAAAAGAAAGCTACATTTCTTACTTAATTCAGATTATTCACCCTGTCAGTCACGACAACTTTACAAATCACCCTGGGGTGGGGGCGTGAGGGAAACATGTGTCCTCAGACCAGGAAACAGAACTCAATAAGGATCCCAGTCTGTCACCATGAAGGGCCCTAGGAGATCATTTCCAATCTTATTGGTTGTAAAGAGTTTCCTTTGTTTAGCAGCAAACTGGGAGTTAAAAAACAAGGAAATAGGAAGTTCCTAAAATTTTATGCAGGCTCTTCAGAGTAAAGGTGTGATACTGTGCTTCCGAAGTGATATTTAATAGGGCAAGTTCTTCCCACTGAGTAAATTAGCTTTGGGGGTTGCCGGGTCATAAACTAGATTGCAGGCTGGAAACTTTTTACATTTCTTCTTGTTTCCCTGTTGTTCCAAGTATTTAGCCCATTCTTTTGTAAGTTGAGGGCACCTGGGCTCTGTGGAAAGACCCAAGGAGAGGAAAGCTTATCCACACTTCTGTTGGAGTTTAGGAATGGGAGGACAACGCCATGTTTCAGCCAGCTGGAGCAGCCGTGATGCTGGTGAGATTCCCAAAGGGGAAATGACACCTAAGAGGTCATTTCTGGAGTCAACATGATTCCGCCACCATCCCTCTATGGGATTAGTGTTTCTGTGTTTTCTGTTTGACTTTTAAGAAGGAAACAACTTATCTTTTACCACCCCTGTCTGATGTGGTCCCTAATGCTTCAACTCCTGTAAAACTGACTCATCATCACATTAATAATTTCCTCGAATTGTTTTCCATTTCTTAAAGTGCTTACAGTTTCTACCTACTCTATAAGAATGGCACACTCTTTGAAGTTAGGAATGTGACTTAAAATATACTATTTTCTCACACTGTGGTATGCGATATACATATTCAACATTTAAAAAAAATAGGTTGCAACCTAGATTTTTAAAACCTGTACTGTTTAATAGCTTAAATGTAATAGTTCAAGTTGTATCATATTCAATAAACTAGGGACCTTTATTCTCAATTCTTTTGTGAAATAGACCTTCATGCTATATTACTTATAAAATCCAACAGCTGTGGAGGCAGGAGAAAGAACACATGCGGTGGAGTCAAAAATCCCAAGTTTTCAGTCCGGGCTTTGCTTCTTACTACAAACTTTGTTCATGCCTGGGAGCTGCTCTGACGTCCTTATCTAATGCTAAATAGAAAAAATAAAATCTTTCCCTTAAAAGTACAACATTTTAGTGAAATTAGATGTGTGAAAGTGCTTTATGAAATTATTTATGGTAATAGTAGACAAAGTAGCAGCAGCTTTGTATTAATAATTACAACAGGATCTAGAAAAGCGCTTTTATAGGGCTAGCTGGAGAAGATGCTCTTTAATAGGAGGATATAAAAGCATTTCAGGTCAAATACTAAACTTTTTAAAAGGAAGTAACATAATACACCCTAGATGTACCTTATAATATGAACCAGAATATTTATAGTCACATTTAATCATATCAAAGATCTTAAAAAGGATGTGCAAATGGGGGTCTCTACAAATTACAAATTAAAAAAAAAAAAAATCAAGTACTTTCCTTCTTCCTTTAAGAGGACCTTACCATTTAGTAAAAGAAAATATATCAGTCATTTAGAGTTTTAAATGAGCAAGAGAAAGCTAAGAATAAATGTGAAAAAAAATCTCAGACTAAAACTGGAAATATCTTTGCTCCTCTGGTGGGTCGACGCCATTCCACATCCTATGTTAGATACCCAGCTTCAAAACTCAGTGAGTTTCAGTTCTTAAAAAGAGCCATCTACGCTTGCAAAGAAGCTTCCTGGCTTCAACTAAAACTGAACCGTGAGGGCAGTGAGGATGTTTCAGGTCTGGCTGTTCCACATACAAAAGTACAAGCGTATTTTTTCAAGACCAAAGCTTCCGAACGTCCAAGGAATTGAAATCCTCAGTGTTCTTTTACTTAACCTACACATTGCTTCACACATGGTCATTTATAAAGCCATGATGAAAGGAACAAGTCTATAAACCTGTGCGAAGCGGTAGGAGTTTTGAGCTCCCAGAACCTCAGATCTGCAGTGTATGCAGTGACTTATATCTAGTGGAACTATGCAAACAGTATCAAGTGGAGGAGAAAAGGAGGGAACACTCAAAAGGGCATGTGTGGGAGCACCTGGATGGCTCAGTGGGTTAAAGCCTCTGCCTGCGGCTCAGGTCATGATCCCAGGGTCCTGGCATGGAGCCCCACATCGGCATCCAGCTCTCTGCTCAGCGGGGAGCCTGCTTCCTCCTCAATCTCTGCCTGCCTCTCTGCCCACTTGTGATCTCTGTCTGCCAAATAAATAAATAAAATCTTAAAAAAGAAGGGGCATGGATGTGTATGTATGTGTATGTTGTGTTATCACAAAAAGGAGATACACAGAGGAATCAGGAGATTGAGAAGAAGGAAGCTTGGAGAAATTTGGCCAGGAAACCACTTGACTCATGGGGAAAAAAAAAATCATGTGGTATCTGTAAATATGCTAAAACCTCAATAGCAGTATGGGGTGAGAGAAAGCAGTTAGGGAGTGACAACAGCAAATTTTCTATAATGTGTAAGAGGGAATTAGTGCCATCTTTAGCTTGGAAGTGGGCTAAAGTATGTATTTTGAATCTTTAAGCTGTTTCGTTCGGTACGTATTTTGGGGGGTGTTTGGCGGTGAAAGGCCAATGGAGATTATCAAGAAGTGGTCACATTACCACTGCATTAAAGGATCGTCTTCTGTATTTCAAGGTAAACAGACTGAAGACAGATGTACCAGCTGATTTCACGCATTTTAATGGATATTTCTTTTTTTGGACATCGAAGCCAACACACTGTCTTTTTATGCTACATGTTTTCTTCATCGACACAAGGATATAAGTTTGCTGAAAGCAGAGACCAGGTGAGAAAGCCCATAAAGTTCTACTATCCAGATTCCCAAGTCCATTTTACGAGCTATCTTGACTTCCAGTTACACAGTGACTCTCTGATGACAGCAGTAAAGGCAAAGGACTGTTGGCTGATTTAGTTTCTTTGCACAAAATTGGCCATTCTTTTAATATTGAGTTTCAGTCTTCTAATTATTGTGTGAGAGAGAGAGAGAGAATAAAATAACGTGGTTGTTAGTCTACTTTCTATTTTTGTTTCTGGGGATAACTTACTACTACTACTGTAGCTACTATGACTACTACTACTATTATTATTATTAATGTTATTATAATTTACCTAACCATGTTGAGACACATAAAGTATTAACAGGACTTTGAAGTCTCCCTCCATTAAAGTGATAGGATTCAGGTAAAATCGTATTCTCGTCTTCTAAATGGCCTTCCAAGATCTGGAAAAGTATCCCTACCCATAGGACCCTCGTCAAGGTCTTCCCAGATTGTACCACAGGAAGAGGCTCAGCTCCTGATCAGAGTTTTGGGAGCAGTAATAAAATTCCAAGTTGATCTCGAATAAGAAACTGGAAAACCCCCTCTGTCATGTTTGACTTTTGATGTTTTGGCAGAAAGCTGAGATTCCTGGGTTAAACATCTAACAGAAGCCATTTCACCATTCATCATTTCAAGGTTTCAAATTGAGGGCAAAATGCCATATAACCTACTTGCACATCATTTACTAAAACCCACAAAATTATAAGGCAAAAATGTTCTTACTTGAGAGGTTTTTAATCCCTTTCCTGAAATATTCTGACATGTGCAAAGATCATGCCTGGCAAAACGTCCTAGATTTTAGTCCTGGCTGTGACATTTATTATGATGGGCAAGTCATCTTTCTGAATCTCACTAATTTCCCTCACCTGTGAAATTCCTGACCTGATTACCTCAAGGTTTCTCTAGGAAACAAATAGAATTATGTTGACAACATGTTGAAGACTCTAACGTGTGATATTAATGTAAGATACTGTTATTCCTTTCAGTGTTTTAAGTTAAAAGTCTACAAACATATTATATTTTCATGAAATATTCAAATAACTATTTGTTAGATGCTAAAAGCAAAATCTTTTAGATTTAAAATTTTAAAGACAATGAGGAAAAGGCCTGCCCTTCTCTAAAGAGGTTCCACTTCTTACAATCATCTTTCAGCACTCGGACTTGTTATGCAATGTTCTTTATGTTTATGTAACACTCTTGCAAATATAAGGTGATTCTTTGCCAAACATTAAGACAGGAATAAGCATTTCCTTCCACTCCAATTACCTAACAGTAGAACTTTCTGTATTTCATCACTCGTTGGGAAGCAATTTACAAACTGATTTGGGCTGGGGAAGTTTTTATCAGATGCAATATAGGAGAATTACATAAAGAAATACTTGATGAATGTCCCTATTTTATAGTGACATGTGAAAATCATATTTGTACCCCTTTGACATATCTATTAGTGAAAACCCCATTCGTCTATTTGTACTACACAGACTACCATTTGTCAAACCAATAAATTTATAATAATTAAGCTTAGTGGAAAAATCTAAACACAGAAACCTCTTCTACCATTATATTGATATTCAGCATGTCAAGATTAGCTGAATCTGGACATTGAGACACACAATTAATAAAAAATGCTTCAATTCAATTGTTCAGCTAACTGCCATCATGTTTCTTCATTACATTGCTCTTAAAATTTTCACTAGTGGCAAATTTTCCAATTACCAAAAATGGGAAACACCAGTGGTGGAAAGCATCATTTCAAGTATGGGTAGTGACTGCTAATATCACCATGGTAGAATGGCTTACACAGTCCTTGAGCATGAGGATTATATATCACATCTTTGATTTGAGCCCAACAACAGTAAAGTCATGCACAGAATTTATCAAAGAATGAAGAAAAGGGGACACCTGGGTGGTTCAGTCAGTTGAGCAACCGACTCTTGATTTCAGCTCAGTTCATGATCCCAGGGTCATGAGATGGAGCCCCCGAGTCAGGCTCTGGAGTCTGCTTGGGATTCTCTCTCTCTCTCTCCCCCTCTGCACCCTCCCACTCACGCTTTTGTGTGCACATGCATGTCTGTCTCTCTTCCAAATAAATAAACATATCTTAAAAAAAAAAAGGAAGGAAGGAAGGGAGAAAGTAAGGAAGCAAGAAAAAAAGCAAGGAAGGGAGGGAAGAAGGAGAGAGGAAAGAAGGAAGGATACTACGACCTAACTACTAGGTAACATGGGTCAGCCATAAAATTACCAATTAGTGTTAAAAACTAAACTTTTCTCTAATATTGTTTCATTATAGAGAGATCATTTGCCTTCTCAGTGAGTCAACAACATCAAAAACAAACAACAAACAACACAGAAATGATCCTGGATGTGAGATCCCTACCCCAAACAAAAGAAATCAAACTCAAGACATTCATGGTGTAGATATGTCATTCTCTGGGACAATTGAAGGTCCCATTTCATTTGTAAAGCTGAGATTTGATATGAATTATTCTTGATGAATAGCATGCAAATGTATTTAGCAAAAAAGTGAATCGAATTTCATGTTACACAAGATAGCGTATGCAGCATGTCTTGCCAGAAAGCATCAGAAATATTTGGCCCTGCAAATAGGACAGGAACCCTGCAAATAGGACAGAAACTCCTATTTATGCCAGCCCCTGATGACAGATTTTTCTTCAATGAATTTTGAGTAGTTTGATGAACACGAATGGACTTGGAGAAATTGAGAAAATGGAAGGAACGTAGAGATGAAGTTTTTGCTGAGCACTGTTGTAAAATCTTGAGGACAATCAATACATTTCTTGTGACTATGAAGTTCTTCTTGAGCTGAGGTAAATTTCAGCAAAGTGAGGGGATCCTATGTTACACTTCCTGGACTCAGGGGAAACAGTTTGCTTGTCTGTTTAAGGACTGTAGAAAATAATCACTCACTTCTCCAGGTACAGTACTAAAGGGGTGATAGTGAACTGTTAATCGTGTCAATTTCCACCACCACTGCTTATACATAATTCAGATGTCTGTTACAGGGTTGAAATTGTTCTATATTCTTTTGGGGAGAGAATAAAAAAAAATGCCAATATAAAATTTTGGTGTTTTCAGTAAAAACTGGAGTAGGTATTTTCAATGATGCGGAAGTTCTGGCGAATAAAATGAGAACCTCAGAAAAGTACTATTATCATAACAGAATGAATTCTCTTTTGATCCTGATGATCTTTGGTACCATTTCCTCTTATGTAATTGTATGGTATGCAACAACAGAACATCATAAGAGCTATCATGAGGCTCAAGAGAAAAAAAAAACCCTCACACTATTAATAACTTTTTTTCTTGGCATTTATTACTGAACATTGGGTCAACATTCTCTGAGCTCTATTGTTCTAAAATCCCTTTTAAAAATCTTGGAGAAAAAAAAGACTGCTTGGATCCTTCAGGCTTGAACTTTTTATTTTATTTATTTATTTATTTTAAAGATTTTATTTCTTATTTATTTGACAGACAGAGATTACAAGTAGGCAGAGAGAGAGGAAGGGAAGCAGGCTCATTGCTGAGCAGAGAGTCCAATGTGGGGCTCGATCCCAGGACCCTGAGATCATGACCTGAGCCGAAGGCAGATGCTTTAACCCACTGAGCCACCCAGGCACCCCAGGCTTGAACTTTTTAGATCCTATCCAGGTTTGGTATGTTATCTCTGAGGTACCTGAAGCATTGTTCCTTAAACTGGGAACAATGTGTTCTCCACAACTGCAAGTTCTATACATTTATTTTTAGATGAAACTTCTATTTTTTTTAAATTTCTATTTCCATGATAACACTTGAGGTGATGAAAATGTTCTATAATTAAATTATGGTGATGGTTGCAGAACACTGTAAATATGATAAAGACCATTCAATTGAGCGCTTTAAATGGGTTAACATTATAGTTGTAAATTATTATTTTTTGAAGATGTCATTTATTTATTGGAGGAAGAGAGAGAGAGAGAGAAAAGAGTGGCAGAGAGAGGCAGAGGGATAAGGAGACATAGATTCCCCTGCTGAGCAGGGAGCCTGATGTAGGTGGGGCTCCATCCCAGGACCCTGAGATCATGACCAGGGGTGAAGGCAGACGCTTAACCCACTGTGCCACCCAGGCACCCCTATAGTTGTAAATTTTATCTTAATGAAGTTGTTAAAGTATCTGACCCATTTTAGAGAGACAAGTATATTTTAAAATAATAAAATAAGACCTTTATTACCTAATTCAGTTTTTGCCTCAGTAGGGTTTGCTGACTGAGGCTCTTAACTATATTTTAAGGGATGCTCAAGGATTCCTTTATTTTATTTTTTTTAAAGATTTTATTTATTTATTTGACAGATAGAGATCACAAGTAGGGAGAGAGGCAGGCAGAGAGAGAGAGAGGAGGAAGCAGGCTCCCTGCCAAGCAGAGAGCCCGATGCGGGGCTCGATCCCAGGACTCTGGGATCATGACCTGAGTGAAAGGCAGAGGCTTTAACCCACTGAGCCACCCAGGCGCCCCTCAAGGATTCCTTTAAAAGGAGTTTTAGTTTATTTCCAGGATGTATAGGCAAAAAGGGGAAATTAAGAAAGGGAAACTATAGATTTTAAAAGTACAATATAGACATTAAGAGCAATTAGCAATAGGGACAATTTGTTTTAGAAATTAAAAAGTCCTTTGGTAATACACGACATAGAGAAATGGCATGATTTGAACCGATGCATATGATAATAAGTATCTCTATCCTTCATTAGGCTATTTTCCCATGGAGAGGGCCCAGTGTCTGAAGTCAAGGGTAGTAAATTCCCTCTACTTAGGATTCTCTTGACATATTCTTTAGATTTTGCAAAATCTAAAACACCATATACATTTTAAAAGAAACTGAAAGTTTAGTTTAAAAAAACTGTACTCTTTTTTAAAAAAGAAAATTATTGGTATGGCTCATTCCATCCTAATGACAAAACTAGGCTTATTACTTATGATTTTTAAGTTTTATATGTGACTAAGACAATTAGGAAAGACCCAGGAAATGATTATCCTCCAAATGTAAAAAAACAAAAACCAAAACCAAAACCAAGGGTTTGAAAACAGTCGAGAAGATCAAACCTTTGACTAGGGCAAGATTTATTTGATAAAAATGTACCCCGAAAATCCATAAACAAACTTTTTATATCAACAAATTTTTAAAAAGCAAGTGTCTCAAGCAGGAGGACAAATGAGTCATCCCCTGACCTGGTGACAGGCTGTGGAGTGAGAATGAGAGCTTTTCCAACAGCTTGCCTGAGAAGAAGCCAAGGGACCAGCCTGGAAACCAGGAGCTAAATGTAGATGGCGGTGCGTGTGACTTGGAGCGCGGCATGGTGACTCTGTTCCTGCCAAATATACAGCAGCTTAGTTGTGTTTTAGGACCTAATCGAGGCATAAACCTCAAGTGCTGCTGTTGCTGGCGACAATGGCAACCAAACTGCCTTTCTAACTGGAAAGGAGGAAATGGGAACAAAGAGAAACAACCAACCAAATCTCATCCCGAGACGCAAAATGGGACTGGGCTCCTCTGCCAAGTTAAGAAAGGTGCATGTTGCAGCAAATCTGAAAGATTATCAGAACAGAGGAGGACAAACACCACGGCATGTTGGTCAGTACGTTCTTACGACATTAACGATCTCTGTGATTTTCTTTCTTCCCGGTCTAAAGACAGATCATGGAGCCATTACGTAGTAGACAGATTGTCATATGGCTCAAACACCTACTTGTGAATTGCTTCCTAATGGCGTGGCACAGTGGCTTGCAAAGGATTTCATATCGTGCTTGGTACTTTTTCTTTACAAAGAACACTTTTATGGGTCCTTTCCCAACTTATGAAAATAATATGCATTCATCATGAAAATTAGGGAATTTAGAAAAGCACAAAGAAAACAAGATAAATTTTCCATAGTCCTACATCAAAGGAAGATAAAATCATTTGGAAATTTTATGTACGCCTTTGTAACTTTTGACTTCATTTTAGTCCTCCATGGGTCATTTTTGTACTGATTCATATTGAATTACTGGAAACTGTGGTTTTGCAATGTACACAGAAAATGGCATACGAATACGTATCGTTTCTTGCCTATTTATCCAAACTTAGTGTCCCGTAATGCTTACGTTCCAGCCATACTGCATTTTTTTTTTTGTTCTCCTAAATACCAGGAGATTTTAAAAAAATTGTTATTTAAGTTCAACTAAGTTAACATATAATGTATTATTAGTTGCAGGGGTAGAATTTAGTGATTCATCAGTTGCATATAACATCCAGTGCTCATTACATCAAGTGCTCTCCCTAATGTCCATCACCGTGTTACCCCATCCCCCCATCCACCTCCCCTCCAGCAACCCTCACTTTGTTCCTAAAGTTAAGTCTCTTAAGATTTGCCTCCAAGATATTCTATCCTCTGCTTGGAGGGCCTATTCTTTTGGTGCCCAATTTGTCCTTAAACTGCTCTTCATCTTAAATACTTACCTCAATACTCTCCGTGGTAAGATTTTGAATGGCCCATTCAAATGGGTTAAAACTGTCAAAAAGAAAACCACGGGCCCCAGATAAAGTTAATTGGGCCAGGTCACTAAACTGGGGCTCATTACCCAACTTAACTGCAGTTCCAAACCCCCCTTGAAATGTAGCCTTTACCAGTGAGTCAAGAATTTTCCAGTAATACCAGTGAAGGTAATTTGTCAGTTGGGCTCCCTCCATCTGTCCCCCGCCCAGTCCCAAAGGAAGAGGAGGTAATCTGCGTTATAAAACTCTCAGGTTTTTCCGTAAAGAAGAGTGACTGCCTGAAACAATCCTTTCTTTTCTTTTGCTTTTTGCCCCACCTTCTTCCTAGAAAAACCTTCCATTTGGTATAACTCCTTGGGCTCCCTTTACTTGCTAGATGGAATGCTGCCCAATGCTTGTATTACTTAATAAAGCCAAAAATTTACTTGGTGGAATTTTGTTTTTCAATAATACTATCTTCCTGCAAGTTTCCACCATACTGTCCAACACACAGCTCCGTTATTTCACCATCTATTGTGTTGGCATTACAGCCCCAAGTGTTTAACTTCCTCACTGTTCTATAAAGGAAGAGATACTGTTTTGTTTTACTTTCATGTGCATCTAAAAAAACTGCCTACTTCATATTCGATGATCCATAATAAAGTGGAGCATAAATGAATAGATGGATGAGGGAAGTTATTTCATCTCTCTGAGCCCACTTCCTCATCTGTAAAATGGAAATAATACCCACCACATATATTTGCTTTGAGAATTAAATGAACCAACATATTAACTACTTGACATAGTGACTGACCCACAGTAAGAGCTATTTATTTTCTTCCTTTGTTCCTTAGAAAATATGACTTTAATACTAAGCCCTTTAAAAAAAATTCTCTTTGACCTATCTACCAAAAATGTGAGCATTAAGAGTCAAGCAAAAGGTTTCTATGAGCAGGTAATAATACTACGGTGACATTTTTGCAATTCTAATTTATTCAAGCTTTGTGACTGTTAAAAGCCCAAAGAACACCGTGTAGAAATTAGGTAAGCTAAAAGGGACAAAGGGTAATGGGGGAGATAGTATTTCAATAGAGCTGTATTTTCATCTCATTGAAGCCTATACAAATGCAAGTGATGTTGGGGAACTGGCATTTCTCAACAGTCAGATACGGAAAGGAGTTTGACTTTCATTCTTCCCAGTAAAGAACACTGTACTTCCAAAGGGGAAGAAAAAAGAACTTTATTTAATGCTTTACATGAAATTCCATTTCCCACCACATAATTATTAAAAGATCAGTAGCTTCTGCATTATTAATAAGAATAAATAATAAGATGGCAATTAAGTATCATTAATGACTTGTTCATTAATATGTTAGTAGTCGGCTATTTTATCATGAAGAGAAATTAGAGTAAGATAGTAGGAAAATTCAATAAATAATAAAACAGAAAGCTGTGTATTGTTCCTCAGTTAATTACAAATATATCTGATTCTTAGAATGCTAAGGAAGAAATTTGCATACCAAGTCCAGAAGTAGTTCAAAGCTAATAGGTGCTTTGTTATAAACAAAACTCTCTCATGTCTCTTTGAATTTAAGTTTGTTTACTCTTACAAAAACTTGATTTCCTGTGTCTGAGGAAAATAAGCTTATAAAAAAGATGAAAAGGCTGGTATATAGCACTCCAGTTAAGAGATGCTGACAAATTAAGTGTTAATGAATCAAAAACATATGGATTACACTTCACTTCAAATAGAAATGATTTTAGAATCAAGGGGGAAAGTACTTAGCAAAATGTAAGTAAGTCTTTGTCAATCTTTAAAACCCAAACATTTATGGTATCTTCATAAAGCTCCTAGTTATTCCTTTCCTTAGAAGTTACCTATCATTTCCATTTTATAGAAAAGATCAATCTCTCCAAGGCCAAATGACCTATCAAACGTTTAACAATGTATTGAGTCAGTTATATACAGACATCCCAGAAGTTCAGAGACAAAAAAGATCAAGGGAGAAATATGTATCAATTAACTAAAACCATCATGCCAACATAGAACATTTTCCTCCACTCCTTGCTCATCATGATTTGAAAGAAAAAAGAGAAATGCCAGTGGTCATATACCTTTTTAAATCATCCTCTTTTACATGTATTTTTTTATTTGTAGCTAAGATTTGCATTTTCAAATTAGTTGGATCAATACCAATCTTTCATTGTGCAAAAATCAGAATTTCTATAAAGTTAGTCACTCTCAATACAGTCCACATGTATATAAAAGTCTTTGAAAGATAAGTGTCTTTATGCTTCTGGAAATTGGGAATTTGTTCAATGCAAGAAGAAAATAACACTGAATATAGAGTTCACAATATGTATTTTGATTACTGAGCAGAAATCCCTACAATTAAGATAATTTAGGCACACTTTTATGATGTGTTCACCGGGGTCCCTAAGGAATGTTCTTTACTAAATTAAAAAAAAAAAAATAGTGCTTTTTTCAATGCAACAAATTACGTTTTTAGCACCTAGTCTATTAACTTCCTGTCAATTTACATTTCTATATTGATGCTAATGTCTCTTTCACTAAGGATTCTGTTCTGATGCCCAAGATGCTCATTTATTATTGTGGGTACTTATTCTTGTGCCTGACACTCAGTGTAAAAACCTTTGAAGTCAGTTTGGAAGTGGAGCCTCCCCAGGTAAATCCTGTAAGTATGAAATTCACTGGAATCATATTGGGGGACAAGAAGTGTTTCAAGTAGATGGTCTGAGTGCTCACCTTTTGTTCTCTTGATGTTGGGAGTTAAAATGGGCCTTGGCTCTCCCTGAATTAGCCCCTGCTTCCCACCTTCTATAATCAAAGCAGTCTGCTTACCCTTTGAATGGACAGGATTCGAGAGTTCTTCCTGTTGTAGTTGCCATTCTGCCACCCGCCATTTTGAATTCAGTTCTACTACTGGTTTCCATTTCCACTTGCTTCTACCTTCCATTCCTAATTTCACATTTGCCTAGGTCCAATTTAGCTTGTCATTTATCTTCACCTACTTTCAAGTCCCCATCGAGCTTGCAAAACCTATCCCCCCACTACAGATCAAGATGATGAATACTTGGTGGCACATAAAGCACAATCTCTAAGAGACTGTGGGATAGAATTGAATTGAAAAATTGATGGAATTGAAAAACTGAACTATAGATTAGACAGAGTGTATTAAAAGCATTAGAACTTTAGAACTTTAAAAACATTAGAACTTTAAAAGATTTTATTTATTTATTTGACAGACAGAGATCACAAGTAGGCAGACAGGCAGGCAGAGAGAAAAGGAGAAGCAGGCTCCCCGCTGACCAGAGAGCCCCATGAGGTGCTCGATTCCAGGACCCTGAGATCATGACCTGAGCCAAGGGCAGAGGCTTAACTCACTGAGCCACTCAGGCACCCCCAAAACATTAGAACTTTAAAATAAGCAATTTAGGGATGCCTGGGTGGCTCAGTCAGTTAAGTGTCTGCCTTCGGCTTGGGTCATGATCCTGGAGTCCTGGGATCAAGCCCCACAATGACAATAGGCTCCCTGCTCAATGGAGAGTCTGCTTCTGCCCCTACCCTCTGCTCATGTTCTTTTTCTCTCTCTGAAATTATTAAATAAAATCTTATAAAAAATAAAATAAACCATTTATAGAATTCAGTGAAAAGACAACCCAAATCCTTAATGGAATGAGCTACCTCTTTTTACTAAAGCTTTCAATGGCTTCCCATTGTCTATGATGAATATATAGTCTGTGCACATTTCCAGTTTCTAAACCCCTTCTCCAGGCTGATCTATCACTCTTCTACCCTCTGTCCTTTGTTCTAGACCGAACAAATTGCTTTCAGTTTTCAAACTTGCCTTGGCATTTCCTGTCATTTTACCTCTTCTCACTGCCTCCTCTGGCATGGAAAATTCTATCAGTGTCTCTGTCCTATATCCCTATCAACATGTTCCCATGTATCTATTTGCTACCACTTTGCCCCTCAAGATCCTCAATGAAGCTTTTCCTCCTCCCTGACCATATTTCCGTAGTAAAAATGAGTAGTATTTCTAGGAAAACAGTGTAGTCACTCCATGATTTGCTGCCTGCAGTTGGCTGCGTCAATAACAATGTGTAGGGTTCACCTGGGATGGTTCGTTACTAAATGGAAATTCAGTTTTTCTTAATCATCTCATTTTATTAAGAATTATAGATTGTATAGAACCTTCAGAACAGCTATCAACAACTGAATATCAAGAACTGAAGAACTCAGGGAATTGTGTACAGTCACCATCCGAGGGCACAAGAGTAGTAGATAAACAGCAACTCCTATACAAAGAAGAAAAAACGGGGTATGTATCTACATGTGCTTATATTTCCCTGAACACATTCTTGACAAGAGTTGGGTAGCTCCTTCTCAGAGTCCCTTATAATTCCACTGTATAACCGTCTCTTAATAAAAACTATTCTAACATACAGCAGCAAAAGTGATAATCTTCATTAACTGCATCCTGTAGTTCCCACACGCTCAAGAAATAGACATTTTAGTTTTTATGTCTTCCAGTTATGCTGCTTGAAGGGATTTCTTAACTTTACTGTCCACTGTCCCACGAGGCACAACCTTCTCCAACCCTTTCTCTCTGCCTAACATCCTGCTATTTTTATGAGCTTCAATAGCCCCTTTTAAAGTGGTAGTTTCTTTAAGAAAATAATTGCCGTGTAAATTAGTCTTCAACAAATAGTAAGGCACATTTTAGAATTAAATTCCTAAGTATTGAAGCTTTGCTTCCTGGTATGTTCAAAACCATTATATAAGTTTAACCATAGCCATTCAATCTATGTACCTAGAAATATCATTTCTTCTCTTGCTAATGAAGGTCCTACGGCACAAATTTATTAAAGGTATACGTTTGCATGGGATAATAATTGGGTCGATAATATTAAATTCATAGGCTCATTATTTAATTGCAAGGGCAGATTATGAATACAGCTTCTAAAATGTATTTTAATGAAAAACACTACATCCTGACCTAATCATATCAACCTTATGCTATCTAATTAAGGATGCAAAAAATCATTAGAGTTGCAAAATATTAGTTCCAGTTCCATCAGCCTGTGAGCTGCCCCTTCATGAATATATATATTTTTACTCATGATAAATAGTTAATGAGGTAAAAATGACAAAATTTGCATGTAGGCAAATTAGTTTAATAGAATGATGTCTTTTCTGACTACTAAAAGTGACCTTTTCCTTTTCAAAAAAATGGTTAAAATACTTTGAAATTATCATCTGGCTGTCTTTGCACAAATGACAAATTATATGTATGAACAATATAAAAATTACAAAATGCAATAATTCTAAATTCTCATCATACTGTAAATGTGTTCTGTGCTTTTGCATTTATCAATTTAATAAAAGGAAATTAAGCATATTATAAAGTATCCATTTATGTGGCAATTTTTAATCCAAAGCCTAAAAACGAGAAGCATATGTTTAATAGCTAATACTATGGCAAAGATCTAGATCAAATTTTTAAAGTACAAAAATTCTAGACTACTTACTTGAAATACTTTTATATTAAAGTGTCTGTTCCACTCTTAATTTAGCATTTTAGATTATAGATGAGTGGTCTAAATTAAACTGGCACTGTACCTTGAAATTAGTATTTCAATTATTCACCAGGACTATCTTGATTTCCTATTGAAATAAACTAAACAAGGAAATGTAAAACAAGTTAAGAAGAACATTAAAAAATTAATCATAAGTAAGAGGAAGTTTTCATGGTATAAATGCCAGGTCATGAAGAGACATAACAAATAAAATATGTAGGTCTATTCATTTAAGTTTAGGAATGTTTCTGTATGCTTAATAAACATAACCCAACAACGAGAAATAACAGGTGCTCTCCAGATTTTCAAATGATGTGCATAAATATCTCTGTGAATCTCCTTACTGATGGATTCTGAGTCTATACATGTTGGGGAAGAGACAGCAGCAATTTATCTAGATATATTAATGTCTGTTAATGGCCCAAAAGAATCTAAGCCAAAATATTTTACCTAGGACACAAGTGCCTTTGATTAAATTATTTACCTTAATTACATTTAATCCAACTGTCTTTTCTTTGATCCCTTTAAATGTGTATTCACCGTCAGAATTATGAACACACAAGGTTTGAGGTCTTTTCCTGAGTTCTACTCTTGCTCATCATGGGTCCGCTAAACCATTTTATAAAGGACAGAATAAATACTAATTTTAAAGAACTAAAGAATTTCATGATCTCCTTTAATTTTCCCTCTAGCACCTAAACATTCATTTTCCTCTTCCCCTTTATATTCCAGGCCCTCTCCCCATCCCATTTTCTCCTCTCTCTCACTCTCTCGGACTTTCCTAGACAAAACAAACAATCATAAACAATAAAATAATTCTTTATTTTCCTCTGTATTCTCTTGCCAGATACCTTTGTTCAACTCCAATCATTTTGGTACTCAGCTTTGGATTGGTTTCAAATTCCTTAACTTCCATGTTTGTGAAGCTTAATAATGAAATAAATATACTCTATATACCCCAGTCACTTTGACATTATCCTGCAGAGAAAGCACTCTTTGCTTAATTTGTAGGATGATTTAGACAATTTGGGCCTTTTAAAAATTATGCTGTTGTAGTTCAAGTCAGGGACAGTGATTATGGAAATGTCTGGTGCAGTGTTGTTATGTTTACCAATAAAATTAATAGAATTCAAGACATGTTACATATATTAACAGATTTTTTTGAAAGCTAATGTTTAGTTTTCTATCAGGTAGAGAATGGAATGAGGTAGATTATATGTTCATTATATTGGCAAATTAAATATGTTCAATTATTCAATCATTGAATTGTATTCATTTATGTACTGAACAAATAGCAAAAATGCACTATGTTCTACAGACAATATTAAGATTGAGAAGAAAAATATGGAGAAACCACTCATTTATTGCACGAGATCTTAGTCTAGAAAAGAAGAGGGAAACACAGATAATTCTCAGATTGTGTTAGAAGGGTCAGATAAAACAAGCAGCTTTGACACAAAGAAGATGGTTCTCTCTGGGCAGGCTCCATCAAACCAGCACTCCAGGTCAACCTGGATGAAGAATTGGTTTGCCAGGTAGTACCTGAGAAGCTGAGAGGATGCTCCTCCAGACAGGGAGGAATGGATGGCAATGTAAAAGAATATATCATATTTAGCAAATTACCCTTATTTTTATATGGCATAATTACATTTCAGTGACAAACATTTGGCAAGAGGAAGGCAGAGAAGGGAGGAGTGAGATGCTGATACAAGAGACATCACCAGAGAGGTCGACAAGAATCCCATCAAATGGTAAAAACGCACTAGTCTGAATTTTGGCTTTTACTCTTCAGGCAAAGGGTTTATGGCAGGGAAATGGAGGGTCAGATCTGCATTGTAAAAATATTCTAAAGAATGAATTCATGGATGGCGTGTGACATGGTAACTGCAGTGTGACCAGTTAGCAGAGTTTTGCTGTTCTTCAGAAGCTGGGCATTGAGGTCATAGACGTCCTGGAGCAAGTCGAATAGAGAAGAGCAGATATTAAGAAAGTAAAGTCAGTAGAAGTAACTGGATGATCAAACTGGAAAAAAAAAAAATCTAGGAGACAAAATCTAGAAAAACTCTGAGTTTTGAATCTTTGTGATCCAGAGTAGATGGAAATGCCACGTACAGAGGGTGTGGATGTGTAAATCCTGTGATTTTGTGACACAGGAGAAATGCATTTGTTAGTTAACAATATGTATCAAGTCCATTTTGTTTGGAACACTGGGTCTAGGTCTCTTTGGAGCATACACCTGAAGATATCAAGTAGGCTGCTAGATTATATAACTTTAGGATTTAGATCAGAAGTGTAGCCTTGGGATACACATTTGAGAATCTTCAGCACAGTGGAAGATATGGTTCGCAAGGAGGTTAACTAAAAAAAGTGTGTAGAGTAAGAAGAGAAAGAAACCAAATACAGGGCCCTGAAAGACACTAACACAGAAGAGGCTGATGGAGCCAATGGAAAAGTCTGGAAAGGAAATTCCTGAAAGGGGAAGAGAAGCAAGGGAACTGACTAACGAAGGCACCAAAGGAGAAAAACAGAAATAATATTATTTCCCTCTTGTCCTCCCTAGACGACATGGAAGTCAGCAATCATGCCCTATGTGGGAAGTAAGTCACTAGCTTCTTTTATTTTTTCTTTTCTTAAAGATTTATTTATTTATTTGAGAGAGAGAGAGAGCACACAGAGGAAGGGGCAGCAGGGAAGGGAGAAAATTGTAAGCAGAATCTCTGTGGAGCATGGAGCCCAGTGCAAGGCTCCATTTCACAACCCTGAGTTCATGACCTGAGCCAAATCAAGAGTCAGATGCTTAACTGACTGAGCCACCCAGGTTCTCCACTAGCTTCTTTTATATTCTTCACAACCCTTGTGTGATTTTGCCCAATATATATACAGCAGGTATCAATAAATATTCCCATAAGAAAATAACAGTGCTTCACTCTAAGAACCACCTAGCCATGTCTTCTCATTTCAGCTAATAAAAAATAATCAATATATAGCCAAGTTGCAAGATTTGTATAGTGGTGGCAGTCAAATACAATAATAAATGACTTCAAGAACAAGTGAGAAAATGTACCAACTTAAGTGATATACTAACACAATGAGTTTCTCTTGTGCAGTCAAAAAACAAATCCACCTTCACAACTCACCTTCTTCCTTTCACCATGGATTCCTCTCCATTGCACAGACCTTTTCACTATGTAGCTGAGCTCCTGATTGGAAATCTCCAAATCATATGGTATGAAAAACTTGGTTTCTTCACTATAGATGCGCTGAAATGCATCTAATATCCAAGAATCATTGTGCAATCTAAGAACAAAACCATGTTATTTTTGTTCCCCAAATATTATTTACTTTTTGCCCTCCAAAAATGCTAAATAATGTTTCCTTTGTCAATTTCTATTTATTCTATTCTAGTTCATTGTTCCCATTTATCTTTCAGAAATTATTTGACTTACATTCCAGAAATAATTTTATACTATCCTCCATTAAACATCATAATCAAAGAATAATCTGGTTTTTTTTGCAATTATCTCCTATAAACCTACTATTTCTGATTTTTGACGTCTAAGTAGTAGACAGTAGAAAATTAGGAAATATTTAGCCATGAGTTTGTATTATGAATGCCACATTAATTCAAATGTGAGAGATTTATTAAAGGAAACTTACAGTTAAGAACCTTAGTGTATCACAGTATCAATAAACTAACCATTTTTTTTTAAGATTTTATTTATTTATTTTACAGAGAGAGATTGCAAGTAGGCAGAGAGGCAGGTGGTGGGTGGGGAAACAGGCTCCCTGCTGAGCAGAGAGCACGATGTGGGGCTCGTTCCCAGGACCCTGGGATCACGACCTGAGCTGAAAGCAGAGGCTTTAACCCACTGAGCCACCCAGGCACCCCTAAACTTAACCATTTTAAAAATTATTACCAAACGCCCAACTTATGAATTGGAGTACCAAGATAGTTGAGCATTATATGAAGTGCCCTTTTATACAAAATGGTGAATTGTAAGTATTAATTTCAATGATCAGGAAAATTATATTTTGCTTTAAATAGAGTAAACTAAGTTTACTGATTTCCCATTATAAAGGTGGTCTTTCACATCCATTGTGTTATCTAGCCTTTCTTTAATCCTGTCTTTTACATATGAATACACTAAAATAATAAAAAAAATAGTCCTGCTGTTTATAAGTAATGGAGACAGAATTTAAACTCAGAACTAACACCAAAGTTTATTTCATTTCACCATCTGACTCTTTAGTGAAAATAATCTATACAACACTGATCTTCATTAAAGGACCTTTATCTCACTTCTTCCTTTCAAAAGGGTAAAACAGAGGTTTTTTTTTAAGATTTTATTTATTTATTTGACAGACAGAGATCACAAGTAGGCAGAGAGGCAGGCACAGAGAGAGGAGGAAGCAGGCTCCCCGCTGAGCAGAGAGCCGGATGTGGGGCTCCATGCGGGGCTCGATCCCAGGACCCTGGGATCATGACCTAAGCTGAAGGCAGAGGCTTAACCCATTAAGCCACCCAGGCGCCCCTAAAACAGATTTTTTTGACCCTACCTGCCAGCCAAGGTCTGTGGGTCTCTGCTTCCTTCTGTTTTATGCTCATCACAGAGTGGAAATGAAAGCAAAACTGCCAGCCAGTGTCACTGATGGCCCAAGACAGGCCATATGGCTTGGTACCATCTTGAAATTCAACTTCTACTCTTACTGTGCTTTGAGATTCTAGGTCGGCCATTTGAATGATTTGCTAGTTGTCTTGTTAAACAAGAACTAGTCTTTACCATTCTCTTAAGCTTGTTTAATGTAACATCCATCTTTTTCTTTTAATGGTAGTAAGATTTAATGTAGTTAAATTACTGTCAATTTGCTGCCATAAACATTTTCTATATGAAGATTTTAAGTGCAGGATTATCAACAATGCAATTAGCTTTGAATTAATTAGGAATCACAGTCCTGTTTCTGCTAGCTTCTGTTCCTTTTGCCCAGAAAATGTCTGTCTCCTCTTTCTATCTCCTTCATTTTGTGTGAAAGAATAATTATGTAAACATCCAAGCCCAGATCTACAGGATGGTACACAAATGCTTGAACAGAGAACATAATGACACAATGGAATATGGAAAGCTGTACAAAGATCAACTGCATTTTAGTCTTACTTTTACATTTTTTTCTTGCCACATTGAGTGGCATTTTGCAGTGAAAGGCTTTATGATGGGTTGTAAACGAATCAACTTACCAACCATTACTATTTTTTAGCATATTTTCCAGCCCTATACAGCCAGTTCACATTAAAAAGGAGAAAATAGTCTATGGTTATATGAACAAAATTTTAAAAATAAATTGAGTGTTCATAATTATGTAATTCATTTGATTAGATAATCAGTCAGGCAATATTACATTTACCCAAAAGTGAGTTATTTTATCATTTTGGAGTGTGAGGGAGACCATACTGACCAAAGATGGTGCATATCTATTGAACTTTATTTTTCTGGTTCTCTTTAAAAAGTTGAGGTCCAATTAAATGTTAAGAAAATCTCTATAAAGACATACAATGTCAAAATATTTTCAATAAATTTTGTAATTAAATTTATTTTATTTATAAAATTTATTATTTATATTAAATGTATTTATAAAAAATTCAAATAATTATTTCATAAACAAATTGGACATTGGTAGACATTGAAGAAAGCAACAGACTATTTTCTATGTGGAATAAACATTGGAGCCAGTTAATAAAGTATTAAGTTTAAACTTCCTATGATCATATTTAGTTATGAAAGTTCGTTATTCTCAAATAGATAAGAAATAACACACACACACAGTTAGACACACATGTATTTCCATGTCTTTTTTTGCCATTTTGGGTGTGTGTGTGTGTAAAGATCAGATTGATTTGTATAAAATTGAAGAGACTAGACATATTAGATGAGAGAAGAGAAAGAGAAAACCAAACATGAAAACATTTCAATAATTAGTGACAATAGGAGAAGAATATCCAAGTTCATTGTGTTATTTTTGCATTTTATAGGTTTTGAGTTCCTATTTAATGAAAAGCTAATATTTTATGATATTCTGTATCATTACATGATGATGGTTACAAATTTGGATTTCTTTTAACAATACAATTATTTAAAGTATCTGAAAATTTTACATTTTTGAATTATTTCTTCAAAATGTAATTAAAAGAGAAACTGTATTCCACCTGTCTGCAAAGCCGTAGGCATTATTGTTTGTAGAAATAGGTCACATATTATGCCACAGGTTCTGATGCCGGCCAATGAAACAAAGTAATTTACAAAGTCCTCTGCCCTGTGTCCTACATTTGAAGCAATTCATTGCTTGGTGAATGGCAGAAGCTATTATGTTTGGTTCACATCTGAATGTGGGTCATTTACAGAAACCTAGGATGTGACATTTCTTTTAAAGCTAAAAAGGACAAGTGTGAACATTTAGCTAATACAGTATTTTAAGGGTCATGAAAAGGAAGGCGTGTATAACTTAAACTAGCTCCAAAAGAAAAATATATATATATGTACATATAAATTATGATTGCTTCTTTCTAAATCTAAAAATAACAAAATGAGTTTAGCAGTATAGCTTTACAGAGATCATAGTCAATGTGCTTACTGATAAAACTACTTATCTATTGGTCTAAGTACATTACAATGCTCCAGGTAAAGGTCTGAAACAGCTTACGCTTGCCTGACACTGAAGTTGTTATATGCATGAAAAAAGTTTTTGTGGGTTTTCTAGAAACACTTGAATACTCACCATTCTGTTTAATTCTAATTGAAATTCAAATGGCTTTGGTTTGAAATTATACTAAATAGAGGAAAAGAGAAATACAAAATAAAATAAAAAAGCAATATAATGAAGAGGGAAAGTAATTTTAAGAAAAGGAAAAAGAAATTCAGAAATAAAAATGTGCACGTAATGGGAAGTAGTCAAGAACCCCTCTACCTCCATTTCCAGAGATAGCTCTATTGCAGGTTTAATGAAGTATATAGCCTTCAGAATATGTGTGGTCTCATGTGTAAGGGGACAATCATCCTCTTCACTCACTCCTCATTAATTCATTATCTCAGTCAACAAATATTCACCTTTGCCTACTAAATGCCACATAATTCGTAAGTGCAAGCAGTAGGGAAGGGCCCAGGTGAGAATCCCAGGAAGGCGGTACAGAGGAGCCTTCATGGGGACCTGCAGCTGGCAGGAAGAGAGCAGAATGATATGACAAGGAAAGCAGAGTGTTGGGGAGTATAATGTAAGGAAAGTGGGTCCCACCCAGGTCGAAAGAGCTTTTAATGTGAGAGCAATCCGAAGCCATTGTATGGATTTAAGGCAAGAAGTGATTGATACTTTTTAATTAAAAATCTTTCTGGTTATAGTGAGGAAAATAGATTAAAAGGAACAAAATATAGAGGTTGGTTGAAAGGCTAATGTTACAGTAAGTCACAGGAGAGATCAGGGCACATTGGACAGAGAAAAGATCCTATGGATAGAACAAGATGGACAAATTCAAGAGCTAAGCCATTGCCAGAACCTGGAGAGAAAGTGAGTGTGGAGGGTGATGGAAAGGATGGATTTGAGGACAGATGCCAGGTTTCTTTCTCCCTCTCCCTCCTTCCCTCCTCCCTCTCTCTGCCCTCCCTCCCTTCCCTCCTTCCTCCGTCCCTCCCTTCTTTCCTCCCTCCTTTCCTTCCTTCCTTCTTTGATTCCTTCCTTATCCATCCATCCATTTCTTTCTTTCTTTCTTTCTTTCTTTCTTTCTTTCTTTCTTTCTTTCTTTCTCTCTCTCTCTCATTCTCTCTCTCTCTCAGCACTGGATGAGTGATCTTGGCATTTTCTGAGACGGGAACCCTAATTGAAGTGATTTGGAGAAGAAGACCATGAATTTCTTTTCAGAATGTCAATTTTGAAGTTGCATTGATATATATATATATATATATATATATATATATATATATATATACACATACATATATGGAGTTGTCAAAGTTAACTGAAAGTTCTAAATTGTTTAATTAAATTCATGTTTACCTTGAAAGAACTGAATTCTAGGACTAAACTGAGCTGGGATGCCTGGGTGGCTCAGTCGGTTGAACCTCTAGCTCTTGCTTTCGGCTCAGGTCATGATCTCAGGGTCCTGGTACTGAGTCCTATGTCGTCTGCTGGTGATTATCTCCCTCTGCTCCTCCTCCTAGTCCCTCTCTCTTTCTTTCTAGTTAAATAAATCAATAAAATCTTGGGAAAAAAAAAGAACTAAACCGATCTGCCTAAATTATGAACCTGTTAGAAATATACTATTTAAATCAACTCATTCATTACCAAGGAGCAGATTGAAGTTTTTTTTTTTTTTTTTAATTTTTGAGTATTACTGACACACAATGTTACATTAATTTTAGGTGTACACTATTGTGATTTGACTTTTTTATATTTTATTCTATGCTCACCACAACTGTAGCCACCATCTGTCACCATACATCACTATTGCAGTATCATCAACTATATTCCACATGCTGTGCCCTTTATTTCCCTGACTTATTCGTTCCATAATGGGAAGTCTGTGTCTCCCACTCCCCTTCACCCATTTTGCCCACGGTCCCCCCAACCCCTTCTTTTGGACAACCATCAGCGTGTTTTCTGTATTTATGGGTCTGATTCTGCTTTTTGTCTGTTTGTTTATAAACGTTTGTTTTCTTGATCCAATAATTCAACTACTGGGTATTTACCTAAGGAAATTTCATTTTCTCTGGATAAATACCCAGTAGTTGAATTAGTTGAAATTAGTGTTTCGGTAGTTGAAATTAGTGTTTTCATACACTAATTTGAAGAGATATACGACCTCTATATTTACTGCAGCATTATTTACAATTGCCAAAATATGGAAGCAACTCAAGTGTCCATTCATAGATGAGTGGGGAGATGAAAACTGTGCGTGTGTGTGTGTGTGTGTGTGTATACACACAAACATATATTACACAGCTATAGAGAAGGATAAAATCATGTCATTTGCAAAACATGGATGGATCTACAGTGTATATTGTTAAGGGAAATAAGTTAGACTGAGAAAGACAATTTCCATATAATTTCACTCATATGTGGAATCTAAAAAACAATGCTTTACTCTATTTACTATATACATTTTATTTGTCTATTTTTTAAAGGTTTTATTTATTTATTTGACAGACAGAGATCACAGTAGGCAGAGAGGGAGGCAGAGAGGGAGGCAGAGAGAGAGGAAGGGAAGCAGGCTCCCCGTGGAGACCCCGATACAGGGCTTGATTCCAGGACCCTGGGATCATGACCTGAAGGCAGAGTCTTAAACTCACTGAGCCACCCAGGTGCCCCTACTATATAAATTTTGAAGATAAGGAAAGAATCATAGTGGTACAGCTATTGTCAAATGACACCCAACTAGTAAGTGACAGAGGGAAATTCAAGCCAGGCCAAACAGTCTTCAATCCAGGTATCATGCCATGACATCATATCCATTCATTAGGTGAAAGTCAACCACAAATATGAACTTTAAGTAATTTCATTGTTCAAAAAAAAGAAAAAAAAAGAAGAGGAAGAAATGTGGGGACACCTGGGTGGCTGATCTGGCTAACCCTAGGGCTCTTGATTTCGGCTCAGGTCATGATCTCGCAGTTGTGGAATTGAGCCCAGCATCAACTCCATGCTCAGTGCCGAATTTGCTTGTTCCTCTCCCTCTGCTTTTCCCCCAGCTCATGCTCTCTTTCTCTCTCAAATAAATAAGCAAACAAATAAATAAACAAAATCTTAAAAAAAAATAAAGAATATGATGTTCAAGTAATATTGATTGCAGTTTCTGGAGTTATGAAGCCTGCATATGGGTATCAGCTGGGCCATGGGCTTACTGTGCAACCTTAGGCAAATTACCTAAAGCCACTAAGGCTTGGTTCCTCCATGTATGAAAAGGAGACCCATGTTAAGGAGTCCTGAATTATCAGGATAAAGTGAAGTAATCTCATACTATATTCAAATCAGGTCTTAACATGCAAGAAATTCTCAGGAAACAGCAGAAATTACCATTTAGGGACTGAAAGGAAAATATTAAACACCTCCATAGAACCTCCAGTATTCTAATGTATATGGCATATGACGGAAGTTTTTCTGAACCCTGTCCTTGGACATTCTGAGACGACTGTAAGATCCAATCATAAATCAGAGTTAGAATTCTCCTCCTTGTTGTTCATTTGTTCATTTTAATGGCCACAAGGTCAGCTCTTCCAGTTCCTAGTCTTCTGTTTCTGTGAGGGTACTGACTCGGGTTATGGAGGTGATCAGTTTTACAGGAAAACCCAAACTTTAAAGAGTAAGGTGAACCAGAAGAACTATGGCCGCATTTTCTCAAATCAAATTCGGCTGTGAGGTGTCTTGGCCACTGGGAAAGCACCGGACTGATAAGAGGTCCTGGTCTCATGATCAATGTGAATGACCCCCCACCCCCCCAAAAATGTGTTGCTTCAGCACTTAAGCCAGGTGAAGGGCTGAGGCACTTCTACAATCAGATGGTTAAAAAGAAAAGACTACTTGGAGAGGATGGTAGAGAACAAAGTTTGGGGCAAGTGGAATTGAGCTTTAGAAACACCAAGTCAGAGCAGAGAACTGGCAAGACAGGAGTGACGAAGAATTGTGTATCTATGTTTAGCACTTCCCTGGGTCCTCTGGATCTATTTTTGCATACATGCTTAAATGTTTTGCACGTCACTGTGACTCTTTTAGACTCCTCCTTCTGCGTTGCACTGTAATTTGTAAAGCTGGGTGTTGCCAAGGATTTCAAATTCAAAATCTATTCTAATCACTTTGGATGCATCAGATTAACACATATAGGAACTTCATGTGTTTTGTTTTTTTTTTTTTTTTTTTCACAATTCTTCATTATATTCCAGTGGAGCATTCAAAATGAAAGGGATGTGGGACAGACAGCCTGTGAGACATATTTTATTTGAAAGGAGTCTGTCTTCATCATTAAGAAAAATTTTCCTCTATTTATTCATGGTTTTAATTCAACAAACATTTGTTGCATGTCTATTGTGTTCTGGACGCTTTTCTGGGTACAGAAAAGACAATGGTGAATTCTAGAGTTGGAGACTTTGCCCTCCACAGTCCAGAGTTTCATGTTACATAACATTTTAAATACATGGTTGGGGAGTTTGAGGTACCATTTTCTCCAAGTGTAATCCTCATTGTTTTGTGGAAGCAAAGCAAAATTGTCATTCTTTGTGTTTAAGTATTTGGGTTTTTGTTCAATTACTTTACTAACAAGTGTGAGAATTTTACCGACTATGCAGGATCCTGACAGAGAGAAGTAGGGAATGACACTGGTTCCTTCATATTATCTACACTATCAAATGTGGATACTTACATGGATGTGGGAAAGGCGATTTCTCATTTTGATGGCCTAAAAGAAGCCCACGTCAGGGATTTGGACTGTGTCAATAAGACAATATGTACCTGACACTTCATCCAAGTACACATACTTTCTTGACATCAGCTTACCATTGGTCAAAACTCACATGCCCGGTTTCCCTCCAGTTCCAAATGAAGATAGAAGTTGTGGTAGACCATTTCACTCTCTTCTATCTTAAAGGTATCAGAAAAAGGCTAATTTACCAAAAGCCTATTTGTCAAATGACTGGTTAATGACTTAGATTTACTGTGCAGTGTTTATTTTATCTTTACAAGAGAATATCATGTCAGGAAATGTTCAGTTTATCTTTGACCCAGCTTCTTGCAGCTACAAATAGGGTCTGGGGGGTGGAAAGAGATCCCTCTATTTGCTGAAGAAAAGATGGGAGTGGAATCAGCATATAGCGTGAACTCAGCTGCCCACATCAAAGAGTTTAGGGCCTGAAGAACAGAGTAGGGATATTGATGGGCTTTGGCCAATGAACAGTCGTGATCTGTCCTACAGCAGTGAACTATTTTTGTTACAATCCTTCAGTTTGCTGGAGTTGACACAGTGCAGCATCTAAATCTTTTAAATAGGTCTTTTCCTATACCAGCATGTCCCAATGTTCATAGTCCATTGAGGCTATTAGGGCACTGAGTGCCCATAACTAGGTAACAATTTCAGGGGGGTATAAAAATCGGTTAGCTATCTCTTAATTAGATAATTTCCAGAATTTTTTCTCCTCATGGAAAATAATATTTTGCTTTAAGTGAATAATGTCGTAAAGAAGATTGATTCCGAAAGTAGAAAATTCTTGATTATCGTATACGTATTCCCCACACAATAAATATGCTCATATTCTGCTCATCAAAACCTACCTTTAAATTACTTTAATCTAAATTAATTTTCCTAAGTAATATGAGGCCACAGCAAAAACTTATAAGGCTATTCAGAACTATTAAGTCAATGATTAAGAAGACATCAGCACCCCCTAAAACTAATTGAGTACAAGTCTTTCAGATTTGTACACAGCTTCCAGGAATATAAAAGATCAAGCAAATCTAACATTTAAATGGTGATTTCTCATTCTCTGAATATTTTAAGGAAATAGGTAAGCAGCCTGTAGATCGCTTGGACTACTCAAATAAAGGATTTAGAGTGAAAGGATCCATAGAATATCAACAAAGGCTTTGCTCAGAGGGTTATGAGGAGTGCTGCAAGGCCACAGGAAGCAAAATCCCTGACAGATATAGATGGTCTTCATAGATTTTCTTCATGGCAATGCCTATAGATGGTCTTCTATAAAAGTTTAGTCAAAGCACAAGTTTTTTAAAAGAGGCTCTAGAAAAGAGGAGCTCCATTGATCCCACCAGAAACATGAACTGAAAATTAAAATTTCTCACAGTAAAACAGAGTAAAACAAAACAGCCAACTAGTTAATATCTAAAGATAACACCAACTGAGAGAAAAGACCAGTAAAATAAAATAAAAGATGTCTTGTTTAGATCTCGACGCTATCCATATCAAATGAGTTCTACATGGCTTGTGATAAGGAGTTCAATTAAAACAATTCCAGGGGTGCCTGGTGGCTCAGTGGGTTAAGCTTCTGTCTTTGGCTCAAGTCATGATCTCAGGGTCCTGGGATCGAGCCCCGTATTGGACTATCTACTTGGCAGGGAGCCTGATTCTCCCTTTCTCTCTGCCTGCCGCTCTGCCTACTTGTGATTTCTCTCTCTGTCAAATAAATAAATAAAACCTTTAAAAAAAAAAGAAAGAAAAGAAAAGAATTCCAACTTCATAAATTAGAAGTAAATAGTTAAAATATTTCTGAATGAGGAAGGTTGTTTTTTTAAATTGAAGATCTATTAAATAAGTCTAATTATCAAAAGGCTTTACTGTATATGAATTATAATATCTATTTTTCTAAGTAATCTTTACATCCATTGTGGGGCTCAAACTCACAACCCCAAGATAAGAGTTACATGCTCTACCAGCTGAACCAGCCAGGCACCCCTATAATACCTGTTTTCCTAAAAAATAAAAAATACACTTAAAAGTTAATTGTCAAATGGAGAAAACATCCATTAAAACATGCCAGAAGGGTTACTACTAAAATACATATAAAACCCCTATAACTCAGTAAGAAACACATTTGAATACTCATAGAAAGAAGCCAAAGGGACATTTAGAAGACAATTCACAAAGAGGAAATACAAGTGAGTGAGTGGTAAGCATACTAAGAATATCTAGTAACTAGAAACAAAGAAATGCACCTTTAGAAAAGGATGAGATCCCATTTCTTCTATGAGATTTAAAAAAAAGTTATCACATGATGTGAACATGAGTTGGTCAAATCCCCCATTCACTTCTATAGAAGTATAAATCCAGTGTCTCTAAAACACAATTTTGCAATATTATCTAATGTCTTAGAACATCATATTGTCTGAAACAGTATTTCTGGGTCTCTAGGATACTCCTCAAAAATAATCTAAAATGCGAACAAGACCTTGAGTCTTAAGAAGTTCATCAGAATTATTTATAAAATGCACAAAAAAGAGAAACAATCTATTATCCAGGAATAAAGAAATATTGAAATATTTTATACTGCTTATCTGGTATAAAATAGTGTGTGGGCATTAAATGTTCCTAAAGTAAGTAAAGAATATGAAAGTATTTATCATACAATGTTATGAAGTTTAAAATCAACATATGAAGTTATTCTTACAGAATAATTACAATTTTGTAAAAATAAATACACATGGGAAAAAATCGGAATAAATTTACCATTAACAATTAACGATTTATGATTAGCAATGCTTTGTCTAGATGATGACGTTATTTGTGTTTTTAAATTGATTTTTTGACTCTCTTCTATAGTTTCCCTTTTTTTCCTAAATAACATATTCTTCCTATATTAAGGAAAGAACATTTAAAGGAGTAATGCTTTTTTTTTTTTTTTTAAGCTATAAAGTTCAGTTCAGATAATTATACTCAGGTCAAGAACTTCCTCATACAGGTCAACGTTCCTACTAGAACAATGGGGAGTGAGAATTTTTCTAGTAGAAACCCTTCAGCAATAAATTACTCAAGCTCTTGGAGGAATAAAATCCAATCAGTCAATGTAGAGCTTCCGGTGCCCAGAGCTAGACAAAATTCTCTGTTAACAGCCTGCAGAGCAGACTTGATCTCCTTTGTGTTCCTATAATACCAGCCATGTTATCACATGTTTTGACAGGACTGTTCCAAAAGCCCAAGAGACTTCGGATTGTTGCTTTAATATTTGGACTAAGAATGCTAACCTAAATCAGTCAACACACACAAATCCACACTGGCATCTTTCACAAAGATGAGTTCTTAGGATTTCTGTACTCTTTGCCTACTTTTGTGCCAGAGCAAACCCCATGTAACTGACCAGATCCCTCTGTTGGTAGTAGTGCTTGCTGTGGAGAACAGAGCCACTCAGCTCGCCAACATTTTAGAGAGTGATGTTGTGCAAACATCAGTAAAGAGATCTTTCAGCTGACATATTAGAATGACTTTATGCATACAAAAAATACAGGTATTTTCCCTGTGGGAGATTACTTTATCTCTATCATTACCTAAAGACATTTGAAGAGCATCTGCTTCTAAAACACTAGCAAAATCTGGGGGTTACTGAGCATGTCTAGTTCTGATAGGACAGGATAAGCATAGAAGACAGTGAGGGACTATGTTGAGAGAGTGCACAAAACTTGTTTATCTCTCCTGGACTTTTTCAGGCTCATTCTTTATGATGTATGGACACTTCATCTGTCTTTGCTTTTCCCTAATCATTTTTCCATCCATGACAAAGCTTCTCACTCCTCCTATCCACGCTTTCTTATGGGGTAATCCTTCTATTGTATTTTAAAGCAAACCATCATTTGTTTTAGGTAGCAAAATACTAAATCCTAGTTATTTGGTGCATAAATTCTATGCTTCCTTTTTCATACCTTACAAGTAATCTTGATAATAAAAATGTGAACCTTGGACAAAGAAATGCATGGTTGCAAACAGTCACCTTATTTTAAGTGAGAAGAGATATACTGATGGGGTAATAAATGGTACATAACATTATCTGATAATTTTTTAATCCTCTGGAAGTCTAAGCTTCCAAAATAGTATATAATGTACTATTGTATTTCTTTGACTTCTCGAGGAACCCTAGTCATTTTAAATAATAGAGTCATGCTTCATGTAGAGCCTCTTAGAAGATCTACACATAGTGTCATCCTTACCATGTTCCACAAGAACATGTCTGAAATCTAGCAAAGGAGCACCTTTGCCTAGAGGGCCACAGGACAAGTTAGTGGTCAAATGAAAACCGAATGATCAGGAAGTCTTTCTTTCCTTCCCTAAGAAAGCAACTGTAACTTTACTGCAGCTATGTTATTGGTCTAAAGAAGGAAGAATTGAGGAGTGTGCTCACCTCCCATTTCACAGAAAATTACAGTGGCTATCATATGCAAATTCCCTCAGGGCCCTGCCACAAACCTCCATGCTTTTGCCTCAACCTCATCTCTTTCCTTATCACCTTAAGGGACAAGATTTTTTTCCCTAAATCCTGGGTTTGTCTCCATATGTTCTCTCCTGCATGTCTTCAGAGACCTCCTTGTTCATTTATCCTCACTTGGTTAACCATTTACAGTGTTTTTCTCTGTTTTAGAATTTTCATATGCATACAAATATATTCAAAACAAACCCATGCTAAAAAAAACCACTATTTTAAAAAAAGATTTTATTTACTTATTTTAGAGAGAGAGAGAGTGAGAGAGCACGGACGTGCAGTGGGGCAAGAGCAGAGTCAGAGGGAGACAGAACCTGAAGCAGACTGCATACTCACCACCATGGAGCCCCAGGTGAGGCTCTATCCCAGATGGCGAGATCATGACCTGAACTAAACCCAAGAGTCAGACACCTAACGGTCTGAGCCACCCAAGCACTCTTAAACACTCTTTTTTAAAAAAATACTTTTTGGAGTCAAGATGGCAGAGAAGTAGCAGCCTGAGACTACATCAGGTAGCAGGAGATCAGCTTGATAGCTTATCTAAACATTGCAAACACCTACAAATCCAACAGGAGAGTGAAGAGAAGAAGAACAGCAACTCTAGAAACAGAAAATCAACCACTTTCTGAAAGGTAGGACTGGCGGAGAAGTGAATCTAAAACGACGGGAAGATAGACCGCGGGGGGGGGGGGGGGCGGCTCCCGGCAAGCGGCGGAGGAACGGAGCACAAAATCAGGACTTTTAAAAGTCTGTTCCACTGAGGGACATTGCTCCAGGGGCTAAACCGGGGTGAAGCCCACGCGGGGCCAGCGTGGCCCCAGGCCCCGCAGGGTCACAGAAGGATCGGGGGTGTCGGAGTGTCAGAGAGCTCGCAGGTATTAGAACGGAGAAGCCGGCTGCAGAGACAGAGCCGAGGACTGAACTCTCAGCTCGGAGTTACCTTGAACTGGTCGCGGGCTGGGTGAGCTCGGAGCGTGGCTAGAGGCTGGGGACACAGGAGTGATTGGGTGCTGTCCTCTGGGGGCGCACTGAGGAGTGGGGCCCCAGGCTCTCGGCTCCTCGGGGCCGGAGACTGAGAGGCCGCCATTTTCATTCCCGTCCTCCAAACTCTACGGAAAGCGTTCAGGGAACAGAAGCTCCCAAAAGCGAACCCGAGCCAATTACTTAGTCCGGCCGCCGGTAAGGGCGGTGCAATCCCGCCTCGGGCAAAGACACTTGAGAGTCACTACAACAGGCCCCTCCCCCAGAAGATCAACAAAATATCCAGCCAGGACGAAGTTCATCTATCAAGGAGAAAGCAGATTCAATTCCTAAGACAGCAGAGCAATTCCAGAGGAGGAGAAAGCAAAGCACAGAACTCATGGCTTTCTCCCCATGATTCTTTACTCTTGCGGCTACTTCAATTTTTTTTCTTTTTTCAATTTTTTTTTCTTTTTTCAATTTTTTTTCTTTTTTCTTTTTTCTTCTTCTGCTAAATTTTTTAAAACTTTTACCCTTTTTTTAACGTTTTTTGACTAGTTCATCTAAATATATATATTTTTTCTTTTTTATATTTTTTTATTTGTTTTATTTTTAAATTTTTTTTTCTTTTTTTTTTTTCAGAACCTGTTTTTATCCCCTTTCTCCCCCCCACAATTTGGGGTCTCTTCTGATTTGGTTACAGCGCATTTTTCCGGGATCTTTGCCACACTTTTAGTAGTTTATTTGCTCCTTCATATCCTCTTATCTGGACAAAATGACAAGGCGGAAAAAATCACCACAAACAAAAGAACAAGAGACAGTACCGAAGGCTAGGGACCTAATCAACACAGACATGGGTAATATGTCAGATCAAGAGTTCAGAATGACGATTCTGAACATTCTAGCCAGGCTCGAAAAAGGCATGGAAGATATTAGAGAAACCCTCTCTGGAGATATTAAAGCCCTTTCTGGAGAAATTAAAGAACTAAAATCTAACCAAGTTGAAATCAAAAAAGCTATTAATGAGGTGCAATCAAAAATGGAGGCTCTCACTGCTAGGATAAATGAGGCAGAAGAAAGAATTAGTGATATAGAAGACCAAATGACAGAGAATAAGGAAGCCGAGCAAAAGAGGGACAAACAGCTACTGGACCATGAGGGGAGAATTCGAGAGATAAGTGACACCATAAGATGAAACAACATTAGAATAATTGGGATTCCAGAAGAAGAAGAAACAGAGAGGGGAGCAGAAGGTCTATTGGAGAGAATCATTGGAGAGAATTTCCCTAATATGGCAAAGGGAACAAGCATCAAAATCCAGGAGATGCAGAGAACCCCCCTCAAAGTCAACAAGAATAGGTCCACACCCCGTCACCTAATAGTAAAATTTACAAGTCTTAGTGACAAAGAGAAAATCCTGAAAGCAGCCCGAGAAAAGAAGTCTGTAACATACAATGGTAAAAATATTAGATTGGCGGCAGACTTATCCACAGAGACCTGGCAGGCCAGAAAGAGCTGGCATGATATATTCAGAGCACTAAACGAGAAAAACATGCAGCCAAGAATACTCTATCCAGCTAGGCTATCATTGAAAATAGAAGGAGAGATCAAAAGCTTCCAGGACAAACAAAAGCTGAAAGAATTTGCAAACACCAAACCAGCTCTCCAGGAAATATTGAAAGGGGTCCTCTAAGCAAAGAGAGAGCCTAAAAGTAGTAGATCAGAAAGGTACAGAGACAATATACAGTAACAGTCACCTTACAGGCTAATAATGGCACTAAATTCATATCTCTCAATAGTTACCCTGAATGTTAATGGGCTAAATGCCCCAATCAAAAGACACAGGGTATCAGAATGGATAAAAAAACAAAACCCATCAGTATGTTGCCTACAAGAAACTCATTTTAGACGCGAAGACACCTCCAGATTGAAAGTGAGGGGGTGGAAAACAATTTACCATGCTAATGGGCATCAGAAGAAAGCTGGGGTGGCAATCCTTATATCAGATCAATTAGATTTTAAGCCAAAGACTATAATAAGAGATGAGGAAGGACACTATATCCTACTCAAAGGGTCTGTCCAACAAGAAGATCTAACCATTTTAAATATCTATGCCCCTAACGTGGGAGCAGCCAACTATATTAACCAATTAATAACAAAATCAAAGAAACACATCCATAATAATACAATAATAGTAGGGGACTTGAACACTCCCCTCACTGAAATGGACAGATCATCCAAGCAAAAGATCAACAAGGAAATAAAGGCCTTAAATGACACACTGGACCAGATGGACATCACAGATCTATTCAGAACATTTCATCCCAAAGCAACAGAATACACATTCTTCTCTAGTGCACATGGAACCTTCTCCAGAATAGATCACATCCTGGGTCACAAATCAGGTCTCAACCGGTATCAAAAGATTAGGATTATTCCCTGCATATTTTCAGACCACAATGCTCTGAAGCTAGAACTCAATCACAAGAGGAAAGCTAGAATGAACCCAAATACATGGAGACTAAACAGCATCCTTCTAAAGAATGAATGGGTTAACCAGGAAATTAAAGAAGAATTGAAAAAATTCATGGAAACAAATGATAATGAAAACACAACAGTTCAAAATCTGTGGGACACAGCAAAGGCAGTCCTGAGAGGAAAATATATAGCAGTACAAGCTTTCTCAAGAAACAAGAAAGGTCTCAAGTACACAACCTAACCCTAAGCGTAAAGGAGCTGGAGAAAGAACAAGAAAGAAACCCTAAACCCAGCAGGAGAAGAGAAATCATAAAGATCAGAGCAGAAATCAATGAAATAGAAACCAAAAAAACAATAGAACAAATCAATGAAACTAGGAGCTGGTTCTTTGAAAGAATCAATAAGATTGATAAACCCCTGGCCAGACTCATCAAAAAGAAAAGAGAAAGGACCCAAATCAATAAAATCATGAATGAAAGAGGAGAGATCACAACTAACACCAAAGAAATACAGACAATTATAAGAACATACTATGAGCAACTCTATGCCAACAAATTGGACAATCTGGAAGAAATGGATGCATTCCTAGAGACATATAAACTACCACAACTGAACCAGGAAGAAATAGAAAACCTGAACAGGCCCATAACCAGTAAGGAGATTGAAACAGTCATCAAAAATCTCCAAACAAACAAAAGCCCAGGGCCAGACGGCTTCCCAGGGGAATTCTACCAAACATTTAAAGAAGAACTAATTCCTATTCTCCTGAAAATCTCCCAAAAAATAGAAATGGAAGGAAAACTTCCAAACTCATTTTATGAGGCCAGCATCACCTTGATCCCAAAACCAGACAAGGATCCCACCAAAAAAGAGAACTACAGACCAATATCCTTGATGAACACAGACGCAAAAATTCTCACCAAAATACTAGCCAATAGGATTCAACAGTACATTAAAAGGATTATTCACCACGATCAAGTGGGATTTATTCCAGGGCTGCAGGGTTGGTTCAACATCCGCAAATCAATCAATGTGATAGAACACATTAATAAAAGAAAGAACAAGAACCATATGATACTCTCAATAGATGCTGAAAAAGCATTTGACAAAGTGCAGCATCCCTTCCTGATCAAACCTCTTCAAAGTGTAGGGATAGAGGGCACATACCTCAATATTATCAAAGCCATCTATGAAAAACCCACCGCAAATATCATTCTCAATGGAGAAAAACTGAAAGCTTTTCCGTTAAGGTCAGGAACACGGCAGGGATGTCCATTATCACCACTGCTATTCAACATAGTACTAGAAGTCCTAGCCTCAGCAATCAGACAACAAAAAGAAATTAAAGGCATCCAAATTGGTAAAGAAGAAGTCAAACTATCACTCTTCGCAGATGATATGATACTATATGTGGAAAACCCAAAAGACTCCACTCCAAAACTTCTAGAACTTGTCCAGGAATTCAGTAAAGTGTCAGGATATAAAATCAATGCACAGAAATCAGTTGCATTTCTGTACACCAACAACAAGACTGAAGAAAGAGAAATTAAGGAGTCAATCCCATTTACAATTGTACCCAAAACTATAAGATACCTAGGAATAAACCTAACCAAAGAGACTAAGAATCTATACACAGAAAATTATAAAGTACTCATGAAAGAAATTGAGGAAGACACCAAAAAATGGAAAAATGTTCCATGCTCCTGGATTGGAAGAATAAATATTGTGAAAATGTCTATGCTACCTAAAGCAATCTACACATTTAATGCAATCCCTATCAAAATACCATCCATTTTTTTCAAAGAAATGGAACAAATAATCCTAAAATTTATATGGAACCAGAAAAGACCTCGAATAGCCAAAGGAATATTGAAGAACAAAGCCAAAGTTGGTGGCATCACAATTCCGGACTTCAAGCTCTATTACAAAGCTGTCATCATCAAGACAGCATGGTACTGGCACAAAAACAGACACATAGATCAGTGGAACAGAATAGAGAGCCCAGAAATCGACCCTCAACTCTATGGTCAACTAATCTTCGACAAAGCAGGAAAGAATGTCCAATGAAAAAAAGACAACCTCTTCAATAAATGGTGCTGGGAAAATTGGACAGCCACATGCAGAAAAATGAAATTGGACCACTTCCTTACACCACACACGAAAATAGACTCCAAATGGTTGAAAGACCTCAATGTGAGAAAGGAATCCATCCAAATCCTTGAGGAGAATGCAGGCAGCAACCTCTTCGACCTCAGCCGTAGCAACATCTTCCTAGGAACAACGGCAAAGGCAAGGGAAGCAAGGGCAAAAATGAACTATTGGGATTTCATCAAGATCAAAAGCTTTTGCACAGCAAAGGAAACAGTTAACAAAACCGAAAGACAACTGACAGAATGGGAGAAGATATTTGCAAACGACATATCAGATAAAGGGCTAGTATCCAAAATCTATAAGGAACTTAGCAAACTCAACACCCAAAGAACAAACAATCCAATCAAGAAATGGGCAGAGGACATGAACAGACATTTCTGCAAAGAAGACATCCAGATGGCCAACAGACACATGAAAAAGTGCTCCACGTCACTTGGCATCAGGGAAATACAAATCAAAACCACAATGAGATATCACCTCACACCAGTCAGAATGGCTAAAATGAACAAGTCAGGAAATGACAGATGCTGGAGAGGATGTGGAGAAAGGGGAACCCTCGTCCACTGTTGGTGGGAATGCAAGCTGGTGCAACCACTCTGGAAAACAGCATGGAGGTTCCTCAAAATGTTGAAAATAGAACTACCCTATGACCCAGCAATTGCACTACTGGGTATTTACCCTAAAGATACAAACATAGTGATCCAAAGGGGCACGTGTACCCGAATGTTTATAGCAGCAATGTCTACAATAGCCAGACTATGGAAAGAACCTAGATGTCCATCAACAGATTAATGGATAAAGAAGAAGTGGTATATATACACAATGGAATACTATGCAGCCATCAAAAGAAATGAAATCATGCCATTTGCGACGACGTGGATGGAACTAGAGCGTATCATGCTTAGTGAAATAAGTCAATCAGAGAAAGACAACTATCATATGATCTCCCTGATATGAGGACATGGAGAAGCAACATGGGGGGGTAGGGGGATAGGAGAAGAATAAATGAAACAAGATGGGATTGGGAGGGAGACAAACCATAAATGACTCTTAATCTCACAAAACAAACTAGGGGTTGCTGGGGGGAGGTGGGATTGGGAGAGGGGGAGCGGGCTATGGACATTGGGGAGGGGAGGCGAACCATAAGAGACTATGGACTCTGAAAAACAACCTGAGGGTTTTGAAGGGTCAGGGGTGGGAGGTTGGGGCAACCTGAGGGCTTTGAAGGGTCAGGGGTGGGAGGTTGGGGGAACAGGTGGTGGGTAATGGGGAGGGCACGTTTTGCATGGAGCACTGGGTGTTGTGCAAAAAGAATGAATACTGTTACGCTGAAAAAATAAATAAAATGGGAAAAAAATACTTTTTATAGACATTTTCCATTTATAGGATAGCTTTGTGTATAAAAAAGTGAGGAAGTCCTAACTCTATGTCCTTATCCTTCGCTCAGTCCCTTGCATTTGAGCCTCTTACTCAACAAATCAATGAAACTCAAGACGTCTTCCACATGAATTAACTGTCTCTGTAGTTTTGCCTGAGCTCCAGACTCATCTGTCCACTTTCTTATGGTGTTTTTTCCATTGACAATATCAAAGATATCTCATGGTCACTAGGAATGAAAATTTAATTCATTAACTATCTCTTCAAAATATTTATCCTCACTATGCAGCCATCAAAAGAAATGAAATCTTGCCATTTGCAACGATGTGGATGAAACTAGAGGGTATTATGCTGAGCGAAATAAGTCATTCAGAGAAAGATAATTATCATATGATCTCCCTGATATGAAGAATTTGAGAGGCAACTTGGGAGTTTGGGGGGTAGGGAAAAAAATGAAACGGGAGGGAGACAAACTATAAGAGACTCAATCTCACAAAACAAACTGAGGGTTTCTGGGGGGAGGGGGGTCAAGAGAGGTGGGTAGGGTTATGGACATTGGGGAGGGTATGTGCTATGGTGAGTGTTGTGAAGTGTATAAACCTGGCAATTCACATATGTGTACCCCTGGGGCTAATAATACATAATATGTTAATAAAAAATAAAAAAAATTTTAAAAAGACAGAACCAGATAAAAATTGTTTCTACATTTGTTATAAATCATTGTCAATGCCATCTTAAAAGGTCTTATATAAGAAACTTCTCTTATAATTTACTGCCAAAAAGTATGACTTTTGTAAAAATGTAACATTTTTCTCTGTTACATGTAATCAATGTAGTTCCCTTTTTGCCATTCCTTTACGGGAGCTCAAAATATTAAATTCATACAAATTACAATGTTAATATTATTCTTCTTTAAAGAAGCAGATAACAGTAGAAATGTTGTTTATAAGAAATGATTTTGCAGTATTTTTCACAACATTAACAAAGCAAACCTAATGTTATATTAGAAGTTAATAAATCTTTCTTGATTGTATTAAAAAAAAATAAATGTTTGTTCTCCACATAATTTCTATGAGAATGCTACTACGATCCTCCCATGGATGCTCAATTCCAAAACTGAAGGTTATACTAAATCATTCCTTCCTTCACCTTCAATTTCTAACAGGCTGAAAAATTCTATGTATGTCAACTATCTCTTCAATATGCCATAACTGTCCATTTCCTGTGTCCTTTTCTTTAACGAAGGCATTTGACGTGCTGCCTAGACTATTGAAATGGCTTTGTAACTAGATTTCCCTGCTTTCAACCTGACCACTATTAAATACACTTTCCCTTCTGTTAGTAGAGTGAACTTCCTAAAATTAAAGTTATTGAAAAACTTTCAATTTTTTCACTTAACAAATTCAAGCTCCACAACATGATATCAAGACGTTTATCATCTAGTCCTTAACTACCTTCTAATCATATCTTAGTCAACTGCCATTGCCTCGTATCCTATACTCCAGCCATATTAAAATATTTTTGAGTGGCCAAATATGTCATAATTTCTCATGATCTTATAGTTTCATACACCTTCCCTTTGCCCAGGAACATTACTAATGTAATTAGTAATTACGAAAATTACTCAAGGGTTGTATTTCAACTGATGTATTTGGATGCAACCCCAATCCTCCTCCAGACCTGCATTGATTCATTTTTCTCTATGTTCTTAGAGACTCTTGTGTTGACCTCTTCCTAGCACTTCTTTCTTTAATTATGGTAAGAATATTTAAAATCTATTCTCTTAACAATTCTTTAAGTAAATTATATAGTACTATAAATTACAGGCACAATGTTGTACAGCAGATCTCAGAACTCAATCATCTTGCATAATTGAAACTATGTCTGTTGAAAAGCTATTGTCTATTACCCCTTCCCTCAGACCCTGACAAGCACCATTGCACACTATGCTTCTATGACTTTGGCTGTTTTAAATACTTCGTGTAAGTTGAAATATGGAGTGTTTGTCCTTCTGTAACTGGTTTTATTCATTTAGCATAATGTCCCCAATGTTAATGTTGTCACATATTGCAAGACATCCTTTTTCAAACCCGAATAATATTCCATCGTGTGTGTCTACCACATTTTTTTAATCCATTAATCTATTGATGAACATTTAGGTTGTTTCTACATCTTAGCTATTGTGAATAATGCTGTAATGAACACGGGAATGCTCATGTCTCTTTGAAATCCTGATTTTGAGTAAATTTCTAGAAGTGGAGTTGCTGGATTATATTACAAATCTACAGTACTTAAAACAGTATGTTATTGGCAATAAATACAGACAAATATATCAACAGAATAGACTAGAGAGCCCAGAAAGAAATTCATGCATATACAGTCAATCGATCTTTAACAACGGTACCAAAAATATAAAATGGAAAAAGGATGGTCTTTTCAAGAAATGGTGCTGAGAAAACTCGATATCCACCTGCAAAGGAATGAAAATGGACCCTTATATCACACACAAAAATCAACTCAAAGTGGATTAAAGACTTAAATATCAGACCTGAAACTAAAAATTCTATTAAAAAACACAAGGAGACAGTTTCATGATATTGGTTTTGCCAATGATTTCATGGATATTCATATCCATGGCTTTTAGAAATATAGGCAACAAAAGCAAAATTGAACAAGTGAGACTATTTCAAACTCAAAACCTTCTGCAAAGCAAAGGGAACTATCAATAGAGTGAAAAGTCTTCCTAGCACTTTTTATACTACCTAGAATTTGTTACTTTTCTCAGTTTTCCTCACACACACACACCTTGCTTGCTAAATGAGTGACCTGGAAAACCAAACCCTACGATATTCAGGATCAAAGCTGAAGGATGATTCTTCTTTAGTGATTTTGGCAGGGGTGGGAAGAATGGGAAGAAAGTGGATTAGAAGGAAGAGAGAAAAAAGAATTTTACATAAGCTTCCTGAGAAATTTATCAGGATATTATTGGATATCAAGGGATTAACAACTCCTTGTTTCTTGTTGGCCCCTAGTTTGAAGAAACCAGTATAATGTTCTGCAGAAAGATTTCTCTATTATGGAGAAAATATTTCCCCAAAAGTTGATTAATTTCTCAGCCAGTCTTCATGATAGATACTACAAATAATCAATGGCATTTCTTTCTCTTTTTTAAATTTTTTTTTTTTAGGATTCTATTTATGTATTTGAGAGAGAGAGAGAGAGAGAGAACACAGGAGACAGCAAGAATGGGGCAGGGAGAGGGAAAGCAGGCTCCCTACTGAGCAAGGAGGAGCCCAAGGCCTGAGCAATTCCAGGGCTCTGGGATCATAACCTGAGATGAAAGCAGTAACGTAACCAACTGAGCCACCCAAGTGCCCCAACCAAGGACATTTCTATCGTAGACATGTAGACGTGGTTCTAACTTCTCTTCTTTAACCATATTCTCACAACCTAACTGCACAACAAGACTGGAGGCTGAACACACTTAAGAACCAAAAGGATTGAAACACCTTACCTGAGACAACACAAATAGAAAATTAAAGAAGAAATGATGAACAGGAGGATGTAAATGAGCACTGTGAGCATTACACCAAGAACACCCGAATGCTCGGTTCTCACAAACACCCAGTACAGCTTTGCTGCATCAGCCACAGGAGTCTCGTCATTATGTGTAAGCCGCTGAGGAAAGAGAACACAAATGTAAGAAATAGGATGGAAATACCGTTTATCGAGTCAGATGAATTTAAGTACATAAAAACCATATGATACCATAATTTGTTTTTAAATTAAATTCTCAAGGTACTAAAGATCACCAGATCTTCAGCTATATAAAGGAAAAGAAACAGACTGGGTTTCCATGGCTGGTTTACCAGGTTGTTGTTGTTGTGTGTGTGTGTGTGTTTTCTCATTTCCCTATAAGCTTTTAAATGTGTATACTCTACATGTAATTCATAAAGTAAAAGCCATGTATTATTTATGTACTATTAACTTCTGAATTTAATGAGCACAAGATATAAAGACATTAAATATGATGGTGGAAAGATCTCTTTCTCTCTGAAGCAGATTTGAAAGGAATTTAATTTGTACTATGCATAAAATAGGTAGCTTATTTTAGAAAATTATAAAAAGAAGTTATCAGTCTATTTAATGTGAACTTGAAAACCAAAGTTTACATTAGGTCAATTTAACAATAAGTCCTTCTTTTAGACAAGGGACAACACATTCTATATTGAGCTAGAAATAAATACAAGGCAATGAGGTCTTTAAAAGCTAATATTTAATGTTATAGACCTAGAACATTGACACTTGATATCTTTGACCTCTGAATTTTCAAAACATAAATGCTCTGTAATTATGACTCTTATGGTATTAGGTGGAAGTAATATGTAATATAAATGTAAATAAAGTGTATTTTCTTCAGTGTAAGAAAGAAGGAAGAATTTCTTTAGTTTTTAAACTGATAATTGTATAAATAAGTATGGCTTGAATGGACATGTTCAGAACAAATCCATATCACACAGGTACAAATAAAAACAGAAACAGGTTAATCCATATTTTCCTTACATCAGAATATCCTTTAACACTTGGACAATGACTCAAAGTCAGACATTCTGACTCTCAACTGATGTTTCTTTCACCGCCACACCAAAATTTCAGTTTTTATATTCTGTACTTGTTAATGGGTCAACCTTGTGGAATGTGAATCTGTTGCTTGGACGTCAGGCAGAAGATTTGCTAGTATTGTCATACATTTCTTCTGTTCTAGATCTTCCCCTTCTGCTACTTCTTAAAGGCAAAGACACAGATGTGGGATTCCCTGACAACACATACTAAAAATGATACATACATGATGCCAATAACGTAATCTAATCAACAGATGCTAATCATTCACTTGGTCCACACACATTTTGTGAATGTCCACCACATGTCATTAAGCTCTGAAGATGGGAGAGTGAGTAAAATTAGACAAAAGCCCTATGTTCTTGGAGTTCACATTTAAGTTGGGGTGGAGGTGTTGGATAAACATGTAAGTGGATTAAGTAATTAGTATGGTAGATTAGAAGACGGCATTTTGAAGAAAAACATGAAGGAGAAAAAAGTACAGGAGGGATAGAGGTGTATTACTATATACTGTGATCAGAAAAGTTATCATTTGAACAAAGACTTGAAAGATATAAGGGAACAAGTGATATGCCTACCAGATGGCATTCATCACATACTCCCCATACTTCGTCTTCTGTGTGTGATTCTCTAACTAGACTGGAAGTTCCTGCCTGGATCATGGGCAATGACTCTTACATCTTATATTGTACACAGAGTGTAAGTACCATCACTTCATTATAATCCTCAACCTATTCCTTTCAGTTTATATGTATGATGCCTTGGATTTTTCAATTTTTCAACAATTTTTCAATATTCAATATTCAATAATATTAAATAATGTTTCAATATTTCAATAATATTTCAATATTTACTTAGATATTTCAATATTTCCAATTGGTTGTCCCAACAATACTGTGAAATGAGTAAGGTACGTGTTATTATCCGTAGGCATTATTACTTTTTTGTGGTACATATGAAGTTGAAGACTGACTCACCCAACATCATATAGCTGACAAATGGCAGAGCTGAGACCAGAATCCACTTTCCCTGACTCCAAGTCAATGCTCTTCCCATTAATCCATGATAACTTCTAATGCATTTTCAAGACTGATTTGCTGAATGAAGACACTTGTATTCTACCCTTGTTTGATCTTTATTCTTATGTATTATCCTTATCTATCTACACTGAGGGCAGAAACCATGCCAGACTTACTCTGTTTCTTTTAAAATCCTGTGCAGAGAGTATACAGTCAATAAATACATGCTGATCAATTAAAACATTCAATAGCAAATCCTTCCTCTACTTTTTATCTAGATTGGGGCTCAGGCAGAGAAAGAATTTATGAATTTGGTGGAATTGTTGTATCATCAACGGGGGGTCCGGGAATGCATTGCCAACCTCTGAGCCAGCAGACCGAGAGACTAACAAAATGTTATTAGCAACATCAACAGCCACCCATGTGTCAGCCTCAAACCATTCCATCTGCCACGTCTCCTTCTGGATTGCCATTAAAAAAAAAAAAGAATCCAGAACAAAATGTATCAGTAAAATAAGGTAGCCTCTTTCTTGGCTAGCTGATCAGGATCAAATAAGTACAAGTGATCCCTGGCTTTCTCTGCTAAAAGGCAGTGCTGAAAGTATGAACCCAAGCAAGTTGAATCTCATGAGTGACTTTCAATCTATGATAACAATGATCGCATGTGGAGCGGTAGTTCACTGAATTTAATGAGCATGCAAATCAACTGGAAGGTCTGTTAAAACACAGGAGCCCCTTCTCAGAGGCTGGGCTTCTTCCCAGAGTTTTTGACCCCATAGATTTGGTACGGGGTCTGAGATTTTGCATTTCAACTTGCACTGCAATCAAGTTCCCTGGTGACATGATGCTATTTACCCAGGGACCTCACTTTGAGAACCACCGCTTTAGCGCAGTACTTCTCAAACTTGGTGAGCTGAGTCCCTGGAGAGCATGTTAAAATGTGAATTTTGATTTAATTAATGGGCATGTCCATGTGTGGACTCCAAGGCTGCTGCTCTGTGGGTTACCTGCAGCTTTGAAGTTTTCTTTTTTTAATGACAGCAAAATTAGATGTCATCTGCAGTGAAGCCTGATGGATTCTAACCGGAAAGTCTATAATTGTGCAGATTGGGAATGAGACTTCAGCTTTTCTTTCCAAGTGGAGAATGATACAGGTGCTATACTCATCTATTAGAATCCAAGTCAGCTTCCATCAGGTTACAGACCTCCGAACTGGTGCTGAGATGGCCCTGCTGGAGGCTACTTTCCTGTAGATTACATCAGAGGCCCCAGAGTAAATTTATACTCCTCATTTTGTCAGCTGTCTTTGATACAGTGGCCCACTCAGCTATTATTCTCTCTAGAGGACCTGATTGGAATAAGGAAAGCCATTCCAGGAGGGCTGCAGTCATTCCTATGATGAGATCGTAGAAGATGACAGAGCTGCTCATCCTCCCCAAATTGCTTCACCTGTGGGGTTGCACCAAGATTGAACTGGCACCCCATGTGCTCAATAGGCCCATCAGGCATCTGGGAGGAACTGGGAGATGCCATGGAATATGATCCCGGTGGAATGCAAACAGCGTTCCCCTCTACACTTCCTGCTCAACCAACCTTGATCACTCGGTCTCCCCCTCGCTAACCATAAGTCTGAGTGAAGTCAGAATCTGAATAAAATCCAGTTGGCTCCAGCACAATCTGCCTAGAATCAGAACGCAGCTAATGATGGGCGGGGGGGGGGGAGGGGACTTAGAGAAAACACATGAAAACACGCCTACTCTGACCTGTCATCAAGGTGTGCGATGGTACTGAGACTTCAGACAATCGTTGCTGGCTAGAATGTGGAAATACATCAGCCTTCCAAGCACTGACAAACTTCCCTTGGTGCCCGGCTCTTCCTTCAACCATCAGCAGCAGAACTAGAAACTAGATATACTGGTAGGCTCCATGAGCACTGCTTTAAGTCATTTTAATAATGCTGAATGATCTGCATGGTTCCAGAGTCAACTATCACATTTGTCTGCAGGTTCCGAGCATCTCTAACAGAGGTAATGCTACAAGAAATAAACAGAATCCTCACTCAAAGCCAAACAGGCCATTAATGGGCTCAGTGCATCTGGGCCCCCAATCTTGTTGAGAACACCCCAGGAACCCTGAGCAAACAAAAGGAAAGGGAGAGTAAGGAGCCTAGAACCTTGTTGCAGTGCGATCTGGTACACAAACCAACATCTTTGGCATCACGTAGGAATCTGTTAAAATGCAGAATCTCAGACCCCCCAGCTGCTGACTCAGAATTTATATTTTAATAAGGTCCCCAGGGAAGGAATAAACCCAAAAAAGTGGAAGAAGCCCCGCTGTGGCACAGTGCAGCCTGAGAGGTAGAAATGAAACAGTGACGGGTTTGCCCATCCTCGTTGCCGACCGCAGAACCCGGGGCCTGATCTCACCAAGCACTCTGAACACTGATTCGTCTTCAGTTGTACAAGCACATTTCAAACACTGTTAATGAGAAGAGTCCATCAAAAGGCCCCACCTCTGTGATCTATTTGGCACAATGGATATAGTCTCGACACATATAAACCAATTGTAGAACTTTTCTTTTTCTTCTAGAAAGGACAAATACACCAGTTATGGAATACTATTGATCAATTAAGATAATTTTATTAATGACTGTTTGATCACATTGATGTATTTATAGTATCCATCTGCTCTTTTGCTTGGAGCTATGTTTCATAGCCAGCTCTACGGTATAAAAATGTAGTTAAAATTCAGATTTCCTTTCATTTCGTGAGCATGATGAAAGTCCAAATAAGTGCCTATGGAGTAAGTTTTTAAATTTCATTTATCACTTAGAATTGTTTAAAAAGCTCTACTTTTTCTTGAGTATATTTATTACAGAACAGTATTAAACCAAAGAAAATAAGTAACCTAACCAATTGAAGGAACTACTGTATGATTCCTTTTTAAATAAAGTTTGGCTGTGAAAATCTTTATTACTAAAAAGAGTCACCAACAAAAAGTTACCAAATAAAACTTCTCTGTAATAATTGTGAAAATGCACCAATTAGTTTGAATTTGATTGCCAACATTATTTCCTGCTTATTCTGCAAATGTTCATTTAAGACTGTTAAAAACACTTCAGTTGATTATAATAGACATCCATCATTTTTATGATGAGGAAAAACTTAATAACTTCAATTTAAGATAAATATTGAATTTTTCATGATTACTGGAACTTCCCACATCAACCGATTCATGCACTAAAGCAAAATTTTATGTCAAGAACTCATATCCCGATTATTTTACTTGACTTACCCCCAGGGCAGTATCCACTATAAACACTGCCAGTGGGTCTAGAACTGTCCATAGTCCCATGGTAATGATTAACTTTGACAAGATGTCAGGGCAGGAGGCAAACACTAGCTGACAGCCCCATCTGATCAGAACCAAAGGAAGTATCACTGCGTTCAGCACTAAAGGTCCCACCACAACCACGAGCAACTCTTCTCTGATTCGAAGTGAGGAAGTTGGGTAGCAAAGCTCCACCGTGAAAGGGGAAAAATGGAATCTGTGGGAAAACAAAGCAACCACGCATGTGTAAGCAAGAGAAACTATACAAGATACCAGGTATACAAAATAATTTTTAGATTATATGCTTTCTTTGTTTCATATAGAAAAATTGACACTTAATATTACCCCCAAATTGGGTGTTAGAAGGTTTCATCTTTTCCCAACCCCATAGAACCACCACGAGAGCTCACGTTCGAGTAAAAGGCAAATTCTATTTTGGCCATTGTTCTCATGTCATAGGCCACCATAGAAAGAAAAATAATTCTACCCACTGAGCAGAGCATTCTCTAAGGACTGCCCTGCAGATAATACACACTCACAGGTAGGCCGTGTGGAATGCAAAATATACCAGTGGGCGTAGTAATGAGTCAACCTCTATCCGAAACCAGAAATGTAAATCAGTCGAATCATTCTTCCGAGTCTTAACATACCTGATGGATTTTGAGTGATTCCTCTAGATAGATCCTCAAATACAGAACAACACTGCTCTGCTGCGAGTAAAAATATCCTATCCCTTAGCTGTCTTAAAAAGGACAACTTGACACAACCTGAAAACTGAAGGGTCAAATCCAAGGTGAGCCCAGTCATTCAGGCAGCCTTGACCCAGGTGTTGCTACCCTCCTTCTATGGCCAAGTGAGATTTCATTGTGCTCTAAGTTTTCCCTCCCCTCTATTTCAGCCACAGTTATTCTGCTCACACACCCTCTTTCCCAGCTCTCTACTAAAAAAGAGTTCTTCATTTTATCCACTCCTTGACCTATGCTTTGGAGGAACTTTTATGCTTTGTTCTTATGCTGTTGTGAATGTCAAAGGAAGTAATGTGTGTACATTTCACTGCAGAGGACCCAACACAGAACAGTAGGTGAAGAAATGCTCCTAGTCGCTGTGGTTACTGTCATGTCTCATAACTCCAGTGTGACATGGAGCTAAGATTCGAGCCTGCAGATCTAGACAATAGTCAACAAAATACCTTATCTCTTCTTAGGTCTTCTGATGCTTAAGAAACCAGATAAACTGGGCTGCCAAGACATTTTTCTTGCAGTCCCATTTTATAAACAACCAATAAAAATAGAGCTTTCCTTTTTTTTTTAATTGTAGAAGTAAAAGAGTATTACCAAAAACAACTAGCTCAAGCATATGACATTTGTCCTTTCTGCTTTGGAATCCCTCACCAGAAGAAAGAAAAAAGAGAGAGAGCAAGAAAAAAAGAAGGGGGGAGGGGGAGAAAGGAAGAAATATATCTATTTAAAAATTCTCTCTTGAAGATATGGTAATTTAGTACATGTAAACGTGCATATTCCAGGTCATTTACATATTTGTGATTTAATTTCAAAGCACAGTCAAAAAGTCTATGTGTGTACGTATAAAATACACACATATTCTTTTTCACAGTGGCTTAAATTTGTTTGTGATCTTCTTAATTGAAAATATACACACATCTTTATTTTTATCTGCAACATCTACATTTGAGAAAATGAATTTTACTTGTATTGATTTCTCTCTGTTGGTCTATGTTACAGTGTCTATGGAATCAGGTTTATGGAGAGATAACCTGCAAAGTGTCGCCTTTTTCCAGAGTATAATGACCCAGAAAGCTGTCTGGTCTTGAGTTTGGTAATTGTTTGAATTCAATCATTTTGCAGAAGAAGCAATCTTTTCCTCCCTGAACATAGGTGATAAATCACACTTACATTACTTCTAAAATACCTTCAGCCCGAGTCACTCTGATAAAATCAAAACAGAATAAAATACAGTCGCTAAATTCCTTTTTGGGTTCTGCTCAGAGGGTAGAACGTACTTGAATCTGTTAAATTTTAGAGAAATATTGATGTGCCAGATACGTGTTGTCTATACAGGCCCATAGGATGAGACTATAACTGTAATCGACCTTCTTGCTCTTAGGTAAAGACATTTTTGTCTCTTCGAATCATACCCGCATTTTAGGTCTTTGGGCAAATGGACAGAGAGGAGTTTTGCACTTTCATTTGGCCGAACAAGATGAAAATGCATCCCTTTGACTTGCAGGGGAAAGCACTCACTTGGTAACAGGAGTGGAAATGGCCCGGAGGAACAGCCACTGGCTAAGGTAATGCAGGTAGAGCCTCAGGAACCAGAGGGAAGCCATCAGCAGAATGATGTACCAGAAGCCCTGACTTCTCCACTGAGCTAGCTGAAGCTCCGAAAACACGGACACCAGCACGAAATGCAGATGCTTGAGGAGTCCCCCAGGTCCAGTACCACGGGCAGCGGAAGTACAGCTACAAACACAGCAATAATGAATTTGGAGCTTAAGGTACATGCCCAGCAGTAAAATAGTGTGAAACCATAATAAAGACATTGTGAAAGTGAAATGGAATGAAATTATTTCTTAAATACTTGGACTCAGATTACTTAAGCTTCTGTTTGCTGTAATGGAGGACTAAGAGGGACCATGGAGATGGGTATCAAGGAGGGCACAGATTGCACGGAACACTGGGTGTTACACACAAACAATGAACCATGGAATACTGCATCAAAAACTAATGATGTACCGTATGGTGACTAACATATCATAATAAATAAAATAAATAAAAGTGGAACCATGGAAAGAAGCATGTAAATAGAAATGGAAAACAAAATCAAAATGAGGTATTTCCTCACATCAGTCAGGAAGATGACTGTCCAAAAGAGAAAAAAAGAAAAAAGAAAGAAAAGAAAGTCAGAAGATAACAAGCATTGAGGAGGGTATGGAAAAATAGGAACTCTTGTACCCTCCTGGTAGGAATGTAAATTGGTGTGATTGTTTTGGGACACCGTATGGCTGGTTATCAAGAAATTAAAAATAGAGTTACTGTGGGGCGCCTGCGTGGCTGGGTTGGTTGAACATCCAACTCTTGATCTCAGCTCAGGTCATAAACTGAGGGTCGTTGGATCTAGCACCATATTAGGCTCAGTGCTGGTCATGGAGCTGCTTGAGATTCTCACTCTTCCTCTCCCTGTACCCTCCCCCCCCATTTATGCTCTCCCTCTCTATAAAAATAATAAATAAAATAAAATAAAATAAAATAAAATAATAAAATAAAAGTAGAACTACAAAATGATCCAGCAATACTCTTTCTGGGCATATATCCAAAACAATTCAAAGCAAAATCTCAAACAGATATTTGTACACCTCTGTTCATAGCAGTATCATTCACAAGAACCAAGAGGTAGAAGCCACCTAACTGTCCGTCAAATGAAATGTTATTTAGCCTTAAAAAGGCAGGAACTGTTGACACCTGCCATTACGTGCATGAATCTAGAGGACATTATGCTAAATGAATTAAACCGGTGAGATAGAGACAAATCCCTTATGATTCCACTTATATGTGGTAGCTAGAGCAGTCAGATTCACAAAGGTTGAAGGTAGAATGAATTTTACCAGGGTCAGAGTGGGGAGGGTCTTAATGGTATAAGGTTTTCATTTTGCAAGATGAAAAAGTTGTGGAGATTGGTTGCATGATGATGTAAATGTACTTAACATTGCTGAACTGTATTTTTAAAAGTGGTTAAGATGATAAATTTTATGTTATGTGTAGTTTACAATAAGATATTGTAAAAGAAATATGGAAATGAATTATTATAAGTAATAAACTTATTTTAAAAAATCTTTAAAATCCATTTATATTCCTGTTTATCTCACCTACCCACAGAGACCTTTATTAAAATTAGATTTTGTTATTTGTATATGCCTTTTTAAAAGTTAACTATTTTTAAAAATGAGTTATTAATATAGGAGTTATTAATGTCATTAATTATTAATGAGTTATTAATAATGAGTTATTAATATGCCATTGGTAATATGCAAATGAGAATTTGAAACTTTGAAGTTCTCTTATTCCTTAACACAATACTGACATTCTGTTGAAACTAAACATAAAATAATTACATCCAGGGTATTCTGATTTCAATCAGGTTTCCTCTCTCTGTTTGGTATTGGGAGCAAGAGATGTTTTCAAAGTTTCTAAAATTAGAGTTTTTGCAAGAAAGAAGATGAAAAAGTATCTGAAAATAAATTAGAGGCATGGGGCACCAGTGTGGCTCAGATGGTTAAGTGTCTGCCTTTTGCTCAGGTAATGATCTCTAGGTCCTGGGATCTAGAGCCCCACATTGGGATCTCAGCTCAGTGGGGAGTCTGCTTCCCTCTTCCTCTGCCTCTCTCTTGCAGGGAATATACAGTAGAGTTCCCATAGCTTAGTGACTACAGGTATAAGCTCTGGACTCTGCCTGTCTACACAGAAGTCCTTTCAATGCCTTAGTTTGCTCATATGGAAAGGGGGTATGCTAACAGTACCCACACCCCAGGGTCAGTATGATGACTAAGTTAAGAGCCATGAAAGACTTTGAACACTGCAAAACCTGCACCTCCATCACAAAATAACAGATACTCAATCCACTGCTTTACCCTCTTCCCATATTTACCAGAACTACTTTGAAATAGGCTGGGCTTCCATCAAGCCCAAGAAATGTAGGAGACGATGTGATTCCTTTTATTTTTAGAGCATAAACAGGATATGCATATGTTGCTTCACTCCAATAGTAAATATCATCAGTGTGTACCATCACCAGCTTAACAAAATGTCAGTTTTGTTACATCAGTGATTGATTTTATAATAACTAGGTTCCAAGTCCTGGGTTAGCATGTCTGATTCTATTCTAGAAAAATATTCTAGAGTAATTCAGTAAATGCCTCAACCAGAAATGGTCCTGATTAAAAGCATCTTACCAAAGGAGAAGCTAGTATGAGAGGAGGTAGCTCAGCGGCAGTTGAGGCAGTGTGAGAACATAACAGAAATGAAATTCACAGACAGATTCAAAAGATTGTATATAAAAAAGCTTATCTCACTCTGAAGACTAAATATGATGATAATTGAACCGTGAAAAGGAGAAGATAAATAATAGAAACGAGTCTTTGCAGAGATAAAATTAAAAAACAACAACAACTGAAGGGCGCCTGGGTGGCTCAGTCCGTTAAGCATCTGCCTTCAGCTCAGGTGATGATCTCAGGGTCCTGGGATCGAGCCCCGCATCGGGATCCCTGCTCAGTGGGGAGTCTGCTTCTCCCTCTCCCTCTGCCTGCCTCTCTGCCTACTTGTGATCTCTGTCAAATAAATAAAATCTTAAAAAAAAAACTGATAACAACAGAAAGTAAAAGAAAACCCATATCGTCCTTAGAATTCCAATCCATGACTTTAGCCTTTTGGTCTGTGCAGGACTCATGAGGCACTGAACTTGACAGTGACAGTCCCCTTTTGTTGTTCTTGTGTGTATTTTCCCATGAAGGTGTAGAGCACCACCCAAGACATCAACGTGCAGTCTGTACTGAGCCTGCTTTTCAATTATACAAATGAGCAACAACTAAACAGGAAACAGATCCCTGAGAGGTTTTGGTTTCCCATTGGTAACAGGGTCCTCATAGAAGGATTCCAGAATACCTTACTACATTTATCATCATGGGAAATGAAATCCAGAACTTTCTACCCTGCTAAAGCAAATATTCTGTGCATGCTGCTCTTCAGTTAATTATTCTGTTGCTGTTGTGCCTCTTCAAAGAGAAGAGAAAATCAAATACAGATTTGGCATTGTGTGGTTTGCAAAAACCCAGAAAATCTCAGATGATGCAAAACAGAAGAGACAGTAGCTTATTTGACCTTTGGAAATTTCCACTGTTCTTTTCATTGATATAAATGACTAAGCAGTTTAAATGTTTATGCACAGAACCCACTATAAAGTCATACTTTTGTCATTAGTTTCACTGATAAATATTTCCCACCCACATTCAGATACACATATTTGTTGGTAGGGCACTTGCATTAGGACAAAGAACACTAAAATGTCACCATGAATCACTTATATCAAATTCAAAATACTTAATTACTCTGTACCTAGTGAACACAAATCAGTATTTGTTTTTCCTTGTTTGTTTAACAGTGATAACTATAGTATCTGGATCCCGATAATTAGGAAAGACCTGGAATCAATCATTTAGAGTCTGAAAAATCATATACTACGAAGTTATATACGAAAAATTATATACTACGAAAATTAATACAAGACTTAGTTGATGCTAGATGATGGCAAATAAAAGCAAGTATCGACAAGCTTGTTGGGTGAAAAAAACTCACTGAAGAGTACTTTATAAACCATTCCCATGTGACAGGGACAGTCCTTTTCTTTTAATCATTTTGAATTTGTACCTGAACTCCAGATGGGTACAGATAGAGAATTACAGCCACAATTATGCCTTCATATATTGTTCTCGAAATATATTTCATTCAAAAGAAAATTCTGCATCCATGTTTCGAAATTTTCTTGAAAGCAAGCATCTCTTTTATTCTTGTCTACATGTAAGGCACATTATAAAAACCGGTGCCATTGTACACTATCTTCATCCACATTTCAACTGTTCTTTCCTCCCTCTGTAATCTTTCTTGGTTATGTACAAAGAGTATGACCATCAAAAGGATAATAAATGGCCTCTGCCACTGGGGTGTGTAATACGTACAGTGGGAATTGATTTGTTGGTTATGAAGGAAGCCATAGAGCACACAGATCACTGCAAAATCACATTGAGGCCAGCAGCTACTCCTCAGTTCCTGCAGGCGACTCCTCTATCGCTCACGGGGTGAGCTGCCAGAGGCTGAGAAGAATGGTCAGGTCATCCAGTATTCAGCTATTAAATGAAACCTATTTCTCTGAACTTCAGCCACATTTCATATGACACACATATATCCCCCTTCCATGCCCAGTCCTTATAGAGACCCGATATCAAACAAGATTTCTATGATCCATCAGTGTAATAATAATAAAAAAAAAAAGGACCGAAATTGCTTTGGGGAAAAAAAAAAAAAAAAGCATGGAATGCATTCTTAAACTCTCTTCGACTGTGAACAGAAGTCCTTAGGGATTTGTGGACAGCCAAAACCCATCATTCATCAGCTGTGCATAATAATCCTTTTTAAAAGACACTATGGATAAATGGCACTAAAATTTCCATATTCCCTTCTTCTGGTATAACTAGCCATAGTCTAAATGTAGCATTTTTTAAATCAAGTTATTTTTTATTTTTTTTATTTTCGTGTAGTTCTTTTATTTGAGTATTTCTCATTTCTCTTTTCATCATGTTCCATTTATCACGTTTTGGAACATGGAATCCTCAGTGACTGTGAGTCTTTTCCTAAGGCTTAGTGGTTAGCATTTCAGGGAGTCATTCTAATACATGGATAGGTCATACTGTGTTAATGGTGGAGAAAGCCTCATCATAGTCCCTCAGACTTTTTCAGAAGCTAAACAAACTAAAGCATCAGGAAGTTAAGCGATTTGCCCAAGTTGACACAACTGGTAAGAGTTTTCTAACTCCTGTCTGCTGACTTGCCATGAGGAACTCTCCATCGGTTTAGCAACAGAAGGAACTCTAGACTGTCTGAAAGTGGGCCCCTTTATTTGAAACCTGAAAGAAAGAAAGGGTTCTTCCTTCGTGGAAGCTGGTTTAAGGGGACGCAACTCACTCGTTCACCAGATCATTATTCTATGAATGTATATGTAAGGCCCTGTGATGACGTAGTAGGCAGGATAACCCCATCCCCAATATGTCCATACTTAATCCCTGTAACAGGTGATTATGTTAAAATATATGGCAAAGGGGAATTAAGGTAGCAGATGGAATTAAGTTTACTAAGCAGCTGAGTTTAAATAAAGAGAATATTAGGGATAATTTGGATGGGCCCAAGGAATTAATAAGGGTCCTTAAAAAGTGAAATTGAGAAGCAGAAGACACAGGGAGACAACCAAAAGGAGAACCAGAAGAATGGCAGTGTGAGAAAGACTTGGCCCAAATTCATTGGCTTTACAGATGGAAGAAAGGAACCAGGAGGCAAGGGATAAGGCCAACTACTAGGAGCTGGAACAAGCAAGGAAACATTCTCCCTAGAATAAAATGTAGTTCTGCTTATACCTAATTTTAGCCCAGTGAGACCCACTGAAGACTTCTGACCTCCAGAACTGCAAAATAATAAGCTTGTGTTGCTTAAGCCACAGCTTGTGGTAATGTGGGAAAACAGCAATAGAATGGTAATATAAATGGGTTCTGGATTTTCACAGATGAGCAACACTGTCACTCACCCACAGAAATGTCATTCTGTTGGTAGAGACAGATGAGTGAAAAGACAAATAAAATCTGAGGATAAAATCCAGGGTGGGAAGTGTTACAGCGACATCCAGAATGCTGTGGGAGAACCCAGGATGGATACCTATCTCAGACTGGGCTAAAGACTTCCCTCCTGAGACCTGTGATCTAAAGAGGAATTAGATAAACGAGAGGAGAGGGTACATGGGAAAGTGTGGAGAGCATGCCATCACAGACGCCATTCTCCAAAGAATAGAGTTCCATTTCTAAAGTGGAAAATAAGTTGAATTGGGTAGAGAAAGTCCAAGTAGGTGAAGAAAGTTACAGCAGGAGAAGGAGTCAGCTTGTGGAGGCCTGGCCAGTAGGTGCCATACTGAGGTGTCTGGTCCCCATCCTGCCACTCTCAGTAGCCCCTGGAGTATTTCAGAGGGGAAGACATGGTGTGTATGTGGGGGTCTTGCCATGTTTTAGAAATACTGCTCTGACTGCAGGGGGCAAATAATAGCGTCCAGTCCAAAGGGTTCTGAGAATGAATTACCACTTAGATGATGACCAACTAGTACTGCTCAACTATGAGTAGAAGTGTAGAGCTTTCAGAAGGATGGCATGGCTGTTCTTTGTTGTCATGATAACAGGAAGGGTGGCAAAGACACCAAGCTTCCTGAAATGTGCTCGAAAGTCTCAAATGATGAAGATCTCTCTTGCCCCTATATGAGTTCCCTAGGACTGCTATAACTACAAACCTGGTGATAATAAATGACAGAAATGGGGATGCCTGGGTGGCTCAGTTGGTTACGCCTCTGCCTTCGACTCAGGTCATGATCTGGGGGTCCTGGAATCGAGTCCCACATCTGCCTCCTTGCTCAGCGGGGAGTCTACTTCTCCCTCTGCCTGCTGCTCTCCCTGCTTGTGCTCGCTCTCCCTCTGACAAATAAGTAAATAAAATCCTTTAAAAAAAAAGTACAGAAATGTATTCTCTCACAGTTCTGGACCTAAAGTTCTAAATCATGGTGTTGGCAGGGCCATGCTTTCTCTGAAGTTTCTAGCGATGGTTGGGGGTCGGTGGGTGGATGAGGAAATATTCTCCTTGCCTCTTCGAGCTTCTGGAGGCCTTACGCATTCCTTGACTAGTGACAGCAATAATGCAATCTCTACCTCAACTTTTCCATGGCTCTCTTCCCTTCATTTGTCTGTGTCTTTACAATTAGAGACACTAGCCATATTGGATTAAGGGCCCACTCTACTCCAATATGACCTCACCTTAGCTTACATTCGCAATGACCCTGTTTCTAGATAAGACCACGTTCTGAGGTACTGAGGCCTACAACTTCAACATATTGTTTGAGGGAATACAATTCTACCATTAACACCCCCAAATGCCAACAGCATCCTTGTAGGGGAAAAGAGAATTGGAGAGGTGGTGGGATAAACAGGTGTATCTGAGAGGTATTTAGCCAAATTGAATAGGACTGGGAGACTGTTTCAATATGGGGTCTCTAAGAAAAGAATAAAAAATGGTCCCAAAGTTTCTGGCTCAGGTAGCCCATCCAAAGAGTGAATGAACATATTAGAAAAAAAGCATTTGTTGAGGAAGAGGGAAAAATAAGGAAAACAATAAGCTCATATTGACCTGCATATGGAAATGCTCATGGTAAATTTAAGAGATTTTGACCAATAGTCCCTTGTCCTGAAGGAAATGGGGTTAAGACATATCAGAACTGGAAAACAGTTTGAAGTCACCAATATGGTAATAAGAAGCCATTCGAATAGTTGAAACCTATTGTCAATATCCAGCATGTGGAAATGATGTGAAAACTGAAAAAAAAAATTATACAAACGCCAGTCCCTAGGATTAATATAAACATTTTCTTTGAATGGAATCACCTATCATGACCTTGAACATCATAAACTCAAGCACTCGTTGGAGAGATGCTTTTCCCATATGCTGGTTTACAGCTGCAAACCCACTTAGTGTAGATAAAACCCTCCTCCTTCATTCACTTCCCTGAAAAGTAGTTTATGGAAAAGAGTGTTTAAGTAAGTGGGAATTTTTGGCATAGACAGTAATAACTAAGGTAATAATAGCAGCTCTTCTATACTGAACACGCTATGTAATATGTGGATATTATATTTAATTTACAGGGGCACTTTGGAGGGCAGGTGTTTTTACGCACATTATATAGATGAGGAAATGAGACATGAGAAAGTTCAAATTCCTTGCTTTAGATCATGCAGCTATTAAGAAACAGAACAAGACAAGCATCTAGATTTGAAGCTAATGTTAGTCTGATACCAAAACCTGTGTATTTTCACGATTCATGTGGGTGAGCACATGTCAGCTAATAGGGCTGGAAGGAAAGAGATTCACAACTCACTTACACGTGCCCAGAAGTTATACTGCAACTCAGTGAAACTGCAATCTGATACGAATATTAATGTGTTAGTGAGGCTCTTAACTCCATAGACCCAGGAACTGCCTTGTCTTTAAAAGAATGTTTTTTTAAGGTTTTATTTCTTCGTTTAACGGAGAGGGAGAGTACAAGCAGGAAGACAGCAGGCAGAGTGGGAGGGAGAAGCAAACTCTGCTGAGCAAGGAGCCAGATGTGGGACTTAATTCCAGGACCCTGGGATCACGACCTGAGCCAAAGGCAGCTGCTTAACAAACTGAGCCACCCAGGTGTTCCAGGAACTGTCTTGTCTTATTCATTGCTATCTCCCTACGTCCTAGAACTACACACTGTGTATAGTAAGTGCTTAGAAACAAGTATTTGTGGGGTGACTGGGTAGTTCAGTGGGTTAAGCCTCTGCCTTCAGCTCAGGTCATTATCTCAGGGTCTGGAGATCAAGCTCCGCATTCGGGGGAGGGGAGATCTCTGCTCAGCAGGAAGCCTGCTTCCCCCTCCCCCTCTGTCTGCCTCTCTGCCCACTTGTGATCTCTCTCTCTCTCTCTGTCAAATAAATAAATAAAAATCTTTAAAAAAAAAAAAGAAACAAGTATTTGTAAAATGAATACTTTTTTTTTAAACATGGAGTTTTCTAAATGGTTTAGGTAAAAACCATGATCTGCTTTAGTCAGTTGGCCTGTACCTTTAATTTACCATTTTATACAATCCATTGCAACCAAATTGTTAGGTGCTTAAGAAATCAGAAAACCAGGGTGTCTGGGTGATTCAGTCGCTTAAGCCTCTGCCTTCGGCTCAGGTCATGATCCCAGGGTGCTGGAATCGAGTCTGAATTTGGGCTCCTTGCTCAGTGTGGAGCCTTCTTTTCCCTCTGCCTGCCATTACCCCTGCTTGTGTTCTCTCTCTCTCTCTCTGTCAGATAAATAAATAAAATCTTAACAAAAAAAGAAAAAAAGAAATTAGAAAAACACCATTAAAACTTTCTAAATGGCAGCTGAGCAAAATCTGTAAATTCATAGCAATATATTATTAAATGATTTGGCTGGTAGGGACTCTTGGGCAAGTTCACTATGACACCATGTTTAAAAGAAAATGAAGTCAAGTAAGCCAAGATAAAGGAACAGTTATTTGAAATGAGTGAAAGGCATCCAGCCATATAAACTTACAGCTATAAAATAAACAAGTCATAGGGATTTAACGAACAGCATGGTGACCACAGTTAAAATATCGTAATGCATATTTGAAAGTTGTCAAGAGAGTAAATCTTAAAAGTGCCTATCACAAGAGAAAAAAAATATAACTTTGTATGGCAGCAGACAGTAACAAGACTTACTGTGCTGATCATTTTACAATATACACGAATATCAAAGCATCATGTTGTACACCTGAAACTAACATAATATTATATGTCAATGATTCCTCAATTAAAATATGAGTTACCACAATACTATTGTCATATGCCGATTATTGGATTGATACCTATAGCTGACAAATGACATCAGTATCAATGTAATTGTTTTTTAACCAAAGTTATTAAAATGTTCAGATCTGCTATTGGTTTGCCATTGTTTCAAGCATTTGGAAAAATACTTTCACAAAAGTATCTGTATTCTACAGATTTCACTAAAATGTTCTGGCTAAAATTGTTCTCCATTCTTTCAACTTTTACAAAATTTTATGAAAAGGAAAACTTCACGAGTTTATCTTGATGTTAGCATGTTTAAACTAGATTTTCACCCCCTAAAATTGTGTCTTTTTGGCCAATGTGGGTATTAGACTTTTAATATAATACATTGCACTTTTAACAGATTTAATTCAATTTATAACAAATGCCTCTAATTAAGTTAAAAGATCTTTGAAAATTGCTAAATCTTAGGGGTAATATTACCACTACTGACATTGAAATAATTGATCATTCCCACTGAGGCACAAAAGTATGAATGTTCTAATGAGAAAACAGGGATTGAAATATGTTGAAGAAGTCCAGAGACTCGCAAACTCTTTAGGCTGTTATTTCCAGTGACGTTTTCGGAATGAGAGAGGGGCTGGGAGGAGGGCAGGCACAGACAACAGGCAGCCCAGAGCATAAGAGGACAATGAAAGCAATTTTCAAAAACAAAGTCACCACTTGGAGCAAAGGTGAAGAAGGACTGTTTGTCTAAAATACTATCTCTTGGGACGCCTGGGTGGCTCAGTGGGTTAAAGCCTCTGCCTTCGGCTCAGGTCATGATCCCAGGGTCCCGGGATGGAGCCCCACATCGGGCTCTCAGCTCTGCGGGGAGTCTGCTTCCTCCTCTCTCTCTGCCTGCCTCTCTGCCTAGTTGTGATTTCTCTCGGTCAAATAAATAAAATATTTAAAAAATAAAATAAAATACTATCTCTTATTCAATATGTGTGTGTTTCTGTTTTATGTCCATTTTTTCCATTTGCAAATAACATTTTCCTTAATAGTCTGTGCTAATAAATACCGGATGTGATATTTTTCCAAGAGAAAGACACTTAGAGCCAGGAATGAGTAAATACGGTAATAAGGATATGTGATAGCTAAGAAGAGCTAGCGTTCCTGACCAAACACCACCATCACAGCGGGGAGCAGACACATAGGAATTCAACTAAAGGTTTTATTGCCCCTTTCCTTCTGGCTTTAGGAAGTCACTTACCTTTGCAGCTAATCTGTTAGTTAAGAAGGAGAGCATCACCTTGCTGGGGTTTACCTGGTCTAATTAGTTAAAATGTTTACATTTCTTTTTTTTTTATTTTTATTTATTTCACAGAGAGAGAAATCACAAATAGGCAGAAGTAGGCAGAGAGGCAGGCAGAGAGAGAGAAGCAGGCTCCCTGCTGAGCAGAGAGCCTGATGTGGGGCGTGATCCCAGGACCCCGAGATCATGACCTGAGCCGAAAGCAGAAGCTTAACCCACTGAGCCACCCAGGTGCCTCTAAAATGTTTAAATTTCTAACTGAAAATAACTGAATGCTTTATGCATAATGGAAGTCTTATTAATAACTGGAATAACAATGTAAAATCAGTTAGCTTTGAAAACAATCCCATTAACGAGCTGCATGATAACGCATAAACAAGGTGGCATAAGAAAAAAAAATCACAGCTTAACCATAACCATAAGGAGGCTTCAGGACTCATCAGGCTACCTGTCAGTGAGGGATGGACAGAAGCAGATCCGCATACAGGGTGAGAGCACAGAGCTCCATTTAAATCTTAGCTCTTCTATTTACAAGTCTTGCATTTTGTGAATTATCTAATCTCTGCATCTCAGATGCTTCTTCTAAAAATATTAGTTAGTCATGTCTACTTCTTTGAGTTATGAGGATTAAATGTGAGAAAATGTCAGATTCCCAGCAAGGTGCTTGCCACTTTTTAAAAATAAGATTTTATTTATTTCGGGGCACCCGGGTGGCTCAGTCGGTTAAGCGTCTGCCTTCGGCTCAGGTCGTGATCCTGGCATCCCGGGATTGAGTCCCACAGCGGGCTCTGCACTCAGCACAGAGTCTGCTTCTCCCTCTCCCTCTGCCCCACTCATGCTCTCTCCCGTTCTCTCTCCTTCTCTCTCTCTTTAAATAAAATCTCTTAAAGATTTTATTTATTTATTTGAGAGAGAGTGGGAGAGCACAGGTCAAGGAGGAAAGGGAGAAGTAGGCTCACGTTGAGCTGGGAAACTTCCCGGGGACTAGAGCCCAGGATGCTGAGATCCTGACCTGAGCCAAAGACAGACACTTAACTGACTGAGCCATCCATGCACCCCTGATGCTTGCCACTTTTAAAGGAGGATTGTTATATGATACGAAGACAGAAAATCATTCAAGACCAAGAAAGCCATTTTAAATCACAAAATTGGCTTCTAATTTCAACTTCACTATTGGAGGCTATGGAAAAACATATTCCAAAGGAAGGAATTCCACTGTGATTCTACCAATGGCATGTGTAGATGGCTCAGACATTTAAGTCAAAAAGCAAAAGATACAGCTTTGGATCCTCTTCTTTACTTCTTTCCTAAAACCATAGTTTGGATAGTGTGTGCTAGATAAATAGGGGTTTGGGGGTTTTTGTTGTTGTTGTTTGGCTGTTTTTTTGTTTTTTGTTTTGTTTTGTTTTGTTTTGCAGTAAGAAGTCCATAAATAGAAATGCAAACTAAATTATTGACAATACTAGGTAGGCTGAAAATAGGAAAGAAAGAATATTCTCTCAGTGTATAGAAGAGGTTAAACAGAACCTTGATAAATTACTATCGCGTGTAAGAGCACTAAAACACACTCAGATTTTGTTGTGGGATTGAGTTTAATTTTGCCATTTTTAGCAAAATGTGAGCACATGGCAAATACACTGTGAGTCTCGTATCATCTCACCCCAACATGAAGGTCTAACTCAGATAAAAATCAAGTAGTCAAATGAAGACAGAGATGAAGACAAATTAGGAAAAAGTAATGGCCAGATGTTGACAAGAAGTCTGCGGGTGCATCACCGCCCTTTTGTCTGATGTCTGGAGCAATGGGTAGCTCTTACTGGTGTTCAAGATTTTGTTGAATTGAACTGAATTGAAAAAAGCACATAGCATAATAAATGAGCTTTATTTAACAGTATATCATAACATAGGCATATTTGATATATAATGTCAAAAGGAAATTTATAGCATAGTTTTGAAACTATGAAATTTTATAATCAGATAGAGCAGGGACGGAGAATCCACTCTTTCACAGCATATCTGTGTGAACCTAAGTACTCAATCTCTCTAAAATAATGCCTATAAGATACCCATATTTATAATACTTATTCCAAAGGTTAGTAAAGAAATCTAAAGAGAGTATGTAATATTTGTCTCATCATAAGTGCCTAATTAATATTAGCCAACAAAATTATTTTATCATAATAAATAATAGTTTTTCCTCAATAAATAATAATGAAAATAACCTGAATTTCACTCTCTTCTCTCTTCTCTTTGATTGCCTACAAGGAAGTATTCTTTTTTTTTTTAAAGATTTTATTTATTTATTTGACAGAGAGAGATCACAAGTAGGCAGAGAGGCAGGCAGAGAGAGAGGAGGAAGCAGGCTCCCTGTGGAGCAGAAAGCCCGATGCGGGGCTCGATCCCAGGACCCTGAGATCATGACCTGAGCCGAAGGCAGCGGCTTAATCCACTGAGCCACCCAGGCGCCCCTACAAGGAAGTATTCTTGTTGTAGAAATAAAATTGTAATCCTTCCAATTATGTCAAGAGAAGTTTTAGCAATTATTAAGCCATACCTTCTTTTATTTATTTATTTTTTAAAATTAACATATAATGTATTATTTGCCTCAGGGGTACAGGTCCATGAATCATCAGGCTTACACATTTCACAGCACATGACCTCTCCAATATCCACCACCCAGTCACCCTATCCCTACCCCCGACCACCCAGCAACCCTCAGTTTGTTTCCTGAGATTAAGAGTCTCTTAAGGTTTTTCTCCCTCCTGATCCCATTTTGTTTCATTTTCTTCCTTTCCTACCTCCCACAATCCCCGACCCTGCCTCTCAAAATCCTCATATCAGAGAGACCATATTATAATTGTTTTTCTCTGATTGACTTATTTTGTTTAGCACCATACCCTCTAATTCCATCCACATTATTGCAAATGGCAAGATTTTGTTTCTTTTGATGGCTGCATAGTATTCCATTGTGTATATATACCACATCTTCTTTATCCATACATCAGTTGATGGACATCTAGGTCCTTTCCATAGTTTGGCTATTGGGGACATTGCTGCTATAAACATTAGGGTGTTCGTGCCCCTTTGAATCACTATATTTGTATCTTTAGGGTAAATATCCAGTAGTGCAATTGCTGGGTCATAGGGTAGCTCTGTTTTCAACTTTTTGAGGAACCTCCATGCTGTTTTCCAGAGTGGCTTGCATTCCCACCAATAGTGTAGGAGGGTTCTCTTTCTCCACATCCTCACCAACATTTGTTGTTTCCTGACTTGTTAATTTTAGCCATTCTGACTGGTGTGAGGTGGTATCTCATTGTGGTTTTGATTTGTGTTTCCCTGATGCCAAGTGATGTGGAGCACTTTCCATGTGTCTGTTGGCCATCTGGATGTCTTCTTTGCAGAAATGTCTGTTCATGTCCTCTGCCCATTTCTTGATTGGATTGTTTGTTCTTTGGGTGTTGGGTTTGATAAGTTCTTTATAGATTTTGGATACTAGCCAGTTATCTGATATATCATTTGCAAATACCTTCTCCCATTCTGTTGGTTCTCTTTTGGTTTTATTGACTGTTTTCTTTGCTATGCAAAGCTTTTGATCTTGACGAAGTCCTAATAGTTCATTTTTGTCCTTGCTTCCCTTGCCTTTGGTGATGTTTCTAGGAAGAAGTTGCTGTGACTGAGGTTGAAGAGGTTGCTGCCTGTGTTCTCCTCAAGGATTTTGATGGATTCCTGTCTCACATTGAGGTCCTTCATCCATTTTGAATCTGTTTTTGTGTGTGGTGTAAGGAAATGGTTCAGTTTCACTCTTCTGCATGTAGCCGTCCAATTTTCCCAACACAATTTGTTGAAGAGACTGTCTTTTTTCCACTGGACTTCTTTCCTGCTTTGTCAAAGATTAGTTGACCATAGAGTTGAGGGTCTATTTCTGGGCTCTCTATTCTGTTTCATTGATCTATGTGTCTGTTTTTGTGCCAGTACCATACAGTCTTGATTACAGCTTTGTAATAGAGTTTGAAGTCTGGAATTGTGATGCCACCAACTTTGGCTTTCCTTTTCAACATCCCTCCAGCTATTCGGGGTCTCTTCTGATTCCATATAAATTTTAGGATTATTTGTTTCATTTCTTTGAAAAAAAAAAAGATGGTATTTTGATAGGAATTGCATTAAACGTGTAGATTGCTTTAGGTAGCATAGACATTTTCATAATATTTGTTCTTCCAGTCCATGAGCATGGAACGTTTTACATTTCTTTGTGTCCTCCTCAGTTTCTTTCATGAGTACTTTATAGTTTTCTGAGTACAGATTATTTGCCTCTTTGGTTAGGTTTATTCCTAGGTATCTTATGGTTTTGGGTGCAGTTGTAAATGCAATTGCATTTACAACTCTTTAATTTCTCTTTCTTCTGTTTTGCTGTTAGTGTATAGAAATCCAACTGATTTCTATGCATTGATTTTATATCCTGACACTTTACTGAATCCCTGCATGAGTTCTAGTAGTTTTGGAGTGGAGTATTTTGGGTTTTCCACATAAAGTATCATATCATCTGCAAAGAGTGATAGTTCTTCTTTGCCGATTTGGATGCCTTTAATTTCTTTTTGTTGTCTGATTGCTGAGGCTAGGACTTCTAGTACTATGTTGAATAGCAGTGGTGATAATGGACATCCCTGCCATGTTCCTGACCTTAGGAGAAAAGCTCTCGGTTTTTCCCCATTGAGAATGACATTCACTGTGGGTTTTTCATAGATGGCTTTGATGATATTGAGGTATGTACCTCCTATGCTTACACTTTGAAGAGTTTTGATGAAGAAAGGATGCTGGTGTCAAATGCTTTTGCAGCATCTATTGAGAGCTATACCTTCTTTCAATACTTCTAAATAAATACCTAAAAATGGAGAGATGTATATTTCATAATTTAGTATAAGAAAATACATAATACAATATAGTAGCTTTTCTTTCCAGTTTAATTCTGAGTTGTTTTATATAGCCACCTATTATAAAAAGTAATTTGTGTTGATAGTTCTGAGGAAATTTAGAAATTAAAGAGCTAATTAAATTTTTTCTGAGTAATTTCTGAGTCTCTGTTTCAATATATATATTTAACTCTGTGTGTGTGTGTGTGTGTGTGTGTGTGTGTGTGTGTACACACACGTATTTAAACATCTATGAATGGACAAATACTGCTAAATGTTTCTGGAAATTGACCTTCCATGATATCTATTTTGACTAACCATTTCCTCTGGGCAAACACATCTAACATTTAAGCCGTATTTCCAAAGGAATCATAGATCATGTACCTGGTAGGGCAGAACTAGAATGTCAGAAATTATGATCAAGAAAGGGATGAGAAGTAATGAGAAACTGACCTACTTGTTGTGAACTTACTATTTGTGGAGGATCATGAGGAAGTTTTTATTAACCTCAGTTAAAAAATAATAAGTAACCTTAAAACTTTTAAATAATAGCCTCACTTCTATAGATGGTTTGGCATTCTCAAACTTATATTTAAATGACACTTTCATAAATAGTTTGCCTGAATATTTTCAAAAAATAGCTTTTAAACATATTTATAAAAGCCCTACAAGAATGCCACATCTGGTGTCATAATTCCAGGATGTCATCCTGAAACAAAAATATGAACACAATTTGCAAAATACTTTGCTGATTGAATGCTGTCTATATACTCCTGTATTTCCAGGAATGCACAAAGTTTTTTCAGTTAGAGCTCTGGCATATAAAAATGATAGTTTCTTAATATTCACACTCATCAAGCACACTTTTTCAATGTGGACATCTGCAAACATAAGGCTGATTAGAATAGCAAGGTCGATGTAAGTCACAGAAATGTTATCTACTACTGAGTAGTTGCATCGTTCTGATGCAGGGGTGTATGCAGAAGCCCCGCTGAGAAGACATTTTGACAGCTATCCCCATACTGAAGTGAAGGAAGTATAACTGACCACAAGAAAATCCTGACCAACACACAGGTTGTAACTGAGGATTTAGCTGATGATCTGGAGTTGGTCCTTGAGAGCTGTTCCAAAATGAGGGATGGGGAGAAGGCCTCTGTGTTTCCACACCAGTCAGATAGTGACTACAAATTGTCCAATGGGAGGGGCACGACCTGGATGAAGATATTTTCTATGGCCAAGGAACCCTTCCAAAGAGGGACTCTGGTCTGAACCATATGCAGGCAATATTCCCAGCAACTGAGGGGTGTGGGTTTAGTCTGAGAGACATGGGTGAAACATGAGAGTATCCATCACAGTCCATCCCTTCTGCTGCTCACACCCCTTTGCTTCTACAGTAAACTCACACCATCTAGAACAGTTCCACTAGGGCTGTGGCCAGTCTTGTTTCCTGGGAAATTTAGTGGAGAGGGTTGATGGGGACAACCTGGGGGTAAGCTGTGCATCTAAGCTCAAGGTGTTAATGAAACATTTCAACACCCTCCTCCACCACCATCCCAGGTTTCCCTCTTCCTGACCAGCACCTCTGTAGGTCTGGATGGCTTGCTTGGTGGTGTAGTGTGAATGGAGATTGCTAAAGTTTCCAACCTTTTAGCAGTATTATCCTTTTAGGTGTTAGCTGTTCTCAGTTAAGGCTGGGCATGAGAAGATTAGGAGGTACCTCAAATGAATCACCCGAAAAACAAACCTATTCTTTCCTACCCCTGTTGCACACTAGCCGCTCCTCCTTCTAGTACTGATAGGGGATGATTAACTTTGTTGGTAGTGATGACTCCTTTCTTTGTTTCCTGGTCTCCTGGCACAAGAAGCCTGCTGTGATCTGGTGGTGCCTACAGCTAGAAGGTCTGTTTTCCCAGATGGAAATGTTCACCTTTTGGAAACCAGGGCCTCCAATGTGCCAATGGTAAGAATCGCAAAGCACTAAATCATCTGGTAATGGAGCTTACTTTAAAAATTAAGATCATATCAGAAAGTGAGAAGTGCTACAAAAGGACAAATGAGGATAATAAGATAGAACGCGACTATCTGTGGAGGTAGCATTGATGAGATCTGAGTGCGAGTGGACCAACTGTTTTCCTATCAGATGATGACCATGGGGGAAAGTATTCTAGACCGAGCAAGTGTGTCCTTGGGTCAAGCCATCCCTGAGGCCAGTAGACTAGATCTACTCTTTATCTTCTACCTCTAATCACACCTAGTTTTCTTTCAAATACAGTGTTCAGGAGCTGGGGGTGGGGTGGAGAGGTGAGGGGAAACCACGTTTCTGTGAATCAATAAAAAACAGTTAATTAAAGTAATTATAAGGTTTTGGTGGACCCTATAGCAATGATTAGTTGGCTACCCAGAAGTGCTTTCCAATCCAAAAATGTCCCTTTTCCATCTCCAACTGTAAAGGCAAGAAAAATTTAGATGTTCCCTTAACTCCCCTTTGCAACCGAATGGCTATCTGACCCAGTTCCCGGCAATGAATTGCAAGGGGAGCATTGCTCATAATCTCTCTCATAGGAGAGAAAGAGTGGGAGAGAAACCTCACTCTGCACTAGCCCTTCTTTCTGCCTTTGAATGTGACCTTGATATTTAGAGAACTTGAAATTGTGAGGGGTAGAAAGAAAAAAATGACTGAGAAGTTGAGCCAGAATCCTTCCTTAGATAAGTTGTGGAAACAATACCAGCAAGTGCCTTCTTACCTCCTTCTCATTATGCAAAAAAAAATGATCTCATTGTGTGAGCCTTTGGTATCTGGTATTTCCTTTACTTCCAATTTTAAATCATTCTTTGCCCATACTGTCCATGCAGTCCATGTAATTTCTAAAATCTTGCAAAACCTAGAATAGGCATTGGCATGAAATAAGCATGGACCACACAAACAAAATGAAAGAGAATTAAAAAAAAAAAAACCCAAGAAGGTAGAACACGTCATTATGTTTGCCTTGATGATGTCACTCAAGTCACTAAAAGCCCGAAAACCAAAGAAATTGAGTCTTTGCTGGTTTGTTTTAAATCTTCCATAAATACTTCAAATGCATGATACAGGTAAAAAAAATATATTGAAATATGTATTAATTTAGTTGTTATGGTTGGAGCTGTGATTGCTTACACGTGCATGTATATTTTATAGGAGGGCAGGATGATTATGAAATGTCCCCACTGTCCTATCATGAGCACTAAGTATCATTTAGAGAGGTTGCTGTGATATTTCCTCACAGAACATATTCCAAGCTGAGCATCGTGTGTGTGTGTGTGTGTGTGTGTGTGTGTGTGTGTGTGTTCAGAAGCAATTCACAGCCCTGAGATGGCATCTACATGTGCACAGAGTAAGTTTAGAAACCTGGTGAAAATCTATTATGTGAAATGTAACATTTCCTGTATTATTCCTCACAACTTTGACATTAATTATTAGGTCCAACTTGGTAGGAGGAAAAGAAAAACTTTCAATAGATAATTCAGAAGTACAGTGTACTAAATAAAAAGAAGGGTATCGGGGCACCTGGGTGGCTCAGTGGGTTAAGCCTCCTGCCTTTGGCTCAGGTCATGACCCCAGGGTCCTGGGATGGAGCCCCACATCGGGCTCTCAGCTCTGCAGGGAGCCTGCTTCCTCCTCTCTCTTTCTGTCTGCCTCTCTTCCTACTTGTGATCTCTGTCAAATAAATAAATAAAATCTTTAAAAAAAAAAAAAGAAGGGTATCGCCTAATGTGGTAAAAGTCAATGAACTGCTTAACTACTCGGAATGGAAACATCCAGTACTATCTTGGGAAATTATAAATTCCTGAATTTAGGGGATTTTCAAAATGAGGGGACAGGGCAACAATCCATGTGTAAGATAAATCATAATAGAACTCCCGTGTAAGGTAAAAGCCAGGTGGGAAATCTGAACCCAAATCTTAGGAAGCCAAAAGGGCAACCCCACTTTTCTCCAATGGTGAGGAGCTCTCTGAACTCCGAGTCTAGAATCTTTGAGTCTGTTTGGAAAGTAATCCCCATTTATAGAGCTGTTGATCAGATTGTTTTAAAAACAACGCATAATCTCACATCCTGAAGTCATAAGGAGAGCTTGTGAAACAGAAAAATCCTCTTGTTTTCCTTCAAGATTGTTGCTATAGTGTTTTTGTTTATTTTCAGAAAGCAGCGAAAAAGAGATTAAGGGCAGATTGCCAAGTTTGAGATTAAGGATGTCCTTGAAGACAGCCCAAACCAAAATAAACACAAAAACAAACATGCCTACAATTAAAAGATAGTAATACTGCATGATAATTAGTTGTCTCAGGAAGTAGAGATATTTTCAGTTAAGTGAATGGGTGACAATTACTTGGATTATTGTCATACTTAAAATGTCAGTATTAAATGATTGCTTTAAGCACATAATAATAAATTCTGCATTCTTAAGTGGCAAATACAACAAAGCTGAATATAGAGATTGTTTTTACTGGAAGCAAAATTAAACATTAACCAAGACCTGCAACACACATTTTAAAACATCAGGAAGGAAAGGGGGAAAAGAGGAATAGCTGTAGATAAACACCGTTGTGACATTTACCACTTTGCTTAGAATTAGGAGCAGGTCAAAAACTCATGAAGAACACTTGTTTAGGGATAACCTACCATTTCAGAAGCAAATGCACAAGGAGAGGGGACTACAGAGAATTCTACAGAATCTTAAAGACCTCTTCCTGGAAATCTGGGTTAATTATAGCATTTATGAAAATAGCATTGGTTAATTTCACACCTGCCGGGTTAAATCCTACATGATTTCCTGGGATATGTTGTGATTACATTGCAGCCCTGCAAACCAGATTTTCCCCATGTCACCGTTAATTGTACAGGATTAACATACAACAACTGCCATTTACTCACACTGCCACTGTCAGTAATGTCTCCCCTTGTCTCCTGCAGAGGTTCTCACTTCCTTTTGAATCCACAAGGCCCCCAAGCAAGTATAAAGCCCTCGGTGTTTCAGCTCTGAATCAAAGCAGGAAGCAGGAAGTTATGTCGAACCTTCAGACTGTGGGAAGGGACGATTCTTCCCTTGCCATTGGGAGTCTACTTGGATATGCTGGCTATCCTTCTGTTCATCACCCATGGGTCAATCAACATTTCTTTAGGCTCTGAGAGCAACTGGGCAGCAATATCACGGTCTCTGTTTCTTCCTCTCCCTTCCCTGGGGAGAGAAGATGTGCCAATTCTAATTGTTGCTTTTCTGACTGGAGAGCTCGCTAAGTCTGGAGAGGGTAAAAAGCCAACGTCACTGGAAAGCTCGGCAGCCATCTCTAGAGAAAATGGTTTTTGAGGAGGACTTTTGAAGGAGTGGCAGGATTTGCATTCGCCAATGGGTAAGAGACCGAGAATTTTAATAATATAAAAATAGAATCTGAGAAAAGGGCAGTGCCAGGAGGGACAAGACAAACCTAGTTGCCTCTCACTTTTCTTCACAGAGGGAGGAAATATCTATCCCCCTAAACGTATTAAGTACTAAGTAAATTTTTTTTACAAAAAAAATTTGCTCTGTGTTGTTAGTATCCTGATTCACATATTTCTTCAGAAGAAAATAAAGAGGGACAAGCCAATCTATTCTTTATACTTAAAAAAAAAATCATGGTTTTACATGATGCCACATTATTATGATTTTTCTTTCAGAATTTATATGCCCAGGAGACCTAATTGTCCGGAGCTTCCATATTTGCAACCTTGAAGGAAAAATCTATCCTCCTTTAAAGATAAGATTTTCTTCACAAAGTTTGATTTAATAAACAAACACATAAACTAGTTCAGCGGTTCGATTATACGAAATGCTGAACCCAGAGGGCAGTCTCTGCGTTTAAGCATCGCTCGGGCCATAAAGAAACCAAGTGCGAACCACTTCCCACAGCAATGCTTACCAGGGAGCTAATTGGAAATAGTGATCCCCAAATTGTGGTTCAGGTAAATACACGTCACACCCTTAGTGGCATGGGTGTCACTTGATGTGTCCACAATCGCCCTGGGCTGGATTTTGAAGCAGTAAGAAAAGGCACAAGATAGGGTTGTCTTTTCAGAGGATTTCCATTTTTTTCTGCTTCTCTAATGGAAAGATCACAGATTTTAGCTCCCAACAGGACTCAGGTCAAAGCAGCTCACCATTTAGCAGTAGTGAGCAGATCACTTCACCTGAGAAGCAACTGCCTCCCCTTCATTTATTTATTATTTATTTTTAAGATTTTATTTATTTATTTGAAATGGGGTGGCAGGGAGGAGCAGAGCGAGGACAAGCCGACTCCTCGCTGATTGCACAACCCAATACGGGAGTTCAATCTCGAGACCCTGAGGCCATGACCTCAGTGGAAATCAAGAGCCGGAGGATCCATGGACTGAACCCCCACCCTGGGCACCCCAACTGCCTCCCTTTGAAAATGGGAACAACATGCATACTTGAAAGAGGTTTTGGTAAAGAAAAACCTGGAAGACAAACATGCTGACTCCAAGCTACCATAGCAGTAAAATAACTGAATCACTTATTAGTCACCCATTTATTAAATAGCGACTGAGCATCCCCTGTGTCTGAGAATGCAAAAGGAAGCGTGCAGGGTTCTGCAAAGGGCAAAGCAAGACCCTGATAAATATCTTGTGAGCCGCTGCCCGTGGGAAAAGTGAGGGGGCTGAACTCCCTGCCAGGTGCCTCTCATGGCACCCTTTACACTATTTTTCAACCAATTTCTAATAGGGGAAGACGTTCATGAAGAACGTTACTCAATTAACGAAGAAAAGGGGGAAAACATTAAATGTGGTTGCACCAATATTAAGAATCCAGTGTAAGTATAAAAAACTCCTTAGACTTCTTTTCCAGAGCCACATACAAATAAGTATGCTACTTTAATTATTAAGTAGAGAAAATAGGGAAATTTTAACATCGACCAAGATTGCTTTATTATAACTGCTGTGAATATTAATATTGAAAGAAAGAATTACGAATGCATTTATGTAGACTGAGACCCAATGGCTTTTCAAACGCTGTTGTGTAATGGAAAAGTAAAGCCTGTGGAATTGATTGGAAAATCGGGATACCCTGGGATCATACTTCTCTTCTGCTCTATACTCAATATATATGTCATAAAAACATTTATTCGGTTGGCGCTGTCTTAGACATTAGGAAAAGATCCATGACAAGTTCATTTTTAAAACTAGGGTGTTTTAAATAATGACTTTCAGGTTGTTTTGAGGATATTTAAGTATTTGAGGAAACAGACTGGCTTTTTTTTTTTTTTTCTAGAAATTGCACAACTTAGAGCAAGGCTCTAACATTTACTGGAAGATGACAAGAGTGTCACAAATATATATCAAAACAATGCTGTCCCCATGGGAAGTTGAGGCCTGAAGTCTATTTAATTTTTTTTTTCTGAAATATTCAGAAACCATTTTAGTCAAGAAGTCAGAATATTACTGTCCTCTTCTGTCTTTTCCCATTTAATGAAAAGCAGGAGGCCAAATGCCACCAGGCACTCATGCTTGCATAGCCAGTTCTAGACCAGTAAGTTGCCAAGAAGCACGCTCTGAACGTTGGCACGTGCATCCAAAACTAGGAACCATACTGCAGTGACACCGTATCTCTCTACTAGAGGGATGAATAAATCAACAATAAATGTATCACTAAAAACGTCTAATTTCCGATACAGTGCTTCCAGCAACTGAAATTTAAAAGCTGCTAAAACACAGCCATAGAACACACAATCTTATTGTGAGTGCATTGAAGCAAAGGTTAACAATAAAAGAAAAGAATGAATATGGGTTTGTAGCTGGGATATCACGGCTGTGTCCTATATACACACTGGCATCAAGAACCAGATGTGTCTGGTGGCAGGTATGAAGGAGGGTATGGAGCACTGGGTGTGGTGCATAAACAATGAATCATGGAACACTGCAAAAAAAAAAAATATGTGTCAAATCCTATGTAAGTTCAGAAGGTTTTAGAACAAGGAAATGGTCTTCCTTTCTTTACTGCAAAACTCAAACTGGAAATGTCAACATGCAATTTTAATTAAAGATGCTTATAATGATATTCGGGTTCTCTGTCAGATTTTATACCTTGAACAGGTACCAGTAAACAGAAATTCTTTTCAACAATACCCAGGTCTACCTAGGTCTCCATGCCAATGTGTCCAGGTAAGTATTAAATAAGCAATCAGTATGCACACACACTGTTGCCGTGGGACGGAAAAGCATAGATTTGCTTTCAAGGAATCTTCATGCTTTCCTCTATGGGGTTGCCAACTTGGAAAAGCTGGAAGCTACATTTCCTAAAGTCTCTTTCCCTTTGTACTCTTGGGTTAGAATCACCCAAAAGCAGGGTCAATGTATCCCTTAAAAAGTCAGAACTGGTTACATAATTTGCAGAGACCAGTGCAAAATGAAAATGTGAGGGCCTCTAGGAATTTGCCAGGGTTGCCATAAGAAAATGCTACACAGTGAGTGTCTAAAACAACAGAAATTTACATTCTCAAAGTCCTAGAGATTGGAAATACAGGATCAAGGTGTCAGCAGGGCTGGTTTCTTCTGAAGCCTGTTTCTCCATGGTTTGCGAATGGCTGCCTTCGCTCCACATCCTCTTATGGTCTTTCTTCTGTGTGTGCGTCCCTGATGCCAATTTGTGTGTCCAGTGGCCTCTTCTTATCAGGACTCCAGTAACACATAATTAATGCCCATTCTAAAAACCTCATTTTAACTTAGTCATTTTTTTTAAAAAATTCACCTACATTTTCTTTGAGAGAGAGAGAACAAGTAAGTTTGGAAGGAAGGAAGAAGGAAAGAGAACATTAAGCAGGCTTCACACTCAGTGTGGAGCTCAATGCGGGAATGGATCTCCCAATCTTGAGATAGTAACCTGAGCTAAAATCAAGAGTGGGTGGCTCAGCTGGACACTTAACGGACTGAGTCACCCATGAGTCCCTTTAGTCACTTTTTAAAGACCTTGTCTCCAAATATAGTCATAGTCTGACATACTGGAGGTTAGGGCTTCAATCTGTGGATGTTGGGGAACACAGCTCAACCCCTAACAGATCCCTTGTTCAAATAGCAGGAAAAAAGTGCTGTTATAGACATTAAAATATAACGTTTCCCTTTCTTTTACCATCTTTCTCTCTCAACTTGCAATTTGTTGCTTTGTTTTTTAATGTCTAACTTCTATGGATGTAGAGACACTCTCTGGCCCAGTGCAGACTCATTCAGGCTCCCAGGGACTCTGCCCCATGATTCAGTTTGCATGTGCACAGGTCCATTGGCTGCCAGATTCTCCTTCTGGCCAACTGCTGGACCAATACACTGAAGCCTTGCTGGTGGCTGGGAAGTTGATCCACCCAAAGATGTCACCCTGTCCCCTGTGCCCAAGCCACCACTGCGGATGGAGGGCAGAAGTTTTCCCTGGTCGGTGAGGATGGAGACGCTGGTCAGAACAATAGTCATTACCTTCTAAAGGTATTTTCATGGTTGGTGGCAGTGATGGTGAGTCACAAATGTGCTCAGCAGGATCCAGTTTGTCCTTACACTCCTTTGCACTAAGTATAGCTCTTCTTCTATACTGTTGACCTTATCCATTCACAGTGGCCCCTTGTTCGCCATATATTTAGTGGCGAACTCATGAGACCACCTTTCCCACAGATGCTTCCACGAGTTCCCCTTTGCAGTTACACACTTCAGTAGTTGGATGTGCTTGGCTTAGCAGAATCTCCTTAAAGTTCTGACTTGTCCACTGAGCCAAGCCCAGGGTTACTGGTTTATGACTTCTCCTCTGACACCCTGGCTTTCTGTTTCAAACCATCACCTCCCCAGCTCTTAGACATTTATGCATAGTCCACTTCCTATCATCAGTTTCATATCCCATGGCATCCTCAATGGCTGGCTTCCCTGAACCCTAAATCTTAGATAGTTGTAAAGTCCTTGTCATCCCTGTGCACATATCCCTTTGCAATGTGAATTTCTTGCTCTTCTCAACAAGACATAGAGTCAGTTTCCCTTCCCTTGAGTCTGGAGTGGCCCATGGCTTGCTTTGGAAAACAGACTATGGCAGAAATGACACTGTATCCCTTCTGAGTGGAGGTCCAAAGAGGCTTTGCATATTCTGCTCTTGCTCTTTTGTGAACACTAAGACCATTCTATGAAGAACTTTCTGTCAGCCTCCTTGAGGATGAGATAGCATATGCAGAGAAAGAGACAAGTACAACCTGAGAGAGAGATTGTAGACCATCCATTCCCACTCCCGTGTGAGTTGCCAGATGAATGGTGAGTGATCCCAGGCAAGAATAACAGAATAACAGAACTGCCCAATAAATCTAGCTCAAATTGCTGCCCCAAGGAACTGTGAACAAATAAAATGGTGCTTTGTTTTTTTTTTTTTTTTAATTCAGAAATAGATAACTGATTTTAAGGTGGTACCAAAAATGTGCTCCTATAACAAAAGTTGAAAACTTGTGACACTGGCCTTGATAGGATGTAGGCTAATAGCTGAAGACTGGAAAAACACCAAGAAAACTGTTAGTAGAAGAGGAAGGCAATGAGAAACCTGCCAAAGGATGCTGGTCCCTCATAGTATATGGAGGTTGAACAATCTGCAAAACCAACACTCATAGTAGCTGTGGTAGAAAATATATATTGAGAAGTTCCAGTTCTCACTGAGGAAAACCTTAGAATGTTGAAGATACTAGTTGGGTGCTTCTACCTGTGTGTAACAAAGTCCTTCAGGAGAGATAGGAGTTGAAGAAAGACTTTTTCATCTGGAAATGGAGTGGGCCAAGACTCGCTCAGTATGAAGTGGTTCCAGATTAAAGAATAAATCAAGGGTACAGCTCTAAGACCATTTGTCAAGACCCGAAAACAATGAAAGGTAGTGCTCATACCCCTTCCTTAGGACAAAAGGTCTCTAAGAATCTTAAGAATGTGATACCACAGCATCCTGACCTATCATCCAGAGTAGAACAGGATAATTTCAAAAAAGAATGATAGGTGTGGTTTTCATAGAAAAATCTAATGGAGTAGACTTTCAACAGCACAGTAAAAACAGGGAAGAAAGACACTTCAAAATAAATGTGAGCAACCTTGAGTGGGCAGGAAGCAGGGAGAGAAGGCTATTCAATTGCAAACATAGTAATTTCTTACCAAACACCCAAGATACTTCAGAGCACGCAGCCCAGAACCTGGAGGAGTAGCTAAGAGCAGATGAGAACAATGATGTAAAGAACTATTTGCAGGGAAAGAAACTGAACTCTAATGAAGAAATACCCCCTGCCTTTGGAATAGAGGCCCTGAGAACACCATGTACCCAGCTGGATTTCAGAATTGCGAAGAACCAATTATTGACATAAGGCACTTGCTCCCCTCCTATTTAAGAGAATGTTTATGATGGTGTTGGGCGGGAGCAAGAGATAGGGTTAAGAGGCAGATAAATTGTCTTTTTAGTTCGCTGGTCCCCATACCTGAGTAGCTATATCCAAGAAGCTTGATTTAGATCTGGTCCTGGTTTACGTGATGAAATCCAGGATGATTTGAACCTCATGTTGTAGTGGAATAAGACTTTTAGGAAGCAGGTGTCTGTATTTGCATGTAGAAGGGATGTGAATAATTATAGCTAGGCAGGAACAAACTGTTTCCACAGGGTAACGGATACATCTCCCAAGTCTATGCACTTACATGTTTCTAACTTTGGGGTCAGTATGCTAGTGTTTAGAGTACACAATAGGGAAAAATAGAGTCCCTTCCATCACCGGTTTTCAGTCCAGTGAGAGTAAAGAAATATTAATAAAATAAATTTCAAACAAAAGTAAATTGTGCCAGAGGTAGGTGTTAGAAAGGAGGAATATACAGTATTATGAGAATCAAAATAGGAATTTAGGGAAGACACTCATCTAAAGAATGATTAGAAGGCAAAAAGGCCAAGAGGAGAAGGAAAAATTCTAAGCGGAGGAACCACTTAGCAAGATGGGAGGGAGGGCCCAGAGGAATAAAAATACTATGATATTTTGAAAGAAATCTAAACACCATCAGGCAGTTAAAGTTATTCTTAAGTGGTCCCTGCAGACAGTCTCAATTCTAGAGCTTGAACAAGGGGAACCTGGGTGGCTCAGTGGGTTAAAAAGTCCACATATAGAGCTTGAACAAACCTAATGCTCAAAAGTACTATGTTGAGGCACAGCAAAGAACAGATGTCCATTAGCCCAGCTTTTAGAAAATCACACTTTGAAAGAATTGAATTACTCCACGTTAAAGTCAAACAAATGAACAAAAACAAAAAACAAAAAACAAAACCTCATGGAGCTCCAAAGAGAGGAATCCTGGACCCCTGAATATAGACTAAACTTAATCATTTCCCAAAATATTATTCCCAAAATAATATAAAAAGGATATACTTTTTAAAGATTTTATTTATTTATTTGACAGAGATCGCAAGTAGGCAGAGAGGCAGGCAGAGAGAGAGAGGAGGAAGCAGGCTTCCTGTCAAGCAGAGAGCCCAAATCAGGACTCAATCCCAGGACCCTGAGATCACTACCTGAGCCGAAGGCAGAGGCTTAACCCACTGAGTGACCCAGGCGCCCTAAAAAGGCTACTTTATAAGCTGGAGAGATATATCTTCTAATTATTATTCAGAGGAATATATTTCAAAGACATTAAATTGCTTTTATAAGGAAGAACTGCATTATTTGTTTTAATATTTTAGTTTGTGAATTTATTTTGGACAAATTGCACTTTATGAGGAAATTGACGTCTATGTAAAAAGACCCTTATTGATTGCTGATGAGATTAAAATATGTTTTTAATAACCCACAAGAAATTATTCATCAATGAGAGTAAATGGAAATATGGCACGGAAATCAGCATTCTGTGTATTAAGATAAGAAAGAAACTCTTACCAACTATGAAGAAGAATATCCACGGGTTGTGTCTGAGGTCATCAAAATCCCCCAGAAGGCAAAGATTTATGCCAAACTGCAGGACTTAAATTCAATGACTGAAGGTTGAGATTATACACAAGGAAGGACCACCTTGACAAAATATGACCCTCAGAATCCACTGGAAATGTTGCCATATTGTATATCATATTGGATTCAAGTGCTGATGATTATAAAACCAAAAAGTTACAAGATTTTTGAAATGCACAGGAAAAATGCCTACATGTATTAAGTATTAATAATACCATTTCAAAAAATTAAACTTATGCACTCAACTTCAACAAGTAGAAACTGGAAACTGACCCAGATATTTTATCCATTGGCATAAGTAATTATCATGTGTTGTTTCATCATTATTTTATTTTTTTAAGATTTTTAATTTATTTATTTGACAGAGAGAGAGAGGGATCACAAGTAGGCAAAGAGGCAGGCAGAGAGAGAGAGGGAAGCAAGCTCCCTGCTGAGCAGAGAGCTGGACGTGGGGCTCGATCCCAGGACCCTGAGATCATGACCTGAGCTGAAGGCAAAGGCTTAACCCACTGAGCCACCCAGGCGCTCCTTATCATTATTTTAATGATTATTGGAAGATTTAGGGAACTCTACTGTGAATAGGCCAGATGACACCTCCAAGAAACAGCCTCTGCCTGATGATATGAGGGGTGTCATAGGCCTCTTCTGAATGAATAAGCTCATTCAATACTTAAAATTAATAGGAGAATTGGTTGGAAAGAACAGAAGGTGATTTGTTAAGTCACTTTATGGATCTTATGAAAGGGAGCTAATGTCACAGAATCCAGACTAGGCGAGTTTTTCAAAGTAATTTAGTAATTTAGAACCTCTCATGCTAAAGGATGAAGAAGAAAAGTGTCCAGGAGGCACTTATCTGGTCAAATTACCATAGTCTTCTACAACCAAGAGTAAAGCACAACATGAATAATAAACCCTACAGAGAAGCTCTAAGGAAACCAAAAATGTCCTGTATGACCAAGGCACATAACCAATACTCTCTGAGCTACATTTTCTTACTTGCTAAAGAAAAATTAAAATGCATTCCCCCATGAGTTGTTTAGAAGATTGGACAATATATATGAATGTAGTAGCCTAATTGTGTAACACTCTACAAACACTACACACCATTAATGGAAATGTCGATATCCTCACTCTCATCTTTATCTTTATTAATGTACTGGTACACAGTGACTACATAGAATCAACTACCCTTTATATTTCTTGGGAAATGGTTTTAAAATCACCTGTTTCTAAAGTTATTGAAAGCTGGCTTTTAATGGTGTTACTCCAGACACCTAATCATTAGTCGTCAAGGCACATTCCCATATAACTTCTCTCATTTTAGAATTTTTTTTAGTACTGAAGTTTAACAGTGCATCAGGGAGCTTCTTAAGGAGTACAAGGGGAGCAACACAATTGTCTGTAAGCCAGTCAATGCAGAAAATGAATGTTCTCACCAGAATTATGACTTTCCAAAATGGTGACCGTAAGAAAAAAAGATTAAGTCTCCTTGAGAATGACTCATACTCAAAATCCTCCCTCCAAGCCTTGGATAGAAACCTACTTGCTCATCAGGTTATGTGAGTTGAAAAAAGAAGAAACCTATCTCCTTTGTTTGTGGTCTGGAAGCACTGGAGGCAAAGGGAAAGATGTAGTTAGTAGTCATTCATATGTGATTGTGGAGATAAGACATAAAGCTTCCTCTTTCTTAGCACCATCCATGACCATCCTCAACCCCATTTACTTAGTTTATTTGTTTAGTATAATCTTTTTTTTTTTTAAGATTTGTTTATTTATTTATTTGACAGAGAGAGAGAGAACACACACAGGCAGGGGGAACATGTGAGAGAGAAGCAGGCTCCCTACTGCAGCCTGGTGAGGGGCTCAATCCCAGGACCCTGGGATCATGACCTGAGCTAAAGGCAGACTCTTAATCCACTGAGACACCCAGGTACCCCTGTTTAGTATTATCCTAAACTCAGTTGCAAGAATAAGAAAAAGACCTTTCGGAAATGGAGAGATTTCTAAAAAAAAGGGATCTATTTCACAGAGCCTCAGGATTTTGACTTTAATTTTTTTTTAATTGGAGTAAAATTTTATTTTTATCTTTTTTCCCCAAACACCGTAATTTATGTTTTTCATTTCTTAAATATTTGGTGTTTTATTAGTTTCAGGTATATAATACAGAGATTCAACAATTCCGTACATCACCCAGAGTGTAGTGAAATTTTAAACTCATTTATAAATACGTGGAAATGTCTTTCCAGGAATGAAGAAGCTATCAAGAATAAGAATCTATTCCAGAGGGGCTCCTGGGTGGCTCAGTGGGTTAAAGCCTCTGCCTTCGGCTCAGGTCATGATCTCAGGGTCCTGGGATCGAGCCCCGCATCGGGCTCTCTGCTCGGCGGGGAGCCTGCCTCTCCCTCTCTCTGTGCCTGCCTCTCTGCCTACTTGTGATTTCTGTCTGTCAAATAAATAAAATATTTAAAAAAAAAAAAAGAATCTATTTCAGAAAGCCCTATATATTTTGCTTTCAATTCTTATAAAACTATGATAAATATGAATTGAACCTATCAGACTAAGCAGAGAAATAACATAGTCATTCAGATTTGGCATTCCTTTCTTTAAAAAAAAAAAAATAAGCATATTGGCAGTGTAAAGTTGAAGTGTCTTCATTTTTTGAAACAAAACTTCAAAGATAAGAATAATATAGGGATTAACTGGTAAACAATGCATAAAAAATTACATCAGTAGCTAGTTAAAAGCCCTGTAAAAATAGTTTATGCTGTATCTTTAAATAATAGGATTGGTGAGGAACCTCTGAGACATTAAAATGCTGATTCACAAAATAAATTTGAAAAAAAATTTTAAAGAACAAAATAAACTTGTCTGTACCCCATGCCCAAATTAACTTCTTGTTTAGATTCAAAGGTTAATAATACGACAGGACAAGTTCAAATGAAAGTCACAGCCTTGATCAACACCACAATAAGCTCACAATGTTTGACTTAAGAATTTCTTCCTAAATAATCTCCATGTTCCTAGTTTCAGGGAAAAAAATCAAGCACAGGTTGTTAAATCCTTGCTCTTTCAAGAGAATGTTAAACTGAAAGATTTGGTAAATTTTAGCTTTGGTTACTTTTTATATTAAGTAAGATTTTACTGCAGAAGAACAAGAGAAACTTGACTAGTGTGGGAATACACTGAGCAAATTATATGATGGACTGAACATTGCCAAGTACTTTGAGACCAAATCCTTGAGCATCTGGAGAGTAGCATTACTAACCCCTTGATTCCCTTTATTTGTTTTTATTTTCTTATTGGGCAAGAGAAGACAACATCAGCTAGTAATTCTATACACAAGAACCAATGTGATTCCACCAACTCATTAGGAGTATAACTTGTAGCTAGGTATGTGGAAATGTATGTTGGTTGGTTGGAGTTGGAGTGAATGCAGGAAGAAGGGAAACCAAGGATGGACACATGATAGAATTAGCTATGACTTCTCACTTTTGTTACTTCTCAGATTGAAACTACTATTAATCAGTTCATCTTACTAAAGGGAAAAAAGACAACAACAACAATAGCATATGGAGAAGAGAGATGGATTTTTCTTTTATATAGATTAATTCAACCAACAAGGTGCTATTGATAGTCTATTAACACCCAAATGTTGTTTGGGGCACTCGAAAATATTTTACTTCTCTACCCCTGGTTTCAACAATGATGCCTGGCTCATAGTATACATTTAGCAAATATTTGTTAAATGAATGAATTAGTAATTATTTCTCAATAATATGTAGACATTGTGCAAAGTAAAACACTGAGAACAGTATTATTATGAAGTATCAAAGAAGATTCACAAAAGCTGTTGTATGGAGAAATTTCAAAAATGGTTATTCAGGAAGAATAAAGTCATAATATGGTTTTATGATACTTAAAAAGGCAAGAGAGAATAGATCTTTCTCAAAATCTAAAGAGCAACACCCAGTATTATCCATGGTATCCCCATACCTGAATTACTCTGTTCACTGGGGTTTCTACAAGTTAATGGAATTATACAGCCCTTTGCAATGTGTTCTTGGGCTCAACTGGAAAATAAGCTGAGAAACTAGAAAGTATGCATGTCTACAGAGAGCAAAATTGATAGACACATGAGTATTTTACTTAGTATAGGTCAAAGGAACAAAGTGATTCATTGATGCCTCTTACGGTATTTCATTTATATTGATGTATGTTATGTACGTGCAGGATCCGTCCTTTCATCTTTCAGGATGTAGAGAAGACTAGTTACATCATGCACAGCAGAGCTGCCAGTCACTTCATACAGCCCAGCAACTTCATCCCATGAAGACCAGCCTAACATCCATCAAAGCAGCTTATGTTTTTGCCTGTATTACTGACCAGAGAGAGCCCCAGACACCCGGAAGTGAATGCTCCTCTTCAACATGCTATCTTTGATATAGCTTCCAGCAGGACTGATTCTAGCACTGGCATTAGGGCACAAGAGATGGGAGATCCTTCCTCTCTCACCTCTGATAAGGGGGACCAGGAATCATCAGGGTAGAATTCAGCAGGGGTTAGACACTTGACTCCAAGTCAGCTCCTCAGATGCTGGGTGTTCGTGTTTGATGTGGAATTAGTTGGCAAAGATAAAAAACATAACCCCACCATAGATGGCAAGATTCTTAAGCTTTACTGTAGAAAAGAGATAATAATATGCTCCCTTGTATTACTGAGCTCATTGGGGTATGGAAAAGGAAATGTTCCTTGTCTTCTGGCACAAGGCAATAGGCAACTAAATACTTAGAATGTTAGAAAATTTTACATCTTAAATTTGCCATTATTTTCACAACTGGATAAAGCATCACAAAAAAATTGGATCAACCTATAGCAATAGGAATCAATGTTAATAGTGAGAGACTCACTGTAGGCCAGGCACTACTCTAAGTGCTTTGTTGGTATGGACACATTTAATCATTACCATATCCCCGTGAGATAGATACTGTCATTATGCCTCAAGAAACTGAATCACAGAGAGGTTAAACTTACACTAGGACATTATTAATTGATAAAGCCAAGTAGTAAATTGCATAACTTGTGCTCTTAACCACTTAACTAAGCGATATTTCCAGATTAAGGTGTCTCCAAGAGACATCCCACAAAAGTACAGAAGAATAAAACCACTTCAAACCAATGGCAGTTGTGTGCTAAACTTTTATTTTGCATAATTACAGTTAGTCTATGTGAAGCATAATAGGTTTCGTTCAATTTGTGGTTGCAAATGTTTAGTTAGTAAAGTATCCTTTTCAACTCTGAGGTTCGATGATGCTTTTAGTTCTTCAAGAGAAATAGGGCATGCTGTTTTTTTTTTTTGTTGTTTTTTTAAAGAGTTTATTTATTTATTTGACAGAGAGAAATCACAACTAGGCAGAGAGGCAGAGGCAGACAGAGAGAGAGAGTGAAAGGGAAGCAGGCTCCCCACTGAGCAGAGAGCCCGATGCGGGACTCGATCCCAGGACCCTGAGATCATGACCTGAGCCGAAAGCAGCGGCTTAACCCACTGAGCCACCCAGGCGCCCCGGGCATGCTGTTTTAATAACTACTTATTTTGTAAAATCTGCATCCAAATACTTTGAGGAAATCATTAAAAATGTATTTATTGAAAACAAATTAAATAAAAGATAAAATGATCTAGTTTGCTCCATGTTTTCTAAACCTAGCTTTCCAAACTTTGTAGCTAAGCATCCTTAAGTTTTGTATAGCCTAGCTCATCACCAGCCCCAACCCCAACTCCAAAATCTACCCTGGCCCCAGGAAGGGAGTTATATTAAAAGATCAGTGAAAGATGTCCCCTGGCTTGACATACAGAATTGTTGCTATGGGCTCCATCTGCCCAAGGTATCTACTTCTCTGATTCCAATAAAACAAAATTCTCTGTCTTCTGGTTCCTCTGTGACCCAGGATCCTCCCTTGAAGCTCCATTCCCAGTGCATGAAGTTCTTTACCTGATGCTGGGTACCTGCATCATTGTGCAAATAGCACATGACTTATTAGAACACCAGGGTCTAATGTCTAGATTGGATAGTTACTAGCTGAGTGTATTTTCATGAGTTACTTAACTCCTCTAACTTTTAGTTACTACATTGACAAGATGTCCTTACCTGAGTAAGCTGTTCATGTGCCTTGCTGGTATAAGCTGAGTCTGATACATTTCTGTATCCCTAGCACCCAGTCCATTGTCAATTTTCACAAGTAAGTGTGCATGGTTTTCCTACATGAGAAAATGAATAAGTGATCTTCCTCTTGATTCTTTGGCCCCTTCTAAAACAAAGTTCCAGGCTCCCCCAGGAGCCTACAACCAAAGCTCAAAAATATCAACATAAAAATTAAATTCTGTTCTCCTGGACACTATTTCTTTTCCGCACTAGATAGTCAACCACCACTAAAACCTCTACAGCAATCCTCCACACAAACGCTGAGGGTTGTGCTGAACTACCCAAGCAAACAGGTTCAGAGATGGGCTGATGTTTTCCTTAGCAGAGCCACATCATTATGAGCTGGTGGAAAGTTAGGTCAGACATGGCCAACACCTGGAAAAATCACACAGGCATCCAAATACTGTCATCCATGGCAGAAAACCAAAGACTGGAACTGAATTTCCTCCACACTACCCGCTCCAGCAATGAACAGTTGGATAAGGAGACGGCAGTTCTCATTTAGCTTGCAAGTGCATCATTGGGAAGCTCGTCATTCAGGACATGGCAACAATGTAACATCAAGATAAAGATGAAAATTCATGTCTCCAGAGCTGTGGGATCTGCACAATTACCTTAATGCAGCCCAGATTTAAAGCCATCTTTGATGTCTCCATTAGTTGCTGGACTTAGTCCACTAGTGCCACCAAAGTGCCACTCTTCAAGTCAAATGGCAGTGTCAACTCTCCACCAGCAAGCCCTGGAGTGTGTCCAGCCTTCCCAGGCTGAGGCCAATCTAATCAAAAGACAGCACTATGGGGAAAGAGTTTGTCAGTAGAATGGATGAAGAGCCAATTCTACAACTTTTTTATGATAATCTACAGAGGGTAAAAGGACAGAGAGCGATAGAATGAAATACCTCAACTCCAGCAAATACTTACTGAGCCATTGCATGTGCCATTTTCTCCAGAATACTGGGCACAAACACATGAAAATTCATAGCCTCTGCCATCAAGGAAATAGCAGTGTAGAAGGGAACTTCCATAGAAAGGACAGGGGAAAGGGCATTTACAAACTCCAAGGATAAGAAACCTATGTGAGAATCACAACCTGACTCTTAATTTTTTATTTCATAAGGCAAATTATTTAAATGGCCAGGCTTCAGTTTCCTGATCTATGTAATAAACGAGAGGCATACTTTTCAGTAGATAGAAAAGGGAAAACCGTTGTGCTATGTGAATTTAAAATAAATGGAGTTTGTGAACTCTAAATGAACTGATACATTAAGGCAAATAGTAAATTATAACCCTAGAAAAAGAAAGTAAAATATCTTTACGATCTAGGATGAAGAAGAAATTCTTTAAAGCATAACCTAAAGCACACAAACAACAACAAAAAACCACAGACCATAAGGCAAAAACATGATGGGTTGGGATATTATGATGAAGGATTTCAATTTAGCAAGGACCAGCAGAAAAAAAATTAACAGACAGATAAACTGATTGAGAAAAGGTATTGACAAAACATAACACCATGAAGGCACACATATCTAGAATTTACTAGAATGTTCCACAAATTAATAAGAAAAATATAGAGAACTCAGTAGAAAATGGACAAAGTGTGTGATCAAGGGACTCACCAAAGTAGAAACCAAGATGGTAGTAAGTATATGAAAGAAACATTCAAACTCTTATGCAATTAGAAAAAAAAAAAAAGAAAGAAAATTGAAACGACGACATACAACTTGAAATTGATTATAATGACAAAAATGAGAAGATTGGGTACTGTCATATGCCGAAGGCTATGACGGAAAAACAGGCTCGTCTTACTCTCTTAGTGGATTAGAACTTGTGGGTACAAGTGCAATTGTACCCTATGAACCAGAAATATGGCCCCAGGCATATTTCTCAGAGAAATTGCCACATGGGACCAGAATGGCACACATTTACTTCAATATCATTGCTGATAAGTGGGATTAGAGAGTGGTCTCAAAAAAAAAAAAAAAATACATCATATGAAATGGAGCACAATAGACTCTGTTAGAGTAATAAATGCATTATCTTAACTATTAGTATATTATACACATCAACATGAAGATATCTGAAAGACATAGAGCTGAGTAATAGAAAAGAAAAATTGAATATCTATAACCCAGTATCTTTTAAGTAACCCACACAGAATAACAGTACATGCTTTATAACAATACACAACATTCAAAAACACACACCAAACATATTCTGATGGTTAAAGCATCATAAAATAACCATCTTAGTCATCTTTGTATCTACAGAACCAGGCACCACAGTTGGTGCCCATTAAATGTTTTCTGAGTAAATCAATAATTCAATGCAGAGAATGAAGTAAGGGACACTGAAAGACATTCCAAACCCTTGAGTGGGTATACCCAATAGAAATCATTCGAAAAAAATGATCTGTTTTTCAGATGAGGAAACAGACCTGATTGATGGAGAAGGTCAGTGACTTCAAGGTAGTGACTTCTGGCTTTTGAAGTACTGCTCATGAGGTAATAGGAGATACAGGTCTAGGAGGTGTTTAGATTTGGGTCTCACTGGCCAGTAGATGATAGTTTTGCAGGTAAAAGAGAAATAAAGTAGCAGGTAGAGGAGCGATGGAATCAAGTAGCACAAACATATTATGAAAACAGTGCAAGATGGGGGAGGGTGAAGTGTGGATGATAGGAACTGAGAAATGATCAATAGAAAGGGAAGACTTATTTAACTGTATCTCTGGAGGGAGGGGTGACGTGAGATGATATGAGAAGGATATGGTAGTAAATGAGTTATTGGAGAGCTGGGGAGATTACATTAAATCTCAGTTTGGGACAACCCCCTCCAAATAAGCCAAGCTATTTATTTCAAACCATTTGCCCTATTATTTGCATTAATGATTGAGGAACTAATTTAAAATCGATGTATTTGGGGGAAGAGAGAAAGAGAGAGAGAGGAGAGGAGAGCGTAAAGGTCAGAAATCAAATTAAAAATAAGAATAAAAATCTCTATTCCCAAATCCATAAACTGAATTATCTAGAGGAGACTGCTGAGGACGGACAAATCCCCAAACAACTTTAATTTAAAATATACTGAGAACTGCTGTTCTTAAGTTATTCCCTTGATTCTAATCTGCTATCAGCCAGAATCAGAAAGGTACCCAAGACAAGAATAAATTTAAGATTTACTATTATTGAACCCAATTCTCCTGTTCTAGATCCACGGGGTGCAACAAATGTTTCTCCCACAGTGGTAAAAAGAAGGAAAAAAAAGAGTAAGAAAAAAGCAACTCTTCCACCTGTGCTCTGGTAGGAAAGATCACATTTCTAAATGCCTCTTTGTGATTCATGGCTTTTCTCCTAGGCTGGTTTATGCCACATGACTCATTGGCCATGTCAAAGAACTGTGCCTATCTGACATTTGGAACCCCTGCCTGCTAAATAGTTTTAAAATATTATCTGCTAGATTGAAGGATTTTGTTAAAGCAGTTATTTGTTTGTTTTTTAAATTTTCATTTGTAGTTGAAGACAGCACAACATGGTAATTCAAGTTTGGAGTTCATATTGTCTGGGTATGATCCCATCTCAACCACTTGCCACCTATATGACTATGACAATATTTACCAATCTTTCTGTAACTCAGTTTCCTCCTCTGTAAAATGGGGATAATATTACCTAGCACATAGGGTTGTTGAGGTCTTAATAAATGATACAAATCAGTTAGAATAGTGCCCAAATAGAAGGAACATTGACTAAGAGTTATTACTGACATCATAGGGAAGGCAAGAAGAAATTCATGTTAAAAAAAAAAAAACAACCTTCATTTTGATAGTTCCTAGAATGCAGGATTGAATGGAGCTGAAGTCAAAAGATTAGAAGAGAGAATAGCATAATAATTTAGCCATAAAAAGGAATTGAAGAAGGAATGTTTGCTACAGATGTTATAAGGAAAGGAAATAGACTATTTAGAAACAGATTTGAAGTGTGGGCTGGGGGTGTCCATTGCTATCTCTAGCATTCAAATTCAAAACGGTTTGCTAAGGAAAATGATAATTTAAGGACAGAACTATGGTGGTCAGGAGGACAAAGAAAAGAACTTTATTTTCATTTAGTGAATGGGTTGATGGCAGGATATCTTCTCATGGTAGTCAGACAAACAGAAAAGTGAAACCCCCAAATTCATGTGCACTGCTGCATTTATAGAATTGTATGGACTAGCATCATATAATGGGAAAATATGGGGAATCACACATATCATTTCCTGTTGACACAAGAAAAGTATGCCAATAATTGCTTAAAAACTGAGGTCAGATTTATAATGGCCTTGAAAGACCAACTTCTTCCCCAAATTCCAACCCAAGTTTGTACAGGGAAGTGAGAAAGATGGCCTTCCTGAGAGTGTTCCTGAGTATAAGGTAAACAGAAGCTGTAATGTTCCATCTGGGTTTTGATATGGCTAAAAAGTGGACATCGGTGGGAGGCTGGCCCTCTAATGGGCCACATTTCTTGAGCACTGAGAACTCCTGAACTTAAATTGTAAAAAAAGAGCTGTCTCTGGCAACGGCTACTGTCATGTCCCATAGAGCAAACTACTAACATCCTCGAGGGCAGGAATGAGAGAAATGTTAGGAAAACGTTTCTTTTCCTTAATGTACACATAGATTGGGTTGTTTCTGAGCATTTTGAGTTGCTTTGAGATGAGTGCTTATGTGTTTTGTATGGGTTTTATATGACAGCTACCTGCTAAATATCAGGAACAACAGAGGACAAAGGTGTCTCTCAAGCTGACAGAGTCCAAGAAGAAGAATGTACATGGAAAGGTCAAAGCCAGCACTGGACTCTCATTAATTTCATCTGACATCATCCTTGGAAAACTTGATGCTGATGTCTTAGGGGCTCTCTGGATTAGCCAAGTGGAGAGAGAAGACTGATCATAGGACAAAACCCTGTATATAGAGAGTAGAGTTTCATAAAGGAGGCTGGAAACAGACACAGTAAAAATTGATGGTGGAGACTGTCTCAGAAATAAGAAGGAAGGGTAGCCCTTATGACTAAGGTCAAGATTAGGAAGTAAGGAATATCCATCAGTGAATATTGTGGAAATGGTTTAGCTTAAAGGTTGATTCTTTTACCTTGAACTCTGAGATTCATTATGATTAACATTAAGCTTTAATTAATTCTCCTATATTGTAGTCTCTTTAGTTACACCAGCCTTATGGTGACTCAATTATATTCATAAGCTGCTGTGATTGCATTATGGGAAATTTGTGAAAAACCAATCAAGAGAAAAAGGATGTGGCCTGAACCACATCACTCATCGATAGAGGCCAGCACAGTAGTTCAACTCAGGAAGATAGGTGATCCCAAAGGTCCAGGTAATGATCAGCTTGAGCAGAATGAATGAGATCAATGGGAAACTAGGAAGCTCTAAGAGGAGCATGACTATCTTGGATAGGTATTGCCATAGATGATAACTCTAGAACAGAAGTGAAATGACTGCCATTTTTCCCAAATGTATCAAAGATCACTTTTGAGTATATTATGTAGAAAATAAACTAATGCTTGATTACTGTAAGAATATGACTCTCATATATATCCAGTATTTCCCTCTATTGCAACATACATTTGGACAGGCACCCCTGGTAATGTGAATATTATATTAGCAACTTCATCCTGATATTTTGAGGATTAAATAAGATTTCGTCTTAGGTGAAGATCCGAATAAAATTTGAATAGCCTCACTCATCCCTAGCTGAGACTGACTCCTATACTTCAGTCCCATCATAAGTGATTTTCAAACAATTTCTCAAGAAAAAAACAGTCTCTTCAATAAATGGTGCTGGGAAAACTGGACAGCTATGTGTAGAAGAATGAAACTCGACCATTCTCTTATACCATACACAAAGATAAACTTGAAATGGGTAAAAGACCTCAATGTGAGGCAGGAATCTATCAAAATCCTAGAGAAGAACATGGGCAGTAACCTCTTCAACATCGGCTACAGCAACTTCTTTCAAGACATGTCTCCAAAGGCAAAGGAAACAAAAGTGAAAATGAACTTTTGGGATTTCATCAAGACCAAAAGCTTCTGCACAGCAAAGGAAACAGTCAACAAAACAAAGAGGCAACCCACGGAATGGGAGAAGATATTCGCAAAAAACACTACAGACAAAGGGCTGATATCCAAGATCTATAAAGAACTCCTCAAATTCAACACAAATGAAACAGATAATCACATCAAAAAATGGGCAGAAGACATGAACAAACACTTCTCCAAAGAAGACATACAAATGGCTAACAGGCACATGAAAAAAATGTTCATCATCATGAGCCATCAGGGAGATTCTAGTCAAAACCACATTGAGATACCACCTTACACCAGTTAGAATGGCCAAAATTAACCAGACAGTTGGAGAGGATGTGGAGAAAGGGGAACCCTCTTATGCTGTTGGTGGGAATGCAAGTTGATGCAACCACTTTGGAAAACAGTGTGGGATTCCTTAAGAAATTAAAAATAGAGCTACCCTATGATCCTGCAATTGCACTACTGGGTATTTACTCCAAAGATACTGATGTAGTGAATAGAAGGGCCACCTGTACCCCAATGTTCACAGCAGCAATGGCCAGAGTCTCCAAACTTTGGAAGAACCAAGATGCCTTCCAACAGACAAATGGATAAAGAAGATATGGTCCATATATACAATGGAAATATTATACCTCCATCAGAAAGGATGAATACCCAACTTTTATATCAACATGGATGGGACTAGAAGAGATTACACTAAGTGAAATAAGCAGAGAGAGTCAAATATCACATGGTTTCACTTACTTGTGGAGCATAAGAAATAACACAGAGGACATTGGGAGATGAAGAGGAGAAGTGAGTTGAGGGAAATCGGAGGGGGAGACAAACTGTGGGCTCTGAGAGACAAACTGAGTGTTTTGGAGGGGAGTGGGGTAGGGGGAAATGTGAGCCTGGTGGTGGGTATTGTGGAGGGTACATATTGCATGGAGCACTGGGTGTGGCACATAAACAATGAATTTTGGAACACTGAAAAAAATTAAATTAAATTAAATTTAAAAATAAATTTATGTTTCTAGTGGATGCAGACATTTAGAGTTGCCCACTGTATTATTCACGTAGACTACTTCAGACTGTGGTGGCAGTTTCCATATCTCCATGTCTTAACACAGCCAAGTTTATTTCTCATTCATGAAAGGTTTGCTATAGGAGGATGCTTCAGTCTGGTTTTCTTCCATATGAAAACTCTGTGATCCAAACTGCTTTGATCTGTTCACCCTGTCTTCTCCACACAAGGGCCCCTCCATAACCACCATGCAGGACAGAGGAGGGATCAGATCTCTCACTAACAATTCAGTGCTTTGCCCAGGAAGGACCTGCACCCTTTCTGCTCCTAACTGGTTTGCCAGAATAATTCAAAGGAACTTGCTCAACTACAGGAAAACCGGAGAATGTAGTCTTCCATGTACCTGGAAGAAGAGAGCTAAGTATCAGAGAGCAGACTAGTGTCTACCAAATCCACAAGTAGACTAAGCCATGATAATTGTTTAGCCCATGAATGAAAAGTGTATACTCTTCTTGTTCTTTGGGCTCCTAAGAGATGTAAACTACATCTATACCCATTCTTGAGTTCTTCCAAAGCACTTATGTAGAGCTTTTTTCAGTTAGTGCTAAGTTTCTCATCACTATCAGGAGTGATTAGTTAAGAAGATGGAGAGGGATATTGAACCAAAATGTGATAACCTGAAAAATAGTTGATCTAAATGATATCTAGCAAATATTTAAATCCTGAGATAGAGAGATGCAAAGAGAAATAGATAGATAGATGAGGGATAGATGATAGAAGATAAATAAACAGAGCAATAAGTAGATTGGCTTTTCACTTGGGGTTTTAATGAATCAAACTGGTACTAATAATTTTAAAACACAGGGACATGGAATTTACTCAATATTAGAAGATAGTTTTTCATTGTCAAAATGTCCAAAATTAATCAAATGGCCTTATAATACAGTAAGTGGCCCATCCCTGTAAGTATTAACATATATTTTATGACATTTCAGCAGAAAGCTATCAACAAGCATCAAATTTTAGGTAGAGAAGGCTACAACAGAAAGATGAAGCAAAGAGATGGAATATAGTATTAGGAGTCCTTGTAATACATTCCTGCAAAATCCCTGTAAAACATCATATAAAGAGAAACAAACAAAAGCCTTAAAAATATTAAATAACCTGTTTATTATCATTATTTGTTTCATGTTATGTTAGAATTCAGTTGTTAAGGTATAAATAGGTTTCAGGTAGATACACATTTCTATCTTTAAGGTAAAATTAGACATATTTGGTATCATTTTTTTTCCTTTCTAGGAATTTTCCCTGGACTCTGCATATTTTCAACAAGACACACCAGGTCAAAAGACTACTGATATATATTTCAGACATTTTATATGCCATCAGCATATTTAGGACCCTTGAGGTCTTGTTCATTTTGGGAGAGGTAAGAGTATAACTCCTATATACTAAGAACACCAATTGAATTAATGATTCTGAAATCATATAAGCCATTGCCATATTACAATTTGAGTGAGACAAAGTCCAAAGTAGTTTAGGTAACATAAAATACTGAATAATCGTGAAAATTAGTGGATTGTGAAATGAATGACCACCTACCGTCACCGATGAAGCTGGCCCGTAATTCTCCAGTTTATTAAAGAAGACATAAAGTATATGAGAGTGAGAGAATTTACAATGCCTGAACTCAAAATACACCTACTCAATTGTTTTCTTGATGCTGCTTGCAAATGATTACAACAGAACATTATCTATTTTACTGGTCATTTGAGTTTTTGCATCAAATAAATGCCTGCATTTCTTCACTCCCAGCTTTGTCCTTCCATCATTTAAATCAAGCCTCTTGAATTTGGACTGACTTATAATCCAAAACTCCTAGATATTTAAATCTTATCACTGATGTCATGTTAGGTTTCCAGATAGTTGGGCAAATTAATTCTACTCACCTCATTCTCCACTTTCCCAACTGAATCAATGTGGTAACCATGGAGAAGACTCTCCTGCACCATGCTGTGCCCATTTTGCAAATTGTACTAAGCTAAAAAGCAACTAATTACACACTATGCTTTGGTGGATCCCAGGCAATACGAAAGGATTCTAATACTATGTGTCCACAATTTAGGGCACCATGTAAACCTGATAAATATTAAGTGAAAGAAAGAGCACTTGCTCCTCAGTGTATCATAACCACATTCAGACAGATTTATTGTCTCAGTAAGATTGCTTTCAGCTATGAACGACAGAATGTTCATCTAAGAGTATTGAGCAATAACTGCATTTAATTGCCTCATGCAAAAAACCTTGCAACAGGTAAAAGAAGGTCATAAGCAATGGCTCAAAATAACAGGGTGCAAGGTTGGTTTCTTTCCCATTTTCTTCTTCTTGCTGTGAAATGTCTCCAGAGGCTTCTAGCATCACAACCATACAGCAACAGCCCCAGTAGGAAGAAATGAGATTGTGGTAAAAAGGGGTTCCCTTTCTTACTCGCTTCTCTCCTCAATGGAAGGAAGCCCAAACTGCAAGCTTCTTACCTCTCAATGGCTAGAAGTGGGTCCATCACCACCCAGAGTGCATGATAGATTGGGCAAGTGTCCACCATTTTAGTGTCTGGAGGCAGGCTTACCAGTTAGAAAGACAGTCAAGAGGACTGGCTGTTGGAGGCAACCAACAATTCTCCCCACGACACATAACTCTGCTTTTATATGAAAGGAAGTTAGGTCAAAACCTTAAAGTATCCTAGAAGATTTTGATGGTAAGTAAATTTTGTTTTGCAATTTTACTTAGGTAGATGTAGATAAAGAAAAAGGTGATATGGTATTTCTTATCAGTCTAGGAATCTAGTGAACTATGGAGTCCAGGAAATAAGACTATTTATGGAAGTTTCTTATGTATATATATTTTTAAAGGAACAAGGAGAAATTCTGTTAGTGAGTAGTCTTCAGCCTTTACAATGAGTTAATTGAGCACCAACAGCACTATAAAAAGTAGACATGAAACTTAAAATCAAAAGAAAACACTATTCATAAAAATATAACTAAAACCAATCTATAGAAGAAACTATGGGTACAGGCCAGAGGGGCCGGAGGGGGAAAGGATGTCTCAGTGTCCATTATCAAGGCATAAAGGACCAAAAAGTCTTCTGAAAGGAAGAAGGGAGCATATTCAGCATAGTGGGACGCTGGAAACCAACCACCGTGGACATGAGTGTGGGTCTTCTCAGCAACAGGACCATACTTAGGAAAGAAGTAGACACAGCTATCAACTAAAAGGCAAACTGGACTGGAATCTTCCATATGTGGTTCTTCATTGGATTGCTAGTAGAGAGACAGTTGCCCAGTACTACAAAGAGCCACAGCCCATCCTATCATCTTCCTATATGCACAGACAGATGAGAACATCGTGAGCAGGCCCCCGCAATTCTGGCCTGTCGGTGTTCAGGCTCTGTACAGTCCTCTCCTAAAGTGCAGAAGTCACCAAATCCTTGCTTCTGGCCAATAGAAAATGACAAAGGGGGAGCGGTTTTGCAGAAGTAATTAGATCTCAAGTAGGTGATTTAAGTTACTCAAACTGTATTTATCCTGGGAGGTCTTGATTTAATTAGGTAAAAGCCTTAAGGGTTTTGCTTGAGATGAAAGACTCCCCTTGTGGGCTTAGAAGTCCCCACTGCATGGACCTACAGACCTCCTCTAGGAACTGTGGGCAACTGTGGGCCATAAAAAGTCAAGGCTGTCCTCATATGGCCACACAGAAATAAGTTCTGCAACAATCTGAATGAACATGAAGGCAATTCTTCCCCTCTTAAGCCTCCAGATGAAAATGCAGCCCAGCTAACACCTTGAGTATGGCTTCATAAGATATTTGGCTGAGGACAAAGCTGTGCCTAATTTCCTGATTCACAGAAACTGTGGGGTTTAAAAAAAAAAAAAGTATTATTTTTTTTTTTTTTTTTTTTTTTTTTTTTTTTTTTTGCCTCCCTCCCAGTTCTGGAGGCCGGGAGTTAGCAATTTATTTATTTTTTTTTTTTCAGCGTAACAGTATTCATTCTTTTTGCACAACACCCAGTGCTCCATGCAAAACGTGCCCTCCCCATCACCCACCACCTGTTCCCCCAACCTCCCACCCCTGACCCTTCAAAACCCTCAGGTTGTTTTTCAGAGTCCATAGTCTCTTATGGTTCGCCTCCCCTCCCCAATGTCCATAGCCCGCTCCCCCTCTCCCAAAAAAGTATTATTTTAAGCTGCTAAGTTTGTGTCATTTGTGATGCAGCAATGGAAAACAAACATTATGTTTACTCCTCTGGTATCTTTTTTCTACCCTGAACATTTTGTTTTCTCATCGCAGGTCTTTTAGTTGCTAGCAAATATTTCATTTCCCCACACAGGTCATTATTTGAATAGTTTAAATACAGGCTGGAAAGCAGATAGTTGTGAAGGGTAGAAGATAGAAGGGAACCTCAGTAACAGCAGCTAACATTTATTGAGCATTTACTATGTTCTCTGAGCATTTACACTGTTCCATTTTGTTTTGGTCATTTGTTTGTTATGCATACATATTTGAACTCACTAAAATAAAGCAAATCCTCTCTCTTACAGACACAGGTATCACCTGCTATTTGAAAGTTCAAGTTATGCTACTTTTCATTTACTAAAGACCTACATTAGGTCCTGTTTTTGCAAACCAAAAGAAATCCAAAGAACATTTTTATTTTTATGAAAAAAGGGAAAATTGAAAATAGCATTTAGCATTTGTTTTGCAGGGAGCCATTAGTGGAGGCAAGGCCACCCCAGAGCAGCAAGGATGGTGCCACCAAGCTCTTTTCCCAGAAACTATACTCAGCATCTCATCCTCAAGCTACCATAGCTTTGAACTGGGGCTGTGAGCGTCTGTGCTGCATCTCGATTTATTTTGCGCATCTGTTAGCAAGATGTGTCTGAAGGTATCAGAAAAGCCTAAAAGAGGTAATTTTCAGCTTTGGGGAATGCTTAAAGATGTGTCCATATAAATTAATGGCATTTGCATTTTCAATTTATTCCATTTCAACTTAAAAAGCTTTCATAGAAATACCTACTTTGAGATAACAGGGAAAATGTGTAACTATTTTCACAGAAACCGAAGTACTAAAAGTTTGAGAAACTTGTCTAGGTTTGCTCAACCTTGCTCAGCCTAATTTATAAGACTGATTTCCTTGAGTTTCGGTATTATGGCTTCAGAACCTATATTCTTAGCCATTAAGATTTGTTCCTTCACAGTAGGAGTAGACGGTCATGCTTTAGCCATACCTCATAAGATGAAGACATCAGTCAAAAAGTACCTAATTGTATGTGGATTGTTGATAAATTACTATCTGGAATGTACCTCCACAGGGATTTGGCTATGCTGGGTCATTCTAGAACTGACTTACTTAGTAACCCCCTTCTCCACAGCATTTTATCTTCACCTCCCATTCACCCACCTCCAGGGGACACGCCAGTAAGGTATAACTTAAAACAGCAAAAGCTGCAAAATACACAAAGCAAAATCCACATGTGACGTGGAGGCTAGCCAGGAAGTACTATAGTAGAAACACGCCAGAGAAGAGGCCATAGTGGAAAGAGAACAGGATAGGGAAGCATCCAGACCAGCTAGCTGATTGTTGGTAAGCAAACCTCCTGAGCTTTTTGGACTTGCCCTTATGTAATTCGTAAAGTGGGGTGCATGATATTATCTCACAAGGCTGTTTTGAGCACCATATTTTTTTTTAAGAAATACAGGAATAAGATTAAGGGATTTATAAACTGTAAAATTCTGCAAAAATGGATGTGGCTAGCCTCTTGTCAGAAGAGTGAGCACATAACATCACTTTCAGTGTCTTGTGCAGGATAATCCTGATGGGATAAAAACTGGAGACCTCTAAGGAGGCTTCTGGTAAAAATTTCATATTTAAAATGGACGTGTCAGATAAAGAAATAATACTACTCTCCTACCAAGATGCGAAATGTTTTATTCTGGTCATAGGACAGATACAACACTGAAAATAGATGTCTGGAGCTGGTTCTTTGGGACAACGCTGCCATTTCTTGACTTGTTAGGTCTCCCAGGTATGTTTAAATGGTGAAAAGAACAATTATATCTTGAGATTATTGTAACTACCTCTTCTATCTGCTGACATTGCATGTGTGTATCCATTTAACCCCAGAAAGGGTGCATGAAAGGCAGAGATCATGGATGTATCATAAGAGCCTTTTCCAAAAGGCAACATTTATTTTCAAGTGTTTAGATTGCCGAGACAAGGATTTCTCTCTAACGTACAATTCATCATCCTCCTTACTCACTGTAAAATCAATCTGTTCTGTTTGTATGACATAAACAACAAGTCATTTCTCAGGAATGAGGCAGACCATATGTGAAGGTGTTTTGGAAAAGCACAATAGGGAATACGCCAATCAAAGTAGCATCTGCATTTTATTTCAACGTCAAATCACATGTGTGTTATAAAAAAGGGAAGTGTATCACTTTTATTAAAGAATAACTTTCCTGTTGTGATGTTTACTGTTAACTCATACCTTTCCTAAGCCACAAACTCAGGTCGGGCACATAAATGACTGGCTGAGAACACCCTGTGTGGCCAAAGCCGCGTGTGCTTTTTACACACACGGAGGTATCCGCCCTCTCCCCAACCCCCCTTGGCAGAAGAAAACTGACATTAATCCAATATATGTATTTTCCCAGGAATTAGCAGTTTCTATTCAAAGTACTGATAAATATCACAGCACCTTGCCATTGATAAAAACAGGAAACTATAAAATAACTGGCAGAGTCCTAGGGAGAATTTATTTTTTATAATTCGGACTGGATTAAGATGGAAACGAAGTGGGTTCTAGTCCCATTTCCATTACTTACGAGCTGCATGACCTAAGGCAAGTCACTTAACGTCTCTAGGTCTCAGCTTTATACTTGTATAAACAGACAGGTCTGAACTAAATAATCCCCAAGCCCCCTTCCTGCTCTAGAAGTATGTGATTCTCTGGTCACTTACCCACCCAGTTGTATTTGAATAGTAATGGAAACATTTTTAGATTGTCTTGTTACCGAACCTTCTCCCCTTGGGAGTCAGGTACCTCTGAAAACTATGTGAATTTCTTTCAACCACTGCCTTGAAGCAGTCGTTAGCACTAACTTCCAGGGGAATTTAACACATAATCTGGTTTACTTCTGTGAAGAAGTCACTATGCCGAGATTAAGGTACTACATCAGGACCCAGGGAAATCTGATTCACTCTATAGGCAATGAGATTCCACTGCTCTGTCTACACAGGCAAATGAGTGGTCATTTATGTAATTAACTGAACAGACATTGTAAACTTTCTCATTGAAATCTTTTCCCTCATAGGAAAATAAATTTCAAAAAAAGGCTCTGAGGGATGCCTGTGGGGCTCGGTCACTTAAGCTCCTGACTCTTGCAATTCTTGATGTTGGCTCAGGTCATGATCTCCGGGCCCTGAGACTGAGCCACATCTTGGGCTCTGCACTGGGCGTGGAACCTGCTTAAGTTTCTTTCTCTCCCTCTGCCTCTCCTCCCCATTCATGCTATCTCTCTCTCGCTCTCTCTCAAAATCAATCAACAAATTAAAAAAATAATTAATTGAAATGAAATGAAAAATAAAGTTCCTAGTGGACAATATATTTTTTGAACTGAACAGAAATGCATGTTCTCATGGATGCATATAATTGTATCCCAACACAGTCTCAGTTGTACTTGTAATTTCTAAAATCATTTCTTTCTTTCTTTTTTTAAAGACTGATTTATTTATTTTAGAGAGAAAGAGACAGACAGCCCACACTTGAGAGCTCTTATGCTCAAGGGGGGGGGGGCGGGTAGGGGCAGAGGGAGAAGGAAAGAATCTCAAGCAGACTTTGCACACTGAGCATAAAGCCAGACTTGCAACTCAATCTCAAGACCCTGAGATCATGGCCTGAACCAAAACCAAGACTCTGACGCTTAACCAACGGAGCCACCCAGGTGCCCCAGGAATGCCAATATTCTTATTTTCCTCTTGTTTTTCATGTATTAATCCAATAAATGTTTATTAAAGTACTTGCAATTTATCAATCATTGTGGCCAGACCAGAAAGAACATGAAAGACTTAATTTCTATCCCTGAGAAATTTATTGAAAGTCCAGTCTAATGAAAGAAAGGGACTATGGAACACCTCACTGTGGGCAAAGGAGCACAAAGAAAATGTGCAGGGTGTTATGGCAACATAGAACAGAACCAACCACTGTGCATCCAAATGATTGATGTTGGAAATAAGTCTTGTACTACAAAAGTATGGAGGGATACCATGGATAGATCATGTATCTCAAAATATAAGCAAAAGACCATCATCCCATCACACCAGCATGTATCTGGTTGAGAAAATTTAACAGTTTAACATTTTGGAAACTTTAAAAAAATATATTGACAGTTATAAACAAAATAAACTTACATTTGACTAGCTAAAGGTCCTATACATTTTTTTAAAACATTGGAAGCTGTGATTGGCTGAAGCCTTAGCAATCTACCAAATTTATCCAAATTGGCATGTTACAATGAGGCACAGGGGAAAGTTAGAAACGTGGTGAGATAGGTCATATAGGAAATAGAGAAAGAAAATGCATACATTCAAACTTGCTACACTGAAGCAAATACTTCTCCCCCAATGTCACATATATCTTTGAAGCTGGGTCCTACAGTATTCTGTGTTAAATGCATTTTATGGGGATTTGGAGAGGATTTAGGTAAAGGCTGCACCAATAAATGATTTACCAGCTCTAATAAAACATCAAGGAAATTGTTCAGATTGTATCTCAGAGCAGTTAAAACACAAGTTTATAGAAGTCTCGGCAGCCCCCATATCCTCAATCCTGGTTTGAAAAGAAATGTTCATAGTGGTTAATTATCCTATATTACTTCTTTCTTTTTTAATGGTAGTGATTTCAAAGAAGGGAGAGACTGAAAGTAAATAAATAGGTATGACAACCAAGGGTGATGGGAGAGAGAGAGAAGCTGACAGATCACTCATTTGTCCTTTTCTTCCCTCATTCAGTAAATATTTACTGATTGACTGTTATAAACCAGGCATTCTAGAACCAGGGCCTAGACACCCAGAAGCAACCAGGTAAGAGAAGTTCTCTCCAGCCTACAGCTTCCATTTAGTGAAAAAAATATAAATCATAAATAAATGAAATAACTCTAAAAGATTAATTTAAACTGGGATGAGTCCTTTTTAAAAAGATTTTATTTATTTATTTGACAGAGAGAGAGAGAGAGAGAGATCACAAGTAGGCAGAAAGGCAGGTGGGAGGGGTGGGAAGCAGACTTCCTGCTGAGCAGAGAGCCCGACAAGAGACTCGGTCCCAGGACCCTGAGATCATGACTTGAGCCGAAGGCAGAGGCTTAACCCACTGAGCCACCCAGGCGCCCCAAAATACCTTTTTTTATAAAAAGATTTTATTTACCCATATAAGACAGAGAAAGAGAGCACGACTAGGGATAAGCGGGGGGAGGGAAAGTAAACTCCCTGCTGAGCCCAATGCAGGGCTCCATTCCAAGACCCCAACATCATGAGTCAAGCCAGAGTCAGGAGCTTAACCAAAGGAGCCATCCAGGCGTCCCAACCATAAAAATATCTTTAAAATTTTGTGCATGTCATGAGTGAACAACAGAGAAATATCTATGTCAGTGTAGAGCAAGTGAAAAACTTTTTTGGTAAAGAGCTAGATAGTAAATATTCTAGACTTTATGGGTTAACTGCTCAATTCTGTTATTGTACAGAAAAAACAGTCAAAGACATTATGTAACCAAACTGCTAAGCCTCAGTTCCAGTTTTTGTGTGTTCGTTTTCATTTTTTTTACAAAAAACAGATGGAGAACAGAATTTTCTTGGGACCTGTACTTGCCAATCCCTAGTCTAGACTTAGAGCATTTCTTGTATATTATTTTTCTTTCTAGAAGAAGTATGCATGTGTTTCATCTTCTGGGCTTCTTGGCTCTCATTCCCACATGATGTTTCTGAAGCACAGGCTTCCATCTCTTGATTCAGAGCGTAACTCATTAGTTAGCCTGGAGCCCCATTTCAGTTGCTTCAGGAAAGCATTGGTGAAAAATACTTAAACTTTGAAATTTAACTAAAGCGAGTAGAACTTATTAAAACTGTGACTGGATAAATGAAATTTAAGCTGATACTATGTCTTCCCAGTGGTGGTTCCAGGATGGAAGAATGAATAAGAGAACATGTTTGGAACCTAGTCACAAGGTAGGTAATTGCTCATTGGGGAAACCATTCAGGGCAAGGATCTTGAGGTAGGCAGGGAGGCAGTGGTCTGGAATGGATGACTTTGAATATAGCTTCTTGGTCTCTTCTTTCCTGGGTTGCTCCATGTGTCACATTGTCACTTGTGTTCATTTCCCCATCATTGATGAATCTCACCATGGCACAATCTTATAATCATTACTTCTAAGAGACTCCATTTCTCACTCTTTTATGCATTTTTAAAAAATATTTATTACATGTATGCTTGCAGAGACAGATACACCTGTCAGAGAGCAATAACTATCATCTGCTTGAATCTTAAGAGAACTAAGGTTTACAGCACATTTCCACCCCAGCCACCCTCCCAATTCCAACTCCAGATGGTGCCCACAATAAACTGTCACCACTTTTCCACAGCATTCCTGTCCCCAAGATTTGGCTCAAACTTTTTATGAGAACACTTTTTCATTCTCAAGAAAACTTGGCCATCAACTTCTCTCTGTGTGTAGCACTTTGTGCATTTTTTCAAATATCACTATCATATCACATTAATGTTTTTAAGCATCCATATACTTTATTGGACTATGAGCTTTCCCAAGTCAGGGTACATGTCATAAAGCCTGTAATAGACATGCAATCAATAATTGATGAGTAAATGAATAATAAAAGAATATGATGAATAAGGATTTGTTTAATCCAATGAATTTAAATGTGAAGATAGAAAGACAAAGTTACTTACCAAACTGAAAATCTGTGCTTCTCCAGTTCCTCCAAGTAAGATAAATCCTCCGAATAATCCTCAATTTCTGTAGTTCTCCAAGCAGCTGATTTTTCCTTCACTGAGTGATCGATCAGACTTTCTCCCTTATCCAAGAAATTAAGGAAACAAAAAAATAAAGTATTTTAGCAGATATCAGATAAAAGATTTACCTGGTTTCAGTGACACTTTCTCCAGAATGCCTTGTAGAATCATTGATCATCTAGAAGTATAGCTAGCCATGGTTGTTGCATTGAAATGATTGTTTTACATTCCACGTTCTCTCATTGAATCAATATGTCTCTACCGGCAGACTGTTGTGTTGGATTTTGCATTATTTCACATGGAATAGTCTCTATAAATGTTGTTGGAATTAAAAAAATATATAACCAAGGTCGTGATATTTGTATTGTCAGAACTACTGGTTGCAAATAAAGAAAATGTATTATAAACTGCTTTCAGCAAAAAAGAATTTGAAAGAAAGTTTGAACAATCAGCCTACGGATGAGGGAAGTAGCTGAGGAATCAAAGGACACTAGGACTCAGTCTTTCTCCTTCTCTGCTCTCTGCTTCAGTGGGCAACTTCATTCTAGCCTTGCCACTAACAGCTTCTTAGTTCCATAGCTTGTGACTTTCAACAACATATTTAAACTCAGGACCATACAATGTTTACGGGAGCTAATTTAGTAAACTTCAGTGAATCATAGGACCCATGATGATGCATCTAGCAAACACTTTGTCTCATTGGAGAAAATGAGCCCTATCATTTAACCAAGGATTCTTAGGAGCCCCATGATGATGAGGAGTAGGGAGTGGGAGCAGTCAACCTATTTGGGCCCTTCCTTCCTTATTCCCAAAACAGTTCAACTTCCATCGATTTATATATTAGGGTATTTTGTAAGATTTTATGGCAAAATGTTGCCAGTAAAAATTCATTTGAAAATCAGTAGCTTATGGAAAAAAGGAAAGTAGGCATAACTAGCATAAATATTAGTTATGCCTACATGTAGGCATAAATGTTAGTTATACCTACATTTATTAGTAATAGCTAATACTTCTATTAAAACTTTTCCTGTTTTGTTTTTCTTTAAACTCTTCTCAAATGTATTTAGTTACCATTTGTAAGAGGACAGTTACCTGACATTCTTTGATATCAACTCATACAAGTTTTAGCACAACTTCAGGGTCAAACTATTTTGCAATTGCAAAATGTTGCAGTAACCAGGAGAAACAGAATGAAACTTAAGTGAAAAAGATATGTCATCAAATCTCTAGTGAAGTCAACAAGACTACTTTTTTCCCCCTTTTTACTTATTTATTTCTTTATTTACTTACTTACTTACTTTCTTACTTAATTGAAAGAAAGAGAGAGATAGCAGGGGAGGAGCAGAGAGACGAGGACAAGGATAAGCAGACTCTGTACTAAGTACAGAGCCTGGTGCAGGGCTCAAATCCCAGAGTCCCGAGATCATGACCTAAACCAAAACCAAGAGTGCTACACTTAACTGATTGAGACATCCAGGTTCCCCAAGGCTACTTCTTTTAATATGAACTTGACTGATTTGATTACAAAATCCAATTATGACAGCCATTAATTTAAACTACTGTTTATTCTTGCTAGACCACCATCACCAGGGCATTGCACCCTCAGCGGACTGAAACACCACCCAGGTCTTCCTGTGAAAAAGCCTATTTGCTTAGCCTGGAGTTTCAGCTTGGAGGATAAGCTTTAGGTTTCCCACACATAGAGGCTAAGGAGGCACCTTCAGGGAAAATAAGCATGGAGACACCACCCTTGCCCACCAGCTTAGCCTCACTACAGCTTGATAAAAATTCCAAAACAGAGTTCTACAGTTGTCTGGGGCCATGATGTTTTGCAATTACTATCCAGGGAACACCTCCGTATCTCCTGGTCTGGAGGCCAGCACAGATTATGACTGTGGCCACACAGTACTATATATACTTACATACTTTTAAAGCCTTTGCCTGAGGGTCTGGCTTCCAATTAGCCCAAGAAGAAGTACTAAATGAGATTATCTCACTTATAGGTTCTGGCATACCCTCAACAGTAAGGGCATATCAAAATAAATCAGGCAATTTATTGGAGGTAACCATATCCTGGAGATAACCAAGAGCTTCGGCAAGGTTGAGTGAGAAGGATTATCACCTACACAAGGCCATTCCTTCAAGACTGAGAGAGGTAGCTGTTTCACCCAATACATAGGGACAAACAGAGAGTCAAGCAAAAAAATGAAACAGAGAAATGTGTTCTAAACAAAAGAAAAAGACAAAAACCACAGTAAAAGACCTCAATGAGGCAGACATAAGTAACCCACCTGACAAAGAATTCAAAGTAATAGTCATAAAGATGCTCACTGAACTCTGGAGAATGGATGAACACAGTGAGAATTTCAACAATGAGAGGAAACAGCAAAGTACCAAGCAAAACTCACAGAGAAAAAGAATGCTGAACTGAAGTGAAAAATACACTAGAGGGACTGAATAGCAAACTGGATGAACTAGAAGAATGAGTTAGGGAGCTGGAAAAGAAACAATTCAACTCACACAGATGGAGTAGCAAAAAGAAAGACATTTTTAACAATCGGTATAATTAAGGAACCTCTTGGACAACATCAAGCAGAATAATATTCACAACATAGGGGTCCTGGAAGTGGAAGAGAGAAAGAAAGGGGAAGAAAACTTATATAAAGAAATAATGACTGAAAACTTCCTTAAGCTAGGGAAGGAAACAAACACCCAGATCCAGGGATCCCAAAATTTCCAAATAAAATGGACCCAAAGAGAACCACACCAAGATGCATTATAATTAAAATACCAAAGTTAAAGATAAAGAAAGAATTTCAAAAGCAGGAAGAGAAAACTAAATTGATATTTACAAGGGCAACTCCACAAAACTATCAGGATGTTTTTTCAGTAAAAACTTTGAAAGCTAGAATGGAGGGCATGACTATTCAAAGTGCTCAAGGGAAAAAAATTCCAACCAAGAATACCCTACCTAGCAAGATTATCATTCAGTTTTGAAGAAGTGATGAAGAGTTTTTCAGATAAGCAAAAGCTAAAGTACTTTATCACAACTAAACTGGCCTTATCAGAAATGTCAAAGGCACTCCTTTAAGCTGAAAAGAAATGGCATTAATTAACAACAAGAATATATATGGAAGTAAAACTATCACTAGAAAAGGTAAATATGTGGTAAAGATAGGAGATTAATCACTCCTAAACTAAGAAGATTAAAAGACAGAAGTTGTAAAATCAACTAAAACTACAATAATTTTTTAAGAAATTGTATAAAATAGGGATGCCTGGGTGGCTCAGTTGGTTAAGCGGCTGCCTTCGGCTCAGGCCATGATCCCAGCGTCCTGGGATCGAGTCCCACATCAGGCTCTGTGCTCGGCGGGGAGCCTGCTTCTCTCTCTGTCTCTGCCTACCACTCTGTCTGCCTGTGCTTGCTCTTGCTCTCTCTCTCTCTGATAAATAAATAAATAAATAAATAAATAAATAGAAATTGCATAAAATAAAAATATAGTAAAAGTGACAACAAAAACATAAAATGTTGGGAGAGGCAGTAAAAATGTAGAGTTTGGGAGTATCTTCAAATTTAAGCTGCTATCAACAAAATAGAGGGTTATATACTTAGTGTGATATATATAAATTTCCTGATAACAACAAAGTGAAAACATAAAATAAATACAGAAAAGAAAATGAGAAAGGAGTTTAAACTTAACACTACAGAAAGTTATCAAATGACAAAGGAAATGAGAAAGAGAAGAAAGGAATAGAGAAGAACTACAAGTACAGCCAGAAAATAATGAACAAAATGGTACCAAATACATACCTATCAATAATTACTTTGAATGTAAATGGACTAACTTCTCCAATCAAAAGACAGAATGTCTGAACACATCAAAAGAGAAAGAGAGACACTTCTATATACTGTCTGTACAGTATAAACTATAAGACATTGATGAAAAATTAAAAATGACACAAATAAATGGAAAGATATTCCATGCTCCTAGACTGGAAGAACAAATATTGTTAAAATGTCCATACTATCCAAAGTTTATAGATTCAATGCAATCCCTATTAAAATTATAATGACATTTTTCACACAACTAGAACAAATAATTCTAAAATTTGCATATTACCACAAAGGACCCCAGACATGTATAACAATTTTGAGAAGAAAGAACAAAGCCAGAGTTATCATACCCCCTGATTTTAGAGTATACTACAAACATATAGTAAGTAAAACAGTATGATATTGCCATAACAACAGACATTGGATCAATAGAACAAAATAGCCCAGATATAAATGCGCCCATATGTAGTCAGTCAAATTACAACAAAGAAGTCAAGAATATATGATGAGGACAGAATGATCTCTTGAATAAATGGTTTTGTGAAAAATTAATAACTACATGCAGAAGATGGAAACTGGACCACTCCCCATGCAAAAATTAACTCAAAGTGGATTAAAGACTGGAATGTGAGATCTGAAACCATAAAACTCTTAGGAAAAACATAGATGATAAGTGCCTTGACAGTGTTCTTAGCAATGTTCTTTTTTTTTTTTCTTTTTTGGATCTGACTCCAAAAACAAGAGAAACAGAGAAAAAATAGACAAATGACACTACCTTAACCTAAAAGTGTTTCTGCACAGAGTAGGAAACAATCAACAAAATGAAAAAGCAACCTACTAAATGGGAGAAGATATTTATAAATTATATATCTGATAAGGGGCTGAATCCAAAATATAAAAAGAATCTATATAAATCAATAACAACAGTACAAATTCAATTAAAAGATGGGCAGCAGATCTGAATAGATATTTTTCCAAAGAAGATATATATAGATGGGCAACAGATACATGAAGAGATGCTCAAAATCACTCATCAACAGGGAAATGCATCACGAGGAGATTTACCATATACCTGTCAGAATGACAATTCTCAAAATAACAAAATAAAACAAGAAACAAGTGTTGGCAGTATGTGAAGAAAGGTAAACCCTCATGCATTATTGGAAATGTAAACTGCTGCAGTCACTATACAAAAAAATATAAAGCTTCTCCAAAAAATTAAAAATAGAGTTATTTGGGGCACCTGAGTGGCTTGGTCAGTTAAGTGTCTGACTCTTGTTTTTGGCTCAAGTCATGATCTCAGGGTTATGAGATTGAACACTGTGTCTGGCTCCACACTGAGTGTAGAACCTGCTTACGAGTCTGTCTTTCTCTCCCTCTCCTTCTGCCCCTGCCCCCACCTCTTGCTCTCTCTCTACCTCCCTATAAATAAATAAATAAATAAATAAGTATCATATAATCCAGCAATTCGTCTACAGGATATGTATCTGAAGAAAACAAAAATACTAAATTTGAAAAGATATGTGTACCCCTATGTTCATTGCAGCTTTATTTACAATAGCGAAGATATGGAAACAACTTAAGTGTCCGTCGATGGATCAATGAATAAAGAAATATATATACCAGAATATATTATATATTGTATTCATATATATTATATATATGAAGAAATAAAGAAGTTATATATATAACATATATATAACTATAACAGAATATTACTCAGCCATGAAAAAGAATGAAATCATTGCCACTTACAACAACAATACCTTCATGGTATTATGCTTAGTGAAATAAATCAGACAGGGAAAGACAAACAGTGCACCGATTTCACTTACAGGTTGAATCCAAAAAAAAAAAAAAAATGAAAAGAAAAGAGAAAGCAAACAAAAAAAAACAAAGCAAAACCCATACTCATAGATACAGAGAACAGATAGTAGGTTGCCAGTGTGTGGGTGGTGGTGAGTGAAATAGACAAAGGGATTAAAAAGTACAAACTTTCAGTTATAAAATAACTAAGTCATAGGGATTAATGTACAGCATGGGGAATATAGTTAATAATGTTTTAGCAACTTCATTTGGTGAGATGGTGACTAAGACTTGCTGTGGTGACCATTGCAAATGTCAAATCACTATGTTGTCACCTGAATCTAATTATAATATGCTATGTCAATTACACCTCAATATTTTTTTAAAAGGAGAAACCAATCCCTCTAAAATAAACAAATAAATAAACAAACAAACAAATAAATAATTGTGGGCTTCTTTATCTTTCTTAGCCTCTATGACTTCTGTGTCAATAATGGTATTTTTTTAAAGATTTTATTTATTTATTTGAGAGAGAGAATGAGAAAGGAAGAGCATGAGAGGAGAGAGGTCAGCAGGAGAAGCTGACTCCCTGCCAAGCAGGGAGCCCCGATGAGGTACTCAATCCTGAGACTCCAGGATCTTGAGTCAAAGGCAGTCGCTTAACCAACTGAGCCACCCAGATGCCCAATAATGGTATTTTTAATAAGATTATTTAGTGTTAGTATTTTTTATTACTCCATTCCTTGAGTAAGTTAAAGAATGACAACATACTTTTAAAAATATGTTTTGGAGTGTCCTAATTAAATATATTTGATTTGCATACCTTACTAGACTGTTTAAAAGATGTTTTGTAACTATTTACATTTTAGATTTAAAGGAATGTCATTATGAATTGCTTAGACATTTTATTCACTTCACTTGATAGAAAGCTGAAAGAACCACTAAGAACCATACCATAGATTTGGTGTACCCACCAAAGTTCCTGTTTGGTAAAGTATAGACTTTTCATGATAGAATCCATTAAATTGCTTTTTATTTGGTTAATCTGTGAATATGTATCTAGGTTGTTCAACTACATCCAGTGGAAGTGGGTGGTAATAAATTTTTCTGCATCTATCTAACATGGTAATAACCACACAGTTGAAATTCAAGAAATACATAGTAGAGGTCATTTCATTAAGTACTTCTATCGCAATAACAACAGTGAGCTTTACCTCTGGTTGTTACATCACAAAGAAAAACACCCATGAATTCTAAAAATGACAAATTTTTTTTTTTAAAGATTTTATTTATTTGCTTGACAGACAGAGATCACAAGTAGGCAGAGAGGCAGGCATAGAGAGAGAGGAGGAAGCAGGCTACCCACAGAACAGAGAGCCCGATGTGGGGCTTGATCCCAGGACCTTGGGATCATGACCTGAGCTGAAGGCAGAGGCTCTAACCCACTGAGCCACCCAGGTGCCCCAATGACAAATATTTTTTGAACCTTTGGATTTCCTTTAGAGAATATCTATGTTAATGTGCTAAAACATATTTTTTTTCAAATCAATGTTTTAGAAGACAGAAAGTCACGAAAATTAGTTTATGTCCAAAGAAATGACCCCCCAAAGGAACAAAAATAAGAGGTTTAAATATAAAAAGAAGGTAAGTGTGTGCAGGGACGTTCCCAAGTAAGCACCAGGTATGTGTCTCCTCACAGAGAGGAATCGAAATAATCTGCCAACCACAGATTTATATCCTGAATCTCTACCTGAGAAAGAAATAATGCTTTAACTAGGATATCATCAAGATTAGAAAGACAGAAAATAGATCCTGTCTGTACCCTGAAGCCAAAGAACATCATCACTAAAAAGAAATTATTCCAAAAGCAATGTATTTAGAAAGATGAATATCTATACTTTAAGGATTGGTGGTGCAAAATTTGTTCTGGAACATCACATTTTATATATTTTATGTACGACTACTCATTCCCTAATCCATCACAGAAATCAACAGCGAGTGTTGAAATATAAATTGCTAAAATTCAGAATATGATTTTCAAGTTCAAGGACAAAAACTTTGGCTTGTGGGAATTGCCATTCAAATTCAACAGTGTTTATGAGGCACCTGGGCCACTCAGTAGGCTAACTGTTTGCCTTTGGCTCAGTTCATGATCTTAGGGTTCTGGGATCAAACGCCAAGACTGGTTCCTTGCTCAATGTGGAATCTGCTTCTCCCTCTTCCTCTGCCCCTCTCCCTAGCTTGTGCTTTCTTTCTCTCTCTTTCGCAAATAAATAAATCTTTAAAAAATGCAACACTGTTTAGAAAGCAATGAATAAGCATTCTTTCAAACACAACACAAAATGACAGCTAGGAGTGTTCTAAAGAATTTTGAAAAATTAAAATGCATAGTGTTGTAGTGAAAAGGGTTGACAAGTGATGGTCAGAAGACACACATTCAAGTCTTCCCACTTCTTGGGAAACTTAGATTATTTAAAGTTCATGAGTTTAAGCTTTTTTTTTTTTTTAAAGATTTTATTTATTTATTTGTCAGAGAGAGAGCGCGCGCGAGCACAGGTAGACAGTGTAACAGGCAGAGTCAGAGGGAGAAGCAGGCTCCCTGCCGAGCAAGGAGACCGACGTGGGATTCAATCCCAGGATGCTGGAATCATGACCCGAGCCGAAGGCAACGGCTTAACCAACTGAGCCACCCAGGCATCCCTTTGAGTTTAAGCTTTTTAATCTGAAAAATGGAGATAGTATTTGTCCTACATAGATCTTGTGGAGATTCTTGTGGAGATAAGAATCTATGGAGATAATAACTATAAAATTCTTCTGGGCATGAGGTGAAGAACATTTAAAATCCTTTAGAATATTAAGGATATAACTAGTATCTGGCACAATGCACTATATAGCCCAGATGATCCACGGAACACTACACGTCCTTTCTTTTGCTTTTATTACAGCATTACAATGAAGCAGTTAAGTAGAAAATATTATAGGAATATTTATATTAAATCTCAAAGCTGTCCAACTCATGACATGATAAACTCATTAAATTGCATTATAAGATAGGAAACAAAGCCCAGGGTCCCTATCTCCTTGTTCAGAGGTTTTGCCCTTTACCCTGAATTCCTTTCATGGCCCAATCAGCTAATGGAGAAGGGCGTCTATGATGGGACCAATGAGAGGTTGTGCAGGGAAAGGAAGCTTGAAGTTCACAGGCCAGTGGCACCAATGTATTGGAAAAGCATTAGAACAACGAATCTCCACTTAGCGGCAACGTTTTTTCCCCAAACTCCTTACAGGGTCTTTGTGCGCAGCTCCAAGAAGCACTGTTCATCTGCCCATCTGGCCAGATGAAGAGCCGGGGGATTGTTTCATCAAAAGAGAGAGCCTTAGAGAAAGGAAATGGTGAATAAAAGGCTGAATCCCAAGGATTACAAATGTGTTTGAACTGCCCTGGGAAGATCAGAAGGGAGCAGTGGTGGACGCTTTAATGCCTGCCCCACGAGGTGCACCATTTTTTTTAAAGGAGGCAGTGAAGGAGGGTTTAGGGTGGAGGCACTCTGCTAAGAGGCTTGCGTTCATAAGCTCACAGAACTACAAGCCAGAGATAACAACAACAAACACCAGGTGCATCTGAATTATCAAAGCAAACAAACATGACATCATGTTCAATTCCACCCATGCTGTTATTAGCATCCAAAAAAAAAAAAATCATAGCTCCAAATTTAACCAGTCTAAATCCTGAGGCCATCCAGCAAGAATCTTTTCTCCTCTTTCTTGATTGAATTCGTATAGGATATTTGTACCAGAGAATTTTTCAAGACGGGCTTTCCATTAGCAATGCCCAGGGAGAAACAAGATATCCCTGGCTGCCTAGAATTTACCTAAAGGGAATTCACCTACATTGAGGAACCAACTCCCAACCCAGGCTTCTGTTTCTGCCCTCTGGAGGAGAGCTAGCATTGCTGGCCTTTTGGAACCACAAATTTTGATTGTTCTCTGGTCCTGTATTATTTGGAAAGCTGAAGCATCCCTTGTGAAGTTGAATGTGAACCTCATTTGCCCACAGCCACCCTGGAAACTGCCTAGGTTAGCTCTTTCTTATCAATGGAAGACCCAGATTCGTCTCCAGTAAGCTTGCCAAGATGAGGGAAAAAGGAAAACACTTAAGTTGGAGTCGGGAGTCTTCGATTGAGGTTTGGTAGGTGGTATAACTGCCCTTGTCCACATCACTCAGTCACTTCATTCTGGGTGGCAGGTGTGTGTCTGGCTCTCTTGTCACAGCATGGCTTCACTAAGGCATAATCCTGACAGGAACAAACTTCTTCCTGAAGCAATTCAGTTAAGACACTGTCCCAAAGTGGCTGACCCGCAGGGAAGAGCATAATATCCCGAGCAACTGACTCACAATTTTTGAAATAAAATATTAAAAATAAAGTGAAAAGGAATTCCTTCATTGAACATGTAAAACCAGAAAATACAAGGAAGAATATTAGCTTTTCTGGATGATTGTACGCTTTCTCCCCTTACCGATTTAAGCTTTTCTTCTAATCCCCAAATTTAAATTCAACAATTAGTATGAAAAGTCAGAAGAGGACTTAGAAGACTAATATTAGATCCACAATACCCCAGGAGTCTTGTGTGCCTACCCTTTCTTCAGTGTCCTAAAGAGTGTACATAAAAGTAAGTAATACATGGGGTGTCTGGCTGGCCCAGTCAGTTAAACTTCTGACCCTTAATTTTGGCTCAAGTCATGATATCAGGGTTGTGAGATCGAGGCCCACACTGGGACTCATGCTCAGTGGGAGTCTGCTTGAGGATTTTCGCCCTCTCTCTCGGCCTCTCCCCCTACTCAGGCCTTCTCCCTCTCTCTGACATAAATAAATAAACCTTAAAAAAAGTACATAATACATAATAGTACTTAATATGTAATATGTATAAAAAGGACATGAGCTTTTCCCCTTCCTAGCAAGTTGTTCATTTCCTTATCCTAGCCCTTAAATTCAAGTATACGATCCAAAAAGTAGAACACCATGTATACCTAGCTAAAAGGAGAAAATAATTCACAAATATTTTGAAGTATTAATTCATGATGAATACAAATATGGAATCTAGAAACAGTCTGGATTCAAAGCCCAGCAATGCACTTCTTAGTGACGTTATCTTGGCTAACTCACTCCATCTCCCATGCCTTATTTGCCTCACCTATAAAATAGGGAAAATGATGATAATAGTAGTGTCTGTCCCATTAGTTGGCTGTGAGAACAAGATGAGTTATTTAATGCAGAGGACTGAGAACATTTCCCGGAACCTAGTCATTTCCAAGCACTCAGTAAATACTGAGCTCAAATGTCATCATTATAAATTTCACTAAACTTTTGATTCCCAAGTTTCCTCTTTTAATATGAACTGTGATAGAAACAGTAATTGTGAATGCTGTAGTGGTCATTCAGACATTAAAAATTTAGTCACTTATTTGAGTAGATGGTGGCCTGCTATTTAAGAGACGAGAACAAGACTGACTTGAGAGTCTGTCTTGAGTGTAAGGCAAAATATTGGTTCTAGGGGTGTCTGGCTGGCTCAGTCATTTAAGTGTCTGCCTTTGGCTCAGGTCATGATCCTGGGTCCTGAGATTGAGCCCTAGGATAGGCTCCCTGCTCATCAGGGATGTGCTTCTGTCTCTGCCCGCCCCCCTTCTCGTGCTATTGCTCTCTCTCTCTTTCTCTCAAATAAACTTTAAAAAATCTTTTCAAAAAGTTAGTTCTATAAACCTATACCTATTTAGTCAGGAAAGTGGAAAATTAATGATTCAAGTAATTTGTATGAGAAAAAGCAGGGATTGGAGGACAATTCTTTCACTTCAATCTTCTAGCCAGACCAGTATCTTTAAATACTTACAACCCAAAGCCACTTGCTCTACATAGATATGGATTTTGAAAAAAGGCTGAATATCTAAAAACTGGGTCCAGTAATGCTGGTAAAATTAACCGAGATTTGAAAAGCCAGGCTATGTAATTTATATAAATTTATCAAGACAGTTTCTGGACAGACTTCATGGCAGCCATGATCATGCCAAATAAAACACAGTATAATCAGCACATTTTCTAATCACCCTCCCCAAGCTGGAAAGAGTCTTGTAGACTGATTAATTTAACTGAAGTCTTCAATAGCTTAAAGAAGTCTGATTCGGATGTAATAAAAATTTATTGGCATTACTGATTTCACAAACGTCAGCTGCTTTAGCATGCCCCACACTTCAAAACCTGCTTTGAAGACCAAATTACTTTCTACCTGTAAATATATTTTAAGAAATCATAGTTAATAATCAGGGGCTGCTGTTTTCATGGTCTTTCAAATGCCAGCATTTACAGCTTTCATCTTACCTTCTTGTGTAATTCATGGTCTTCTTTTAAGAGATTGAGATCACAGTCCATAGGGCAGGGACCAATTTCATTAGAAATGCTTCCTAGGGTTAAAAACAAAAGGTGGAAAAAATATATTACAGATTTTCACTTCAGAGGATATGTAAGTTTATACTATTGTAATCTAAGAGTTTATATAAAGCCTGACAAATGGGGCTAAAATAAAGAATTGTAAGAAGGAAGCTCTAAGATGTTCTATCCTCCACAATTTTAATTCACTCCATGTATGAACTTCAAGTAGGACTCTACCAACGGCCACACCACGGGGACGCAATTTACAAGCAGCAGCTGTGTCTGATCCACTTTCCCACCCACATCCAGGTGGGATTCTCCCTTATCAGCTATTTTTCCGAGTTTTCGAAGAGACTCCTCTGCACCTTTTTTAGTCTCAAGGTATAAAAAATTCTGTTCTCTGTCTCAGTACCCAGTATTTTCCACCTGAGCTATCTTTTCTATATCGTGTGTGATTTATTTTATACCGCAGTTTCTCAGTCCCAGCACTATTGGTATTTGGGACTGGATAATTCTTTGTTATGGGGGCTGGCCTGTTTTGTAAAATGTTTAGCAGCATTTCTGGCCTCTACCCACTAGATGCCAGCAGTAGCTTCCACCTCTTCACCCCCTCCACAATTTTGACAACCAAAAATGTCTCCAGGCATTACCAAATGTCCCCTGGACATCCCCAGTTGAGAACCACTGTCCAGATCAAAAATTCTCTGCAAAATAAAACAAAATAAAAAACAAAAAACAACCCAAACCCTCATTTCAGGCAATGTGTCTTGTTCATCTTTGTTTCTTCTGCAGTGTCTAACAGGGCCTGAAATACTGTACTTACAATACCGTTTATTATTATTATTATTATTATTATTATTATTTGAGAGATAGAGTGAGAGAGAGCTATAAAACACAAGCAGGGGGAGCGGCAGAGGGAGAAGGAGGAGCAGATGCCCTGCTGAGCAAAGAGCCTGACGCTGAACTTGGGCCCAGGACATGACCTGAGCCAAAGGCAGATGCTTAAATGACTGAGTCACTCAGATGCCCCAATACTGTTTCTTAAATGATAAATCAACCAATTAATCCATCTCATAAAGTTGACCCAACAACTTTTTTTTTTCTTTTTTTTTTTAAACCATAAGCAGCCAAAGTCTTGCTGCTTGTCCTCTTTTCCCCCTCCAAGGATTAAACATTATCATCCCCTGGCCCTTAGGAATTGCACTTGGGGATTTTTTTTTTAATATTTTATTTATTTGACAGAGAGAAATCACAAGTAGGCAGAGAGGCAGGCAGAGAGAGAGGAGGAAGCAGGCTCCCTGCGGAGCAGAGAGCCCGATGTGGGGCTCGATCCCAGGACCCTGGGATCATGACCTGAGCCGAAGGCAGAGGCTTTAACCCACTGAGCCACCCAGGCGCCCTGGGATTTTTTTTTTTTTTTTAATGAGATTTCCATAGTGTAAAAGTTTTAGGACCTGGTCTCCATGTCTGCATGCTTTAGAAAAGTTTTTCTCCCTAAAGATGACCCAGACAGCCTCTTCACTCCAGTTGAGGTCTATGTGGCTCATGCATTTTGATGGTTTCATTGTATTTTCTGACTCTCCTCCTGGTTGATGGTGTCAAACTGAAGGCAAATACCAACAAATGTCTTTCTTCAGGTAGAGTCTGACGGGTCAGTTGCCCCTGTGTGAGAAGTCTGGCAGTTTAGTCTATTGAGTTGAGAGTGCTGTAAATTATTAAAAGAGCTTTCTCGGGTCTAAAACAGAATTCATTCATAGTGAGGTTGATATGGCCAAAATCAAGATAAGAAAGAGAGAAGGTGGGCACCTGGGTGGCTCAGTGGGTTAAAGCCCCTGCCTTCGGCTCAGGTCATGATCCCAGGGTCCTGGGATCGAGCCCCACATCGGGCTCTCTGCTCAGCAGGAAGCCTGCTTCCTCCTCTCTCTCTGCCTAAATAAATAAAATCTAAAAAAAAAAGAAAGAAAGAGAGAAGGGAAGGGAGTGAAATTACATTTTAAATATACCATCCTTTTAAAAGTGTGAAAAAATTTAAATTTACAGCACATAGCTGGTAGGTGGAATAACAAATATGAAATAATAATAGAATGAATTTTTAGTGGTTTTGCTCAACTTCATATGTATTATATTGTTTACTACACATACACTCATGCAAAACAAACTGTTAGAAGAGCCGTCATTACCTCATACGACGGACTTAGAAATTAACTCGGAGAGATCAAAGAACTTGCACAAATCAGATAGCTAAAAATCTGAAATTTAAGCCCAGTTTTATTTGACCTCCACGCCCATACATTTAACCCTTCCTTTGCCTCTTAGGTGAGAACCATACCCCATTTCTACTTATATATATATTTTTAAATGTTGAACAATATATTCATTTTTTTTTTATTGCTGCTGGAACACATTTCCACCAACTTAACGGCTTAATATTCATTTAAGTATTTTGTAGGTCAGAAGTCTAGGCAAACATGACCTAGCTGGTTCCACTTCTTCCAAGTCTTACCAGGCCAAGGTCAACATACCAGTCAAGGCTGCAGGTCTCATCTGGGTCTTGGGATCCTCTTCCAAGCTTGCTGGTTGTTGGCAGAATTCATTTCCTTCTCATGCTTTCCTTGCACTCTCCTTTAAGCCAACAACCATGGGATGCATCCTGACTCTTTGAATCTTTCCAGTTTTTCTTCCTGTCTTCTCTTCTGCTTACCAGCCTGAGAAAGTTCCATCCATTAAAGGTTCATGTGATTAGATTACGTGCACCCAGATCCTCTCTCTTGTGGTGTGTACAGCTTCTGAGGATGAGTGCTTAGACATCTTTGAGAAACCAAGTTAGAAATCCTGCCTACAGGAACAATCACTGACGTAATGGAATTTATACTGCTTTATGTTAAAATGTGGTAATGCTGTGCAAGTAGGTAATAAAGTCCAGACCAAAGAGGCAGTCTTCTCAAAGTCTTTAACATTTTCTTGTTCTTACGTAAAATGTTCTCTGCTCCAAAACCTATTTTCTAATTTATAAAAATGTAGATAGTAAATACATACACATTAGCTAATTATTAATGTACACTTCCTGTAATATATGCCTTATGTAACATCTATACATCTATATTATGTACATCTATACATCTATGTATATATGTACATATATACATCTATAGTATGTAACATACTATACATTGTATAAATGTATGCATAATACAATTCTTATCAAATTTTGATCATACTGTACATGAAGTTCTCCCCCCTTTGTTGGATATTTACATCATATTGAACGAATTTCACAAAAAAATCTTAATTTTTATCCGTGCATATTTTCACAAATGAGTATGTAAGATCAGGAGGTCAGGAATACTAAATCAAACACTTAGGATTTACAAAAAGAACTCTCGAAATTCAATCTGTGGTCAGCAATGCAGGAGAGTATCCAGTTTACCCACATGCTTGCCAAAACGGACTCTCAGTGTATTTTTCAGTTTGTCCCCCTTGGTAGACAAAATTATATTATAACATTTCATTGTTATTTTAACCTGCAATCCTGTAATTCTACAAAATGTGAAAACTTTGATGTTTGCTGAGCACATATGCTTTTGATGTTGTAAGTTGCCATCTCCCCAGTTTTTTTCAGTTGGACTATTTAACGTTTTCTTTAAGATTTTTATCTTTCCATATCAAAGATGTTAACTGTTTGCCTGGCACACATGTTTAAAATATTTTTCTGTTTGCAGTTTGCCTTCTAATTTCCTTCTTTCTTATGTTTTTTAAGATTTATTTATTTATTTATTTGACAGAGAGAGAAAGAGAAAGAGCACAAGCAGGCAGACGGAGATAGAGAAGTAGGCTCCCTGCAGAGCAAGGAGCCTGACGCAGGACTTGATCCCATAACCCTGGCTGGGATCATGACCTGAGCCTAAGGCAGATGCTTAACCAAGCCACTCAGGCATCCTGCCTTCTAATTTCTTTGAGAAGTGTGCGTGTGTGTGTGTGCGCAAGATGTGGTTTTCATCTTATATAATCATGAGTATCAGTGTTTTTCCTTTATTGTTTCTTTTTTTGTTTATGGGCTTACAAAATCTGTCCACACTAGATAGTCAAATGAAGTGTACAGAAACAAACTATAAATAAATAAAGAACTCATGGGGTTCTGCATGATTTTCTTTCGAACTTCCTTCCACCGCCATTCAGGTGAGCAACCAACCAGGACCCTGGAAGTCCTCCTAACACCCCAGGGCTAGACATGCAAATAGAACCAAACTTCATTCATCTTAAAGGATTCCTTCCCCTTATTTCCTGTTCCTTTTCACTACCTTGCCAAGCCACCCAGACTCAAAATCTCCTCCATGAGTCTTCCTTCTCTACGGAGACTCACAGCTAATCATTTGCCACTTTCTCTTTGACCTTGTGAAGAAGATTTTATAGCCATTCCTTTCTCTTTTCAACCATAAACATGACTTCGACCTTCTTCATTCTTATGTACAGGCAAATAGATAGATACAGATAAGCACTGACTTTCAACTGAAACAGAATTATGCCTACACTTCCGTTCACAACTGGTTTTTTTTTCCTCACATAATAAGAAATCATGGTCATATCTATGAGTCATAAAGCACATTTCTAACTACATTTTACTTAAAATGAATTTTCTCTTGGTCCTCCTTCTTATCTTCCATCCATATTCCCCTAACACCTGTCCATTCCTCCTGTTCCCCATAACCCACTCTATTTTCTCCATGCTCATTTAACCAGATATATACATGCATACACATATGTGAACATAGGGACACACACATTGATAAAGGTATTTTTCACTGTTACACGAAAAGGAGATTATATATTGCATATACCTGCCTATACCCTTTTTCATTCAACAATGTCTGATGGATTTCCTTTGAGTCAATAGCTATAGCTCTAATTTATTAGGTTGAATGGCTGTATAGTATATTATACTGCAAATGTAGCATGATTTATTTGACCATTCCTTACTGATGACATTCATTTTTCTTCATTTTTATATTCTTATTAAAAAGAATGCTACTATAAAATCCATGTACTTGTATACATCCATACTAGTCTTTTTATTCCTGTGGATGGATTTCCAGGGTTACATTGCTGGGTCAACAAGTTGACATACTTTAAATGCTAATAGATGCTATCTAGTTGCTTTCCAAAAAACTTTTATATATATATATGTATATATACATATACATATATATGTATATATGTATATACACACATATTTATATATATACATATGTTTGCATATATATAAATTTATATATATCTTTCCATAAGAAATTTGTTTTAAAAATCTATTTTTCTAAATTCTTGCCACCACTAGATCACTTTTGAATTATTAATTCATAATATTCTTAGATTATGGTCAGAGAGAATATCCTCTATTATTGTATTTTGCATATGTCTGTCACATATATAAAACCTAACAAGATTAGGTTAGGCTTTATACTCATCTGTTGTGTTATTTGATGCATATAAGTTGTATCATATTATATCTTTTTCATAAATTATTACATTTTCTCATTTTAAAATGTTCTTCTCTTACTGTTTAGACCTGTTTAAAACTTCAGTGTTAACTTGCCTGATAGGGACATTGCTTCTTGGGACAGTTTTATTTTTGTTTTGTTTTCTGGAATCTGTTCATCCATAGCTGTTCAATATTTCTTTAAGCATGCTTATTGTAAGCTGTGGGTTTTCCCTCTAACTCAGTTTGACAGTATCTTTTACTGGTGGAATTGTCATATTTTTAGAAATATTATTTTACTTTTCTACTTCCCTCTTTCCTTTTCTTTTTGTTGCTGATTCTTTTGAGATAATGATCATTTCTCTTGGCCTTTCCTTCCTTAATGTATGTTCTCCATTCATTTATGCTCACTTTCTTTCTCCGTAATACAGGCATATAATATATTATATGCCTGTATTAATATATTATATATATTAAATATATATATTATATGCCTGTATTAATAAAGGACAAAATTAGGGTACCACATAGTGTCTGGTTCTAATGAAGAACTGGTAAGAAACCAGCACAGAGTGAGAGAGCCATGACAAAGGGAAAGATATGAAAGTGTATGTCCACAGAAAGCATAAAAGTGTCCCATGAAAGAGGAGATCAGCTTTTAAAAACCTAACAACTTCTACCGTTTGATAACACCAGAGAAATAAGCTCTTGTCTGCCATCCAGCCCTGCCCTGCCCCTGATTAGATCCTGAAGGAGTCAATAACCATGATTCAAAAGATGGAGAGAAGGGGTAGAAGCATTATACTCAGAAAAGAAGATACTCGAGTTCTGCCTTCCCTTATCAATATTTAAGACCAGCATGAAGGAAACAGCAAGCAGGATGAAACCTTTAAGAGAGGTTGAAAACTTTTTTTTTTTTTTAAATTACTAGCCCAGACAAGCATATGAACCAGTGATTTCAGACTGGACGTAAGGGTGCTAGTAAGACCAATGGAGGAATGATGTCTCACCACAGATTCCCTTCATAGAAGTACTCATCTCATCACTCTAACTCTGCATGCTCTGTATAAGATAAAAGGCAAATAAAATAAGATAAAAACAGAGAGGACGGCAAACCATAAGACACTCTTAACTCTAGGAAACAAACTGAGGGTTTGCTGGAGTGGTGGGTGGGGGGATGGGGTAACTGGGCACATGATTTAATGAGCACTGGGTGTTTTATGCAACTGATGAATCACTAAATTCTACACCTGAAACTAATCATATGTTAACTAAATTGAATTTAAATTTAAAAATTTAAAAGTAAAAATAAAAAAAAAACTTTGAAGAAAAAAATAAAAAATAAAAAAATAAAAGGCAAGAGCAAACACCACCCTACTTCTTGCAGACTTTAATGCCTGAATCAGATAATGATGTCACTGGCCACTTTGCTGCCACACACTCTGTATTCTCCCTGGCTAAATCCAGAATAGCTGAATCCAATATTATTACTTTTAAAATCAAAGTGCTGAGTGATAATTTATATATGAGAAAATATACCTATTATCATATGTAAATATACAAAATTACATATTCTAATTTAATGAGTTTTGACAAACATATGCACCCATGTAACTCTCACCACAAGTAAAATATAAAGCACTTAGCATGACCCTCTGAAATTCTCCCATATCCTTTGCAGTTGATCCCTTGTCCCCAGCACACACACACACACACACACACACACACACACACACACACACTCACTCACTCACTCACTCCTGGCAACCACTTATCTGATTTCTACCACTACAGATTGGAATCCTTGTATAAAATTTCATACATATGGCATAATACAGTATTTATTCTTTTGTGCCTGGCTTCTTCCACCCAGAACAGTATTTTGATATTCATCACTTTCTCTGTTACTGAGTAATAAGCCATTGTGTGACTGTACTGCAATTTATTTATTACTTCATCTAATGATGGATATTTGCATGTTTCAAATCTTTGACTGTTGTGAGTGAGCTGCTATGAACACTCATGTGGTAGTCTCTTTGTGGACATGTTTTCATTTTTATATAATAGGAGTAGAATCACTGGGTCTTTGATAAGTGTCTATTTCATTTAACAAAAAACTGCTAGGTTTTCAAAGCAGTTGTGCCATTTTATACTCCTACCAGCAATGTATGAAAGTTTCCTCTAAGTCATCATCAACACTTGGTGGTGTTAGTTTTTGTTTTCTTTTGTTTTGTTTTTAATTTTGACATATTAGTGATGGTGAGTGGAAACACATAGTTTTAATTTGAAACTCCTGACGACTAAAGATTCTTTATGAACTCCTTGGGCATTTCATATATCCTTTTATGAAACTTCTAAGCATTGTAATTTTTTTTAAAAGTCGGTTTTCTTCTTACTAGTGAGTTGTAAAAGTTTTCTATATAGTCTGGATACACATCATTTTTTAGATACAGATACTACAGTTGTCTTCTCTCTATAACTTGTATTTTATTTTTTCCTAATGGCAACTTGACAAGAAAAACTTAATTTTGTTGAAATCCAATGAATTTGTTTTTGTCTTAAAGTAGGGAATTTCTGTGTCTTGTACAAGGACAAAATTATAAAGATTTCTCTTATGTTTTCTTCTAGAAGTTTTGTTGCATTGGCTAGGACCTCTAGGATATAAAATGATGAGATGAGAAATCCTTGAAACATTTAATCTTTTTCCATTAAATCAGAGAAACACTGCTATATTATTTAAATCTTTTAAAATAGACTAAATTCTAATTTATTACCCAACATATGATCTATCTTGCAAATAGTCTGTGTTTCCTTGAAAGGAAAGTGTATGTTGCTGTTTTTAAGTGAAGAGTTTTATAAATATCAGTTTGATCAAGCTGGTTCATAGTGTCATTCAGATCTTATATATCCTTCTTGATTTATCTCTTTGCATTTTCTTGATGATTAGTGATATTGAACATCTTTGCATCTTTTTATGTACCTGCTGGCCATCTATATATCTACCTTGGGAGATGTCTATTCAGATTCTCTGCCCATTTCTTAATCAGATTTTTTGGGGGGTGTTGAGTTTTATAAGTTATTTATATATTTTGGATATAATCTCCTATCAAATATATCATTTATAAATATTTTCTCCCATTTGGTAGATTGTCTTCATTTCATTTCATTAGTGGTTTCCTTTGCTGTGCAGAAGTTTTTATGGTAATGTAATCTCACTTGTGTGTTTTTGTTTTCTTTGTTTGTTTGTTTTGGTTTTGTTTCCTTGGCTTTTGGTACTAAATCCAAAAGTCATCATCAAGAGCAACGTCAAAGAACTCATCACCTGTATATCTTTAGTTTTATGGTTTCAGGATATTTCATTCATATTTAATCTCTGTCATTAAGAGCATATTGAAGGTTGTTGTAGCTTCCTAATAAATTACCCCCTTCATATTTGTCTCAAAGTTTACTCTCAGATTTCTAATATGAGATATTAATGTGACCACACTAGTTCCCTTAGGTACAGCATTTCCATGGTATATATTTTTCTGTCCTTTCATTCTCAGATTTACCATGCATCTCTTGTGGACAACATACAGTGGAGTCTTGCCTTTTGATTTAGGTTGACAATCCCTGCTTTTTAATTTAATTATTTAGCCTTGAAAATTTTATGCAATTATTTATATGGTTGAGTTTGTCAACCATATAATGACATTAAGTTTGTTATTCACATTTTGCTTTGTGCCTTTTGCTGCTTTGTTCTTCTGTTGAGGCTCCTTGCCTACTTTTGTGTTACATACATATGTTTTTAGTACTATATCTTCTTTTCTCCGTTTTCCCCTTCTTTTACCCATCACTTTCTATTATTTCTGCATCTTTGAGGTTGTTTTACTAGTTAATCTAAGACTAATAGCATGGATTTTTAAATTATCCCTGACTATTTATAGTCAATATTATAGAATTTTGTACTTCACACATGACATTCCCATTATCCACTTCATACCTCTCACTTCATAAATAATAAACTCATAACAGTATGATTCCAGCTCCAACCCCTCATCCTTTGAGCTATTGTTATCATGTCTTTTATCAGTACATGGTTTACAACCTCACCTCACAATGCAATTTTATTTTTGTTTAAATAGTTACATTTTAAGAATATTATTAGATAAATGTGTCTTTAGTATTTACCTCTATATTTGCCATTTCTGAGATATCACCATTCTCCTGTGTAAATCATCTTACAACATTTTCCTCCATCCTAAAGAAAATTCTCTAGCTTTGTTTGTTTATAGTGCTGGTCTTCTGGATAAATATTTTTTCAGCTTTCCTTCATCTGAAAATGTCATCATATCAACCTTAATTTTTGAAGGATACTTTTGTTAGGTACAGAATTCTTGATTGACATTTCTTTCCTCAGATATTTAAATATGTCATTACATTGACTTCAAGTCTCCATTGTTTCTGATAACAATGTTGGCCATTTTTTGTATCATTGTTCCATTGCATATAATGTTTGCCTTTGTATATTCTTCCCTCCTCTGTCATAGATTAATTGACCTTATGTGGGTTTATTTTGGGGGACTCTATCCTGATCCATTAATCTATGTGTCTATCTTTGCATCAATACCATATTGTTTTGATTATCACAGCTTTGTGATGTATCTTGCTGGACTGTGATACCTACAGACTTGTTTTTCTTAGGAATGCTTTGGCTATTCAGGGTCTTCTGTGGTTCCATATAAATTTTATAAATTTTAAAATGAAAAAAAATTTATTTTTGCAAAAAATGTTGTTGGTATTTTGACAGTGTTTGCATTGAATCTGTAGATTGTTTTGGGTAACGTGGACATTTCAGCAATATTAATTCTTCCAATCCATGAGCATAGAATATCTTTTCATTTGTTTGTGTTATCTTCGATTTCTTTCATCAATGTTTTCTAGTTTTCAGAGTATAGATCTTTCTCCTCTTTGGTTAAGTTTATTTCTGGGTATTTTACTCTTTGGGGGACAGTTGTAAGTGTTCTTTATTCTTAATATATAGACTTTGGGCATCTTAATTTGCTCTCAAATTGATAACAAGGTATTAAATGCTTTTCCTGGTTTGAATGTCATCTCCGTTTCAGTTCTAGTATCTCTGTCCTATTTTCAGGCTCACCTAGCAATACAGACTTCTGGGTTTCCTTCTGCATATCTCTGTTCTGTGTTCTACTCTGCAACCCCAGCTGCTTCAGCTCCCCTGAATGTCAAGCTCAGTCAGTGAGATTCCCTGCTAGAATTCCACATCCCTGCTCTACAGACAGAATATTGTGTCCAGGTTAGAAAGCTAAGGCTTGCCTCAAAACTTCTCTTCTCTCAAGGATCAGGAAGTCTGGTGCTTCCTGAGGGCCAATGCCCAGAACACTGCTTCATACATTCTCTCCAGTATAATAGTTGATTATAACAGAAGAGTTACTCTGTTATATCTAAAACTGGATATTGCAATACTGTTTAAGTTTTTAATTAAAAAGTATAAATGGATACATTCATTTATCATGGGCTAATTAACACCCATGTTTATGTGTTAGTAATACAAATATAGGTTAATTATTTCAAAAGTTCACTTTATTTTATGGAATTATTACTCAATTAATTCTCAGATCTTCTTATATTGAGAAAAGGACAAAATGTTTACAACAAATAAGAGTAACCTGCTGATACCTTTGGAATGTGTCAGCTGGGATCACCTAGAAAAAACAAATAGAACATTCATATTTTCAATAATGTATGAGGTGCACAAGGAAACACTTGTCAAAACTGTATGTTACAGTACCCTATCTATATATAAATGTGTATGCTTATAAAAGTGTGTTCTCCCTATGTTGTGCTAATCTTTTTTACTTGGCATATTTTTAATGGTTTTTCCAAATGACCTTTGTAAAATTAATTAAGGATCTGACACTATCCTTTGGAGAAATACAAGAAAGAATGCAGCTTATAATAACTTTTGCAAGAAAAGAGCCAGAAAATGACAAAACAGAGAAAACTTTAATACTAAAAAAAAAAAAAAAATTAAAGTGGAACTAACTGAAAAATGCTGTCTTTTTGTCAGTAATATTTTTGTGTGTCTCTGAAATTCCATTTTCCCTTTATTTTCTAGACCATTGTCTTTATTACTTGAGATCAGATAGATTTCTCAAAACAATTTACTAAGAAAATACACCACAATTTTTCAAGAGCTCTAACAGTGAGAGGCATCCCAAATTAAACATTAATAAAATGTACAGAAAATATGTGTAAAAAATATAAATACAAAGAACCTAGAAAAATGTCTGCAATTAGACAGGCTGGAAATCTAAAAAGAAATTAAATTTAGCTGTAATACATTTTCTATTCTTTTCTTTGAGAAAATTACTACTGAAGTGAGGAATTTTTTCCCCCTGTAATTTAAATGTTAAGCTGCCAGATGTGTGTCTCATGCTTGAAGAGTCGAAGCTTTGCATTATTTAGCATATTAAGAATCACAGAATTTTAAAAAGGACTCCTTTATTGCCTCGAGGTTCTAATTAAGTAAACCTTAGCCTGGTACATTTAAAACTTGCAATACAAGAGATTTTGCTCTTTTTTCCCCTGTACTTAAGTCACATCTATGCAATAAATACAGAAAATCTTTAAGATGATATAATTTTTCTTTTGCTTGAAGAATTAAAGCTATCTATTATTTTAAGAAGTTTTTAATAGAGGCCAGCAATCTAGAAGACAACTAAGGGTTCGAAATACTTTTTAATCATGGCAAGTTGCTTGCCTTATTTATACCAAAGCATATGTGTTTCATAAAGGCAGTTCTGTACTATCAATCTTACCCTTTCTCCCTCACTTCTGCTGCCTCTGCTGTGGCCTCACCCATTCTCTTGTTAGACAAAGGCGATCCTAAGAAGTAACAAAATCATAGGTTTTGGGCTGATAAAGTGTTTCTACGTGTTTCTGTACGTGTGTCTGTCTGTGTTAAATAGATGATCACATGGTACTAATTAGTTGCTCTTTCAACAGTTTGCGGAGAGTCCCAGCAGCTTCCGTGAAAACCGTAATCATATGGAAGTTCTGTAGGCGTGCGACATTCATAAATCATACCCTTAAATACAGTTATTTTTGCCATTTTAGAAAATGTCAAAGGTGTCAACTCTGTCCAAATATACCACTTAACAGTGACTATTTTAGTAAATTGACTTGAAATGCATTCAGCTGACAGTTAAAAGTACATAATCTAGTTCACAGTACAGATGAACGGCTTAAAGGCCAAAATAAGCACCAAAGTATGAATTCTCAGTGACATATTACAGTGACCCTGGCTGCAGCCACAGACCAAAATCTTAGCATTGCTTATCTACATTAGGAATAGATGCTTCAAATTTTTGGAATGTGTTTTTTTTAGTATCTAGTTTCTAGTTAAGAAAAAAAAAAACTGTTTTAACCACTTTTAAAGAGATGGCCCAGTCTCTATTTGAGGATATAGTGAACAAACTAAAAATTACATAAATTCAGGTAATAAGTTGACAACGTTCTTGCTAGCAGCGTGGTTTCAACCTATAAACACTAACTTCTCAGATGCTGCAAACATAAACAGATAAAGGTTTGTCATAACCTCAAGAAACAAGAAATTCTCTTATCTTTCTTTCACAGGAAGAACAAATGCACCAACTGATCTTTAAATTTAACTGTTGACAAAGGGCAAGTATCATAAAATTGGAGCTTAAGTTTGGCCAGGATTATTTCCTCCAAAGTCCAAAGTGCTGGGTAACAGGTAAAAGGCATATTTTATGAATCGGTTTCTTGGAAATGTTAAGAAGTTTAATGTTTTCATATTTGGAGATGTTTTAATATTATTGGCAGCAGAAATGCAGCAAAACCATCCCTACTTTCACTTCTATTCAAACCATTAAACCACAATCTGTCCACATGGAACTTCAGCCCATGTGACACTTAGGTACTACTCATGAATCTCAGCAGTTAGTGAATTGGTAATAATACATTATGCTGCATACAGTATTTTTCCATTTATAAAAACATTTGTGTATGCTATTTATTTAATTCAAGCTATTTGATTAACCTTATTGCTGGCACAGAATGGCAAATATTTCTGCCATGATACCAAATCCAGCAGGAATCTCTGGATTTTTGCATTTGCAGGATAAAAATAAATTCATGAATGCATGCCTTGCCTAATAAAATATTACTGTAATGTAAGAACAGGAAGATATTTGATTATTCTAAAAATAATTTTTAAGCATCACCCATTTCTGCCATTCTTAAGAAGACTTTACCCTTTTATGAAAGTCTTTTTCATGAAAACATCTATTTTCCTTATTCTCAAATATATTAAACTCTCCATCTTAACCACAGTGAAAGAATTCAGAAATTTTAATATGTTTCTCATGAGCTTTCCTTGGTTATCATCCGTTAACACTTCCACTGAACTTAGAACATCCAAAACTATTTAGAATAGTAAATTATTTTGCCCACTAATAAGTCCATAGTGTTAAAAGAAAATTACAATAAGAATAGAGAGAGTCATTGCCCAATACCACAATTAAGCATGAAATAAACATACACAAGGATGTATCTAATATGGTAATCAACTCAATAACACAGGAGTGATTTAGTGAGCACCTAGTATATGTATCTTTTTTTTTTTTTTGAGAGAGAGAGAGAGCTCAAATGCACACAGAGCGAGGAGGGCAGAAGGAGAGGAAGAGAGAGAAATTCTTAAGTAGGCTCTATGGCCAATGCAGAGCCATACATGGCTCTCCATCTCAGGACCCTGAGATCATGAGCTGAAATCAGTCAGACGTTTGACTACTGAGCTACCCAGGAATGCTTACATGTATATCTATACCTATATCTATATCTATATCTATCTATATCTTTATATACAGAGAGGGTTAAATTATCCTAACCCTCAAATAGGCCCATTTACCTCCCCTTTATAGGTGAAGTAACAGGATTCAGAGTTTAAGGAACTTGTCAAAAGACATTAAATGATAAGAATTAAGGTCTGAATTTAAGCCTTTCTGACTCCCATATTGAGGCTTTTTTTTCCCCCACTGAAATTGCATTGATTGGATTACCTCTATTGATTTGTTTTGGTGCATTTCTAGTAGTAAACAGAAATTATGGCTAGTTGTCACAAAAAGGAACAAAAGAAGAACTGTGTCTCAAGCCCCTATGACTTTTAGTTGTTCATGCCAGGGAGGAAAGGAATAACAAAATATGAAGAAAATAATTTTGATAGCTACATTGTTGAGTTCATACTACATATCAGGCTTTACAGGTTTCAAAGTCCCAAGTTAGCTACTAATTTAAAACCCTTCTCCCCAATGTTTTAAAACATTTCAATGTGTAATAAATTTTGCCAATTCAAATTTTCCATGAAGACATCATGCTAGATGAAATTAACCAGTCACAAAAGAACAGATACTGTATAATTCTACTTATATGTGGGACCTACAGTAGTCAAATTCATAGGGACAGAAAGCAGTATGGTGGTTTCCCAAGGCTGGGAGAAGGGGGAAATGGGAAGTTAGTGTTTAATGGATACACAGTTTCAGTTTTGGAAGATGACAAAGTTCTGGAGATGGTGTGGGATGGTGGTGATTGCAGAAGAATGTGAAGGTACTGAATGTCACTGAAGCATATGCCTTCTAAGTGGTTAAAATGGTAAATTTCACGTTGTCTATATTTTACCACAATTAAAAACAGTTTTTCTATTTTCATATTTTTCAAGCCCTAAATGAAATGTTAAGAAGCATTTAAAATGCTGTGAGACCCTATACAACAACAAGGGGCTTCTGATTAGGATCAGATGGCTAAGATTCATTTCTCCCATCTTCTCCCTTCTAAGTATAACTATAAAAATCCAGAAATAATGTAAAAGACACCAAAGGGAGAACTCCGAAAGGTATAATGAGGAAGGAGATGTGATTGTAGAGCCCAGGACTAGAACAACAATGTAGGGTAAGGCAACTTAATCCCATCCTCCAACTAACCAACAGAAGACCCAGGCTTAGCGTCCTCAAACCCATCTTATTACCAGATAGTGCTTTATGTAGGTTCTTTCACCTACTTTTCAAAAAGAAGTCCCACCAATACCAACAAGTGATTCCAGGAGCACTGGAGAGGAGGATAACCTGGAAGCAAGACTGGAATGAACATCTAGGGGATATGCTCTCCTTTCCTGCTGCTTGAGACAACCCTCCCCCACCAGGACACAATAGGTGACTGAGGGGCACTAGCGGGTGTATCCTACTGCTACTAGTGACTGGACTAGGACGCCTCTTAACATCCTGAGGCAGGAGACCCTCTTCCCCACCTAGAGCACAAGGTGGTCAGACCTGGAGAAGTTCCTTTCCTCTCAGGGGTTACCAGCAGCGTCTGGTGGGAGTCCCAGATGCACAAGCTGAATACTGCAGACCAAAATAGCACATTTTTCAAATGTTGAAAGACAAATATCACCACCCACAAATCTTATATCCAGTGACTAGCCTTCAGGAATAAAAGCAGAATATGGTCTCAGATGAAGGAAAACTAAAAGAATTTGTCAGTAGAAGACCTATCCTTAAAGAATGGCTAAAGGAAGCTCTTCAAACATGAAATAATAAAGGAAATGACAAAAGAAGGAATCTTGAAGCATCTGGAAAGAGAAAAATGGAGAAATCATCAAATGTGCATATGTACTCTTATTTTCCTTATGGGTATTATAAATCATGTTTGATAATTGAAACAATAATTATAACACCATGTTATTCAAGACAATTATATTTTAAAATGGTGAAAGTAAAGAGACTTAAATGGAAGTAAGCTGTCTGCACTTGACTCAAGTAGGTAAAATATTAACACCAGAAAACTGATATAGCACATATTTACATTGCTAGACACAGAGCAACTACTATGAAAACCACGCAAAGAGATATGTTAAAAAAAACAAAAATAAATCAAGATGGAATCCTGAAAAGTGTTCAAGCAATACTCAGGAAGGAAGTAAAGAGGAGCAGAGAAATTTAAAAAAAAGACATGATGAGAAAACAAATTTTAAAATGGCAGACTTAAGCCCTATCAAGAATTACCTTAAAGGTAAATGGTCTAACTATATCAATAAAAACACAGATATTGGCAGACTGAATTTAAAGACATGACCAATTATATACTATTTATTAAAAAGTATACTTCAAACTCAATGACACAGATTAAAAGGAAAAAGAAAAATGAAAAAAGATGTATCATGCAGACATTAATCTTTAAAAAGTAAGATTGACTATACTAGTATCAAATAAAATAGGTAATTAACATCAGATAAAACACCAGATAAAATAGAGTTCAAGGCAAAAGCAATTATAGACAGAGAGGAATATTACATAATAATTACATTATCAAGCTACTTATAAAACATAACAGTCTTAAATAAATATGCACCGAACAGCAGAGATTCAAAATGCATGAAGTAAAAACTGATAGGGCTCAAAAAAGAAATGGAAAAATTCCCAATTATAGTGTAGGACTTCAACACTCCCCTCTCATCAAATGATAACACTACTAGACATAAAGTCATCAAGGACATAGAAAATTTGAACAACACAATCAACAAACAATACCAATTTAAACACACACACACTCTACCCAACAACAGCTCAATACAGATTTTTTTCCAAGTACCTGTGGATCATTCACAAATATATCCTGGGCCATAAATGAAACTTCATCAAACTAAAAGTAATTGAATGGAATATTTTCTCTGATCAAAATGAAATCTGACCATCAATCAATAACAGAATGTCAAGGGGAAACTTTAAGCCCTTGGAAATTAAACACACTTCTGAAGTATCCATGGGTCAAAGAAGAAATCTCAGAGGCAATAAAAAATAGAACTGAATAAAAATGAAGATCAACATTTGTGAGATTCAGACACAGTAATGCTGAGAGGGAAATCTATAGCACTAAATGTTTATATTGGAAAAAGAAAAAAATCAATAATCTAAGATCTTATCTAAAGAAACTAGAAAAAGAGAAAAATAAAACCAAATCAAGTAGATGGAAGAAAATAATAGTGATTAGAATAGAAGCCAGTGAAATTGAATTGAATTTCCAAACAATTGACTAAATTAATAAACCTCTAGCAAGACTGACAAAAACAAAAAGAGAAGAGATACAACTCAACAATACCAGGAATTAAGTGGAATATTATTACAGATATTGAAGCCATTAAAAAAAAAATAAAGGAATACCTTAAATTACCTCAAATAACTTTATGGACCAATTCCTCAAATACTAAGAATAACAGAAACTCATACAAGATGAAATAGATCATACAAATAGTCCTATAGCTATTAGTAAACTAAACTGACAATTTTGAACTCCCAGGCCCAGATGGTTTCCCTAGACAATCCTACCAAAATATACAGGAGCATTAACACAAATTTTACTTAATCACTTCTAGAAAATAAAGAAATGAACACTTTTTTTTTATAATTTATTTATTTTTTCAGCGTAACAGTATTCATTGTTTTTGCACAACACCCAGTGCTCCATGCAAAACGTGCCCTCCCTATTACCCACCACCTGTTCCCCCAACCTCCCACCCCTGACCTTCAAAACCCTCAGGTTGTTTTTCAGAGTCCATAGTCTCTTATGGTTCGCCTCTCCTTCCAATTTTTTTTTTATAAACATACAATGTATTTTTATCCCCAGGGGTACAGGTCTGTGAATCGCCAGGTTTACACAGCACTCACCATAGCACATACCCTCCCCAATGTCCATAACCCCCTCCCCCTCTCCCAACCCCACCTCCCTCCAGCAACCCCCAGTTTGTTTTGTGAGATTAAGAGTCATTTATGGTTTGTCTCCCTCCCAATCCCATCTTGTTTCATTTATTCTTCTCCTATCCCCCTAACCCCCCATGTTGCTTCTCCATGTCCTCATATCAGGGAGATCATATGATAGTTGTCTTTCTCCGATTGACTTATTTCACTAAGCATGATATGCTCTAGTTCCATCCACGTCGTCGCAAATGGCAAGATTTCATTTCTTTTGATGGCTGAATAGTATTCCATTGTGTATATATACCACATCATCTTTATCCAGTCATCTGTTGATGGACATCTACGTTCTTTCCATAGTTTGGCTATTGTAGACATCGCTGCTATAAACATTTGGGTACATGTGCCCCTTCAGATCACTATGTTTGTATCTTTAGGGTAAATACCCAGTAGTGCAATTGCTGGGTCATAGGGTAGTTCTATTTTCAACACTTTGAGGAACCTCCATGCTGTTTTCCAGAGTGGTTGCACCAGCTTGCATTCCCACCAACAGTGTAGGAGGGTTCCCTTTTCTCCGCATCCTCGCCAGCATCTGTCATTTCCTGACTTGTTCATTTTAGCCATTCTGACTGGTGTGAGGTGATATCTCATTGTGGTTTTGATTTGTATTTCCCTGATGCCGAGTGACGTGGAGCACTTTTTCATGTGTCTGTTGGCCATCTGGATGTCTTCTTTGCAGAAATGTCTGTTCATGTCCTCTGCCCATTTCTTGATTGGATTGTTTATTCTTTGGGTGTTGAGTTTGCTAAGTTCCTTATAGATTTTGGATACTAGCCCTTTATCTGATGTGTCGTTTGCAAATATCTTCTCCCATTCTGTCAGTTGTCTTTTGGTTTTGTGAACTGTTTCCTTTGCTGTGCAAAAGCTTTTGATCTTGATGAAATCCCAATAGTTCATTTTTGCCCTTGCTTCCCTTGCCTTTGCCGTTGTTCCTAGGAAGATGTTGCTACGGCTGAGGTCGAAGAGGTTGCTGCCTGCATTCTCCTCAAGGATTTTGATGGATTCCTTTCTCACATTGAGGTCCTTCATCCATTTGGAGTCTATTTTCGTGTGTGGTGTAAGGAAGTGGTCCAATTTCATTTTTCTGCATGTGGCTGTCCAATTTTCCCAGCACCATTTATTGAAGAGGCTGTCTTTTTTCCATTGGACATTCTTTCCTGCTTTGTCGAAGATTAGTTGACCATAGAGTTGAGGGTCGATTTCTGGGCTCTCTATTCTGTTCCACTGATCTATGTGTCTGTTTTTGTGCCAGTACCATGCTGTCTTGATGATGACAGCTTTGTAATAGAGCTTGAAGTCTGGAATTGTGATGCCACCAACTTTGGCTTTGTTCTTCAATATTCCTTTGGCTATTCGAGGTCTTTTCTGGTTCCATATAAATTTGAGGATTATTTGTTCCATTTCTTTGAAAAAAATGGATGGTATTTTGATAGGGATTGCATTAAATGTGTAGATTGCTTTAGGTAGCATAGACATTTTCACAATATTTATTCTTCCAATCCAGGAGCATGGAACATTTTTCCATTTCTTTGTGTCTTCCTCAATTTCTTTCATGAGTACTTTATAGTTTTCTGCATATAGATTCTTAGCCTCTTTGGTTAGGTTTATTCCTAGGTATCTTATAGTTTTGGGTGCAATTGTAAATGGGATTCACTCCTTAATTTCTCTTTCTTCTGTCTTGTTGTTGGTGTACAGAAATGCAAATGATTTCTGTGCATTGATTTTATATCCTGACACTTTACTGAATTCCTGTACTAGTTCTAGCAGTTTTGGAGTGGAGTCTTTTGGGTTTCCACATATAGTATCATATCATCTGCAAAGAGTGATAGTTTGACTTCTTCTTTGCCAATTTGGATGCCTTTAATTTCTTTTTGTTGTCTGATTGCTGAGGCTAGGACTTCTAGTACTATGTTGAATAGCAGTGGTGATAATGGTCATCCCTGCCATGTTCCTGACCTTAGCGGAAAAGCTTTCAGTTTTTCTCCATTGAGAATGATATTTGCGGTGGGTTTTTCATAGATGGCTTTGATAATATTGAGGTATGTGCCCTCTATCCCTACACTTTGAAGAGTTCTGATCAGGAAGGGATGCTGTACTTTGTCAAATGCTTTTTCAGCATCTATTGAGAGTATCCTATGGTTCTTGTTCTTTCTTTTATTAATGTGTTCTATCGCATTGATTGATTTGCGGATGTTGAACCAACCCTGCAGCCCTGGAATAAATCCCACTTGATCGTGGTGAATAATCCTTTTAATGTACTGTTGAATCCTATTGGCTAGTATTTTGGCAAGAATTTTTGCGTCTGTGTTCATCAAGGATATTGGTCTGTAGTTCTCTTTTTTGGTGGGATCCTTGTCTGGTTTTGGGATCAAGGTGATGCTGGCCTCATAAAATGAGTTTGGAAGTTTTCCTTCCATTAGAAATGAACACTTTCTAATCATTTAATGAGGCCTTTATAACCCTGACACCCTCAACACAAGGCAAAAGTACATCAACAACAATAGTACAGACCATTATCTCTCAGAAACTTAAAAAATCCTCAACAAGGGGAGCCTGGCTGGCTCAGTCAGTTAAGCATCTGACTCTTGGTTCCAGCTGAGGTCATGATCTCAGGGTTGTGAAATCGAGCCCTGCTTTGGACTTCTTCCTGGGCATAGAGTCTGCTTAAGATTCCCTCCCTCTTTTTCTGCCCCTCTCGACCATAAAAAGCCCTGAACAAAATATTAGCAAATTGAATCCAACAGTATGTGAAAAGAATTACACAGCCTCACTATATAGTTACGGTAATTAATACTGTGTAGCATTGGGACAGACACATAAATCAATGGAATAGAACAGAGAAGGCAGGAAAAAAGTTCAAGAAATCTGCTCAATGGCTGATTTTTCAGAAAGGTACAAAAGCAAGTCAACAGAGAAAAGATATCCTTTTCAACAAATGGTATTGGGGAAATTAAACATCTCTTGACCAAAAATAATAATAATAATAAAATAAAATTAAAATTGACCTGAACCTCATTCCTTATATTAAAAATAACTTGAATTGTATAATCTTTTGGGGGAGGGAAGGAGAAAATATTCAGGATCTAGAGCTAGACACGGAGTTTTTAGACTTGACACTAAAAGCCTAAACCCTTAAAGGAGATTGATAAATTGAACTTCATTAAAATTCAAAGTCTCTACTCTATGAAAGACCCCATTGAGAGGATGAAAAAGCAAGCTGCAGACTGAGAGAAATTGTTTGCCCACCACGTATTCAACAACTATTGGTTTTATCCAGCAGAACATGTGTTATGGGGAAAATATCAAAATGATGAACTCCTGGTGGTGTCTCCAACAATGGGTTCACTACACTCGGTTAAAACTTTCTTTCATTGTAATTTTTCATACTTGGCCTCAGGAAGTTCTATGTGCATTTATGCATGAATGTGGGTGTGCATGTGTAATTGACGTCATCTTAACACTAATAAAAACAAGACACCAGTCTAACCATAGAGAAACGAACTAATGAGAATGTATTTGAAAACAGAGGGTGGATAGAATGAAAGGAGAAATATTTGCAGTTTAGGGTTTTGTATGACTGTTTTTCACCAAATAATGTTTTCACAACCTATGTCTCTTTACTACCCTACAGGACCCATCAATGCCTTTAAAACTAGCATTATGCCTTCTATATGTTTACACTACACATGTCAAAACCATTGCAGGATTTTTTTCACTAAAACTTACAACTTACAAATTTCTAAATGCTCGAGATCCTAGTGAAATAGTTAAGGTCCAGTGTTCATTTAACAAGTTACAGTAAATAATCTTAACCAAAAAATAGTTGTGGTTTTGCAAATAAAGGTGGTTTGAACTCACTGGCCCTAGTCAAAGACCATCTGTTATGTAATACCAAGTCCTTACATCATTCATTGCCAAGGTGTCAATATTCAAGACCTGATTTTTCTGAGAAATGAGTATAATTCCAAGAGATTGACTTTCTCCTACTTCATGCTAAAAGAAATATTGTTTGACTCAAAATCCTATTTCCTAATTTGTATTTCCTATTCCTTATTCCATGTGGATCACCTAATTAGACTGAGTGGATCATTCTGAACAAAATTACTATCCCTTTTGATTCTAATTATTTCCACTTTGAACAAAGTCAATCATCTGATCATAGGAAGTTAGACCCTGGAAGAAGGTGAACTAAATGAGTCAGACCATTACAGTGTTCAAAGCTGGACTCATGTTTAGAGAGAGTTAATGAACCCATTTATTCATGTGATGACTCACAATACCTTTTTCTTTTCATTTCAACTTTTATTTTCACCAGGTTGACAAGGACAGTACTGGACCAAAGGAAATGCTCTCTGCTAAGGACTTACACAAAGAGCCCATAGTGTGTCTTCTAAGGAGCATTGTCTATTCACAGTGCCACTTGCAGGAAGCATCTACAGTGGTCAGCCTCAAGGAATCAGAGAGTAGCATCATGGAGGGAAGGGGAAATGGGTGGTTTTTATCAATGGGCACAGTCTCCATTTTACAAGATGAGAATATTCTAGAGATTTGCTGTACAATATCAGCCATATGATTAACAACACTGTATTATACACTTAAACGTTTGTTAAGAGGGTGGATCTCGTGTTATTACCACAACAAAATAATATTTAAGACATGAAAGAACTGGTAGTTAAAATCAGTACTATAAAAGAGAGCAACTGTAAAGCCATGTCGGAGAGGCTGCTGCTTTGTCATGTCTAGGGAGCAAATTCTCCTCAGCCATGGTTTCTCTCATCACAATCCATTTAGTACATTTTATCCCCACAGTTCCTTATTTCCCACTTGTCTAGAGTATACATTTAGCTTTGGGTACTTCTGGGAACGCTCTGATCAAAGAGTGGGGCCAAAGGGGAGCATGTCTTATCACAGGTCTACAGTGACCTGTTCTGACCTTCCTAAATCACTACTCCCAAGGCTTTCTAGAAAGGGTCAAATATTCCCAACCTGGTCAGTTGTGGTGTCTCATATTTAGTCGAGAACTACGATATTATTCGTCATCAATATCTACCTCTGCAATATCACTTTGTAAGGATAGTCATCTAATCCTGAGGCACAGAGTACCCACAGATTAAATAAGAGATTGGTCAAGGAAAACTCAGATTATTTTTGTGGATTGTACATTTGTTTGAGTGATGGTTGAATACACAGGGCATGCCTGCATTCATCAACCAGCTTCCCATAATAGACAAAGGAACACACACACACACACACCGTGTGTGTGTGTGTGTGTGTGTGTGTGTGTGTGTGTGTAGAGAGAGAGGAATAAGTATTAAAGACCACAGTCAGAAAAATATGTATCCTGAAAAACGCTTTTAATTATTTCAAGAAGTATAAAAAGTATTTTCAAAAATGACTTTATTAGAGACTCCTCAAATATCGATAACTTTTTGAAATGGCCTACGTCGATGGAGTGAGAAGAATGACAAGCCAGTTCCAAAGAAAATGCAGCCCAGTTGCCCTTTTACGTTTCCTCACTGTGCTGCTTAATAGCACAGGTACAGAGGGGAAAAGGAGTGTGATGACTATATGAGACCAAATAAAACAGCCAGGGTGTAAAATGTCCTGAAAACACAAGTTGTAATCTGCTGTTGTCAATCTAATCCACACACACTCTGTAATTAGAAACATATTGGAACAGGGCAGCCGGCACGTATTTGTACCTTTCCCTCGAACCTTTATTTTGATCATTCACATGTGACACGTTCATTTTATTGCTGCTTCCTTAAAAAAAAAAAAAAAATTAAAGTTCACTTCCAGCCATCCCCTAGAATTTTTTGGATGCTTCCAAATAATTTTTCATTTTTCTTTCCTCACAAAAGGAGGCAACACAGCAAAGATTGTAACCTGCTGGAAACGTTTTAAGCCCATCTCGTCTCTGTGTCCCCCAGATCCTTTTGACACACCCTCCTCCCCCCTTTCTTGGCGTTAAACTGCTTCCCTACTTCCTTTACAACAGTGGGAACACTTCCCTTATGGGTGTCAGGATCTCTCGGAGGGGGCAGGGGCTGCCCTGCAGAGGAAATGACAAGCTGTGAAACGTAAAACAACAATTCCTTCCACATGTTCCTTTGCTCCTGGAGCGGTGAGGGCTTGTCAGCTAGCATCACTCTGGAATCAGGCAGGACTGTGCATCGTAGTTCTGTCAAAACTAATTTACAATTAAAGACCTGCATGACTGTTTAAAGCTTTTTCAATTCCAGCAGTTTTCTGAAATGACTTTGAGATTGAAGTGGATCAAACCAGAAACTGTTGTTATAATTAACTACAGTGGATAGGGAAGAAGCTCACAAAATAAGACAAAGCTAAAAACAAATTTTGTGTTTATAATATATACATTATATATGTAATATATATTATATATTTCTATATATTATAATTTATAATATTAATAATATATTTCTATAAATACATATATTTACATAAATACATATAAATATATTTATGTTATATTTATATAATATAAATAAATAATATATAACATTTATAATATATATTTATATTACATGTTAATATATATTTATATATTTATATATTAATGTAGTATATATTTATTTTATTCTAATATAATATATGCTAATATATTATATTATAGATTATATGTTGTATATATTATTATATATTCATATATATGTGTGTATATATATACTACACCTCCAATTAACAATTAACATATCTGTGGAATTTTCCCAGCTGACCCCCAATTTGGGGAATTTAGTGTTGCAGCTATTGGAAATCTTATTTAGTTTGTAAATAAGGCTACAAAATGACGACTTCATTGGTAGGAAAGAAAGAAGGGAGGAAGGAAAGAGAAATGGAAGGAAGGATTGATTTATCTTGACCATCCGCCACTTTAAAAAATTGTATTATTTTAAAATATTTTAAAGCATTTTTATGACTTAAAACATTTGATCCATTTCCCTGATATATTAAGTAAAGGCATCTTAAAATTGCAGGTAATTAGCTTTTTATGCAAATTAATCACTCTGAAACATACTGTGGATCCCTGAGGTTCAATTTTGCATTCGATTAACCAACTTACATTCACTTATGCTATTTCAAAATTGAGAAATCCCCAAAAATAAATATCGTGTCTAAAAACTGCCCCAACATCTCACCGAACAGTGGCTCTGAAGTGGCCATTCCACGTTCTTAAAATCTAGGGCATACTTTCTAGAAATATAAAAGCTAGCTAAGTGAACAGAGGTACACCTAACGGGAAATTCTTTGGGACAGTCTCTCCACAAACTCAACTCAAACTGTCCAAAGCAAAGTCATACAAACTACTTTCAAATATCAGATTCATAATTCTTCCATGAAGCAAGGTAACGACTTTCAGATTACTAACTAAATATACATACCACAGTGTTCTGGGATAATTAACAGTGTCTCCTTTTCTTATCTTACACAGGAGGGAATGGTGACCTAAAGTCTTCAGGGCACATGATGTGGAGATTTGTCTAAAACTGGCCACACATGTGTGAGCTCTGACTCCCACATGGTAGGTCTCTTCATGAATAATGAACATACTAACTAAGCTCTAGTGACCAGCTTGTCCATGGCTGTCTGTTCTGAGTTCCAGTATTACAAACCTTCAGCTACTCTCCATCTGTGCTTCCGTCCCCACTGCTGCCCTCCATCCCGCCTCTACTAGTGGCTTAGACTGGACATAACCGTGCACACTGGGCAGAGCCTTCTCACCAGGCTCCCAATGACATCCTGAAAATAGAACCGCACATGCAAGGCCAACTGATTTTTGACAAAGGGGTAAAGGTGACTCAGTAGGGAAAGGACAGTCTTTTCAGCAAGTGGTGTTGGAGCAACTGGATACTCATATGTAAAAAGGGGGAAAAAAAAAAACTTCAACCTTAATTAACCTCACACTTTATTCAAAAGCTAACTCCAAATTAAATCACGGATCTAAGCATAAAACGTAAACTATGAAAGTTTCAGAAGAAAAACATGAAAGAAAATATTGTGACTTGGATTAGCTAAAGAGTTCAGATATGATTTCAAAATTACAATCCATTGAAAAAATTGGTAAATTGGACTTAATCAAAATTCAAAACCTTTGCTCTGAGAATGACACTGTAGGAAAATAAAAAGATGGGAGCACCTGGGAGGCTCAGTCAATTAACTGTCTGCCTTCAGCTCAGGTCATGATCCTAGGATGGGATTGAGCTCTGCATCAGGCTCCCTACTTAGTGGGCAGTCTGCTTCTCCTTCTCCTCCCTGCTCGTGCTCTTTCTCACTATCTCGGTCTATCTCACTCTCAAATAAATAATAATAAAATCTTTTTTAAAAGATTTATATAAATTATATTTATTTATATATTATATATTATATTTATTTGTATATTATTATTATATAATATATAATAATTTATATAAAGATTTATATAAATAAAAAGATACACTACAGACAAACCCCCTTTCCTTTGCAAACCACCTTTCCCACAAAGGATCTGTATCCAGAATGTAGAAAGAACTCTCAAAATTCAACAACAACAACAACAACAAAAAAAACCAAACAACCCAATTCAAAGTAGGCAAAAGACTTAAACAGATACTTTACCAAAGATTAATATGGATGACCGCTAAGCACATATAAAGAGGGTTAATAAAATTAGCCACTAAAAGAATACAAATTGAAATTATGACTTCAAATTAATTTGAATGCAAATTAGAATGACTTAAAAGAAAAAAACGACAATACTAAGTTTGGATGAGGGTGCATAGCAACTGAAACTCTCATATGGTCCTCATGGAAATGTAAAATTATTTAACCACTCTGTAAAAGAGGCAGCTTCTTATAAAGTTAAAAATACAATACCAGCAGGGCCCCCGGGTGCTCAGTCAGTTAAGTGTCTGACTCTTCGTTTTGGCTCAGGTTATAATCTCAGGGTCATGAGATCAAGCCCCGCCACAGACTCCACACTGAGCATGGAGCCTGCTTGAGATTCTCCCTTTCCCTGTCCTTGCTCATTGTCTCTCTCTCTCAAAAAAAAAAAAAAAAAAAGGAAACAGAGAAAGAAAGAAAAGAAAATACATATACCATCCAACCCAGCAATTCTACTAATTCTACTTATATATCTACTTGTATATCTCTTGGAGAAGTAAACACTATGTTCACATGAAAACTTGTATATGAATTATTTATAGCAACTCTATCCATAATTGCCAAAAATGGAAATAATTGCTATGTCCTTTAATAAGCAAAAAGATAAAACTTTGGTACACCCATTTAGTGGCATGTCATGCAGCCATGAGTAGGAATGAACTATTGATGCATACAAATCTGATGAGTCTCAAAGGCACTATGCTGACTAAAAACAAAAGCAGTGTGAATAAAAGATTACATATCCTAATGCTGGAGCAGAGGTGGGTGGGGGATGGGGTAACTGGGTGATGGGTATTAAGGAGGACACGTGATGTGATGAACACTGGGTGTTATATGCAACTGATACTTTATTGAACACTACACCGGAAATTAATGATGTACTATCAGTTGGCTAACTGAATGTGAAGAAGGAAGGAAGGAAGGAAAGAAAAAAAGAAGGAAGGAAGGAAATGTGGGAGATTAAAAAAAAAATACATACCCTATGAAAATTTTGGAAAATACAAAACTTTAGTGATTGTAAAGAGATCAGGGAGGAGCAGGGGTTAGGGGTGGGGTGGAGTGAAGGGAGTCCTGCAGCAGATAGTAGAAAGGAAAAGGAAGGTGTTCAGGTAATAGAATGGTTCTTTATCCCAATTGTGGTGCAAATCACACAAATCTAAATTACATCAGCAGTCAGTTTTACTATGTTAGTTTAAAAAAATAAACTGTCCACTTGACTTATTTCCATAGACAGGAGTTGGAAACCCAGATGGCACTCGACCGTATTCACTTACTCATTTAACAAATATTCACTGAGAATCTATGATGTTTAAATATCTATGATATTTAGCAATATTGCTATCGGTAATTGGTACACGAAGAAGCAAAACAAAGATTCCTGCCTTCATGGAGTTTGGAGTCTGGCTACACCTCATTACAATGAATCTTCTTTTTAAAATTTTATTCTATTCTATTTTATTTTTTTTCAGTGTTCCAAGATTCATTGTTTATGCGCTATACCCAGTGCTCCATGCAATATGTGCCCTCCTTAATACCCACCCATCTTCTAAGACTTGGTCAAGTCAACAGGGGCATGAAGGTGACACAGAGCTCACGCTTTGAGAAGAAACTCAAAGCTTTGTCTCTAACGATGAAGGGAGGCCCTATATATATCTAATATATATCTAAGAGCACGTCTGTTTCAAAGTTCCTCTCAGGGTGTCTCATTCGAAGTAAGACTGCAGTGCACACCATAGTTAGACCACCTCCTGCCCTCATTCTCATCTTTAGCAACCAAAGCTGGAGAGGACTTTAGAATTTCTGCTGCGTAACAGAGAACGGTTTCAAACTAAAAGATTAATGAATTACTAGAACATTTAGTACACTATTTGACTCTCCCCACAAACTTGCAAGTAGAAAATTCAGTCATTACTAGTCTTATTTCATATACATAAGGAAACTACCTCACAAATTTTCACAAATACTCAAGTTTACTGAGTAGTAAACTTGTGATTCACACCGGTTTTCGGACCTCGAGTCCATATTATTTTCCCCTGTACCACAGTGTGATAGCCAAATGAAAACGATTCCTTTGCATTTCTTGGCTTTGCTAATCCACATCTGTCATTTTTTAAAAATTTTATTTTATTTTTTCAATGTTCCAAGATTCATTGTTTATGCACCACACCCAGTGCTCCATGCAATACGTGCCCTCCTTAATAGCCACCACCAAGCTCACCCAACCCCCTACCTCTTTTCCCCTCCAATCAATTGTCATTGATTCACCCATTCATTTAACAAATCTTGGCTGACCAATTATTGTCTTCCAGGGACAGTGGCAGAATGCGTGGACTAGACAAGAGTCTGTCATAATTATGAAGGGAAAGAACTCTGGGGGAATTCAGTGGAGGCACTGCATAGGGCCTTCTTTCTTTGGGAAGCCAGATTATCAAGGAAGAAAAACGAGGCAGGAAAAGACTCTTCTGGTTGGAGGAAATAGCACCAACGTGTGCCCTAAGGTGGAAATCACCTTGCTCCATTTGTAGGAACTGAAGAACACCAGAGCAATGAACAGCAGCACATCAGTGTTTCTCAACTCTGGCTGCACATTAGAATCACCAGACAGAGTTTTTCTAAACAACAATGTCTGGGTCCTGCCCCCCCCCCCCCCGGAGAATTTGATCCATTTGTTCTGGGGCAGAGCCTAGACAAGAGAATTTGTTTAAAGTTTCATGGCAGAGTCAATGTACAGGCAGATGTAAGAAGCCTTGTTCTTATTAGGTTTCTTGAACCACAGATACAGGCATATTAATATTTTAGTATGAATAGCCTTCCTTCAGGATTTATCAACATTTTGGTTAATTTCAAGTGGGACTTAACTTTTTTTTTTAAGTCAGTTTCGAGTGATCTGATTTTATAATGAAAAGGCTCATGACAGTATTAATTGATTTCAGTATATATGGCACATGATGCAAGAATAAATAGTGGTTCTTTGTTTGCTCTTATATATAATACTTATGTTATAATCATTGATAAGGAAGCTCTAGGAAGCAAGAGACAATGGACTCATCCAATTATCTATATTCCAAAAGAAATACACTTCCTAAGATGGATGAGTGGCCCATTGACAAAGGAATATGGAGTACCCTTATAGGATCACAGGTTGAAGCAAAAACTAAACTGGAAATCTATTATTTCAAAGGTTCTTTGGATTGGGCTTCCTGGATACATGGTACCATTCTAATGGGGGTCCCAGAGAACATCTGACCCCTATATCACTGACCCATCTGGAAGCAGTAAAAAGTGGTCCCATTATTTCTTAATAATGATGTATAAAAAATGAGTGCCACAATTAATGCATATTCTCTGGAAGTAGGTGCTTTCTACACTTGGGTGGCTCAGTCTTTCCAGAAGGTATCAGAGCCATTTTATCCTGAGACCAAAACCTCTAGCAAATTTCAAAACTGTAGCTTATCTTGAGAGGGGCCAGAAGGGAAAGTATTTAACAAGATTAAGACTCTTGAAATTAGAATTTCAAATAACATCATTGTTTCTCAGTGATTTATTACATTTCCTAAATTTCACAAATAATTTTTTTCTTTAAAGGTTGCTATTGTTGCTTATGTTTTTTAAAATTTTTTCTTACGTAGAAAATATCAGAGAATTTGTTTAAACTATTCTGCTTTTTTCTCTTTTCTCTTTCACCTCAGAGGAAGAATTATACTCTCTCCTTCCCAGGACTCACCTCTCCCATCTATCCGCTTATGATGGGAACTCATCCCAGCAATTTCCCTCTCTCCTGCCTTCTTGACCTTTCCTCCTGCAGATATTTTGTCCCTGTTTATCAGAAGAGGAGTAAGTGTTCAGCCATTACAAAAAAATAAAAAAATAAAAACAAAAAAAAATACAATCTTCCCTCAACGCTTGACTCCATTAAGCTGCTGTTGAAACTCTTTCCTTCTCATTTTTATGAGTGTCTTCTACATGCTCTGCCTTAATTCCTTCTTGGTCCCTCCTCTGGTCATTGCAGTTTCTTATGTGTTTCTTATGTGTTTCTTATGTGTTCCCTCAAAAGGCATCAAAATGAACTTTGTTTTCAAAGCAAGCTGTCTTTTCATCTTTGCCTGAGTCAGTCTTCCCAGAGCCTTGCTACGGTGAAGTGAGGTTCTTGGCTGTACCAACAGCGTATGGATCATATGGGAGCTGAGGAGTCTAACGGCCATCTCAGACCTACTGAATCAGAACTCGCATTTTAACTAGATCTTTGGGTGATGTGTGTGCATTTAAAGTTTGAGTAATGCTATCACAGAGTATTTTACTGATGTGACCACCCTCTCCCCTTCGTGAGATTCTTAAAATTCCATAGCTCCCATGACGCCACACCTCCTGGTCCTTCTACTTCTTCAGAGTGCTCCTTTGAAATTTGCTTCACCCTCTTCTCTCATCCATCCCTTAAATTAAGATTTTCCTGTAGCTTTTCCACTCTTTGTTCTGTGGTTTGGGCCCCATCCCTATTAGGATGACACCCATAGGTCCCTCCTGAGTTTAAATCCATTTTTTTCGACCCCAAGCTAGTCACAGTCTTCTCGATTTCCCCAACACTTTGAACTTAATTTGATCAAAACCAACTGACCAACTTTTATCTGAAACCTGCTCCTCTGGGTACCTCATCTCTGATAAGGGCAACACTATTTTCCGAGATACCCGAGATAGAAATTGCCTGACTATAATTTTAATGTTTTTTGTTTGTTTGTTTTTATGGTGCAGCTATTTGTCTACCAAATCCTGTTGGCTCAAGTTTAACACTTCTCCTAAATGAACCTTCTTGATTACATTCCACTGCCACTATCCTACCTCGAGCTCTTACCACCTCTTCTTCGGGCTGATACAATGTCCTCCTTACTGGATTTCTTGCCTTCATTATGCTTTGCCCAAATGTACTGCCATATGTACGCTGGAATCCTATGGTTCCTTATCGTTCTTCAATTTTACTTTGTACCATTCTGACTTCTTAACTTTTCTTATGGCTATTCTTTTATCCAAAAACATTTCCATCAATGCTTGCCTTTTGAACTCCAAACTACCTTTCTAACCCCAGGTCAAAATTGTGAAATTAACACATATTTTCCAGATCACCACAATATAGAATTTAAAATATACTGCATTAAAAAAAAAAGTGTTCATGCAATTCACCTGCCTCCAAAGCTCACTCATTTGTTTCTGAGAGTTTATCAGAGCACTTTGCATGAACTCACTATCTGCCTTCTTAGCTTGTCCCACGGTGGGCTCTGGAATGACTTGAATTACTGAATTGTAGTATAGAGAACACAGCATATGTAGATAACATAACTCAATGTATCACAGGATAGTATGTACTATACTATATTGTATACTTCCATGTCTTATATAATTTCATAGAGAAGTTTCTCTCTTTCAGCAGGCTTGTGTTTCCCACACAGTGCCCCTCTCCCTGGGAATTCCACTGTAAGATAACTGAGCTAGAGAACAAGTCTGACTGACAGACAGCATACATTTCCACTTTCACCTATCTTTCTTCTTATTCTTTCTTAGCTAACTAGCTAATTGCATCTGCTTCATTTCTCCAAGTCTGAAGTCTGTCCCAGAAGGTTTGCTGGTCCTGTATGTAAATAGACTGCTGGTAGACCTCCCCACCACCTATTCAATGTGTATGTGTATTTGTGTGTCTGTGTGTGTGTATTTCTCAGTGAAGAGTAAGTTTGGGTTCAAGTAAGCCCCCACAGGTCAAGGATTGCATGTTATTTTGGTTTGTATTCCCAGAGCATTTAGCAGCGTGCTTTGTTGACAGTGGTTACACAATAAAACTCTCCCGAATTGAATTCTGCATCATGAAACATATATAGATGTTGCCAGAGACCATTGTTTATGCAATGTAGGCACATACAAAACAAAATTATCAATCATAACAAATATTTCCCTAGACTTCCCCCTAAGAAAGTAAAACAGCGTTAAAAGATGGTTATAACCCAAAAGTTACATGGTGGCTCTCTTCTTCCAGCCTTTCAGAAATAACCTTCTGGCCTCAGGCATCCACCTATTTGCAAGGCTGATCATCACTTAAAATATCAACCTTGGGATTAAACTCAGAATCCTCTCAAGTGTGTGTGTGTGTGTGTGTGTGTGTGTGTGTGTGTGTGTAAGCATGTGTCCACTTGCAGGGAACATTAGTCACTTTTCCATGATTTGGGGGCTAGGGTAGATTCGGCAGATTACGTATGGAGCCTATCAATGTGGGACAGCTTGTGGAAGATCATAAACATATTTTTCAGAGAGGAACGTTGCAGCCATGAACACATCACGTGGTCACCCCTTCCCTAAGGTTTGCTCCTTTAATTGTAAATAGCCAGAAAGCCATCAAGCCAGAGTTTAATAAACTTTTAATTTGAAATGAATTACCACATGTTGTGTTTGTTTACCCATTATTAAATCTCTTAGCAACATATCAGTGGCAGAAACAGCGTACTGTAGCACAGCCCTGATATATTAGAAAACAAACCCATGGGGGATATTAACTGCTAATAATATGTTTAGGAAGCCACTAAGAAAAAATAAATATAAGCAATGTAGCAGAGACATGTATTTGAAGAGATTTGTATATTTTCTTTTTGTATAAATCTATTCTGAATAGGAGAAAAATGTCCCTGTGCAGTCTTTGAACGTGAAGCTGGAATCAGTTTCTGAGCTCAGAGCAGAGCAAATGCAAATCAGCTTTTTCCAAGACTTGTCTTAAAGCAGAAAGATTCTTTCTCTCCCAGTACATAGCATTCTCATACTGATTGTGTCAGTATTCAAGTTGCTTGGAGTGTCACCTGTCCTCCTGTTAGGGGAACTGAGGGCAGACAGCATTTGAAAAGCCAAGTTCAGAACACAGTGCAGTAGGTATGGAAAATAAAGCCACAGTACCCTGAGGAAAAACTAGAAAGCAAAAATGGTCCGATGAAAAATGGTCTAAGAATAATTGCTTCTAGTCTTCGGCTCAGTATCCTAAAACTAGGTTAAAATGTCAGTATCACTGAAATATTACTGTTAAGTCAGAAGCTACTTTCTCAAAGTTAAAATTTCTAAAATAAGATTTTGAGTTCCATGCTTAATACTAAAGCATTGGGAGGGAAAAAAAATAAAAATAATAAAAAAACAAGGAAGACAAAGAAAGAGAAAGAAGGAGGCAGGGAGGGAGGAAGGAAGAAAAGAAAGAAAGAGGGAGGGAAGGAAGGAGAAAGGAAGGGAAGCAGGGAGGAAGAAAGGGACTCCATGTTACAGATGCACATTTCGTCAGAAGGTCTGTAGTAGCCAAAGGCAACGTCACAGAGCCGAAGTCATTCATCTCATTTCATCTCATCACATAAACATTTGATGATCTCAAATTTTCTCAGGAAGGGTAAGCACAATACAATAAGATATTTTCAGAGGGAAAAAAAGACAGCACATTCATAGAATTTTAGTTAAAATACATTGTTATAATTGTCCTAGTTTATTATTAGTTATTGTTAATCTCTTACTGTACCGAATTGATAACTAAAACGTAGTATAACAGAGTTCAATACTGTCTGGGGTTTTAGGCATCCACTGGAGGTCCTCGCCACCAGATAAGGGAGGACTACTGTATCTTATATCTAATTTATTTTACCAAATATTTGTTTAAAACCAGATGACATAATTCAATATATATGAATTTTGTATACAAAATTCCAAAATAATCTTCCCAGGTGTATATAATTATAAAGTGACATTTAGTTGTCTGGAGGTGATGGTATCTTAGTTATCATTAGCTGATGATAATAGTTTATTCACACGGAAACAGGTCAAGTATGACTAAGGAAGCTCAGGGCTTATACTGGACCCAGCTCTTAGGGAAGGAAGCAGGGCTTCTAAAAATGGAACATGGCAATCAGTGGAGTTTTACTCAGCTCAGCAAGGCATAATCTCCAATGCACTTGGGCAACTCTAGGCACAAGAAACATTTACCACCAGAAGTTAATTATGAAGCTCTGTGTTGCCCAGCTGATACGCAGAATAAGACAAGAAGGCAGATCTCATTAGGAAATCAAATACAGCAGGCTTTAGGTCTGGCCATTATGGCAGGGATCCCATATCTCTTCCCAAAAATCTCTGCTTTTTCCCTGACCTATACGCTCGACCCAACACTTCCCTCACTCTACACACTCTTCGTGGTGGAGCTCAACCACTTAGCAATTTCTGCAGTCTATGTGTTTATGCCTCTGTAATGGACACATTCTTCCTCCCTACTTTCCATATTTCTCCCACTTTCCCAATGGTCTCCTAAACATTTTAACTTGGATACAACATAGGGATCTCAAACTCAATAGGTCCAAGATCAAGCTCATGTTTGTTCGTTTGTTTTTTTCCCCTCTAATCTTGTCCCTCTTCCTTTATTTCATATTATCTGCTGGTTAATACCCATGTCTAGCCATGCTAAAAAATTAGGAATCCTCCTTAATCATCCCTCATCATCAATATCCAACCAACCAACAGGGACATTTTTATTCTTTGTCCTATAGTCATTCTTTTATACATCTTTAATACGCCATAAATTTAAACTCTCTTCTCCAACTTTACTGTCACTGCCCTAATTCAGGCCCTCTTCTGTGGCCAACACTACTCTAATATTTTTCAAACTGAACTGGTTTTAGACTTTTCCTCCTCAAATAAACCTTCCTAAAAATTACCAGAGGGAACCACCTAAAACAGAAATTGAAATACATCCCTCCCCTTCTTTTTTTTAAGATTTACTTTTTTTTTTTTTTTTTTTTTTCATTTTAGAGTGAGACAGAGAGAGCATATGAGCAGGGGGAGGGGAAGGGGAAAGGGGAAGAGAATCTCAAGCAGACTCCCCACTGAGTGAGGAGCCTGACTCAGGCTTGGACCCAGGACTCTGGGATCATGACCTTACCCAAAATCAAGAGTCAGTTACTTAACCAACCGAGCCACACAGGCATGCCAAGTCAGTCCCCTTCTTAAGATCATTTGATGGCTACCCACTTTATATCAACTTCTCATCAGCCACAATAGACACAAAAATACACCCAAGAAAATAGCGAGGGAGTTACTACTACCCTAGAATGTATACATGGATAAATGATGGCAATGAGGAAAAGTGAGTAAAGTAGGAAAAGAATAAAGACTTTTCAGACATACAAAGTCTAAGACAGTTTACCATATTACACTCAAACTCTAAATGAATGACTAACAATTTTTTTCAACAAGAAGAAAAATGAAAGTGGAGACAAGCTACATAAAAATACTATGAAACACAAGTATTGACCAAATATGTCAGTAAATTAATATTCTATTGAGACAAAAAAAAAAAAACACTAAGTTTTCTGTTTAATAAAAGAGTGACCTGGAAGCATGGCCAACAATAACTTGAGAGTACATGGTGATATTTAATGGGTAGGTCAAACATAATAAAAGTCTTTATCATGCTCAGGAAGAGAATAGAAAAATCAGATGAAATTAGATTTTTTAAAACAATTTTCAATTAAATATGTAGATGAGAAAATTCAGAATGCCACCTGAAATAATTAACAATAAAATATGTAGATTAGAAACAGCAGAGGATAAACAAAATAAAGAAAATTATTTTTAGTTAAAGAAATAGTAAGTATTTTTAAAAAGCAAAGAAATAGGATGACAAAAATAAATTGCAAAAAATGTTATCAGCAAGTACCAATATAACAGTAATAATAGTATTTACAAAAAATTAAACTCACCTGTTAAAAGACACATATTAACTACTTGTCTTGAGAGCAAAAATAAAATCTAGATTTATGCTGTTAAGCCATACTCAAAAGAACACCACAGATGAGTTTTAAATTCTTAAAGTAAATATTAGAAAACTAATATATGCCATAACAATACTTATAAAAAATCAGGTGGTAGTATTAATTTCAGAAGGAATAGAATATAAATTGAAGCATTATGGGGAGATGGAGAGGAGAAGGGAGTTGAGGGAAATTGGAGGAGGAGATGAACCATGAGAGACTATCGACTCTGAAAAACAATCTGAAGGTTTTGAAGGGGCAGGGGGTAGGAGTTGGGGGAGCCTGGTGGTGGGTACTATGGAGGGCATGTATTGCATGGAGCACTGGGTGTGGTGCATAAACAATCAATTCTGTTACACTGAAAAGAAATTAAGTAAAATAAATAAATAAATAAATAAATTGAAGCATTCATAAACATAGAGGGAGACTACATCTATATAAAAAAATAATAACACAAAAGTTAATAATCATAAAATTACAGGCATTTAACAACACATTTAAAATATACAAAGCAATATTTGACAAAACTACAGTGATAAATGGACAGATCTAGTCAGAACTGAGGATTTCACACATGGGTAAATAAAAACTGAAGATAAAGAGTTAAGCTTTCCAATCAAGGAGATTAAAAGGTAACTCCCCCCCTCCAAAAAAAACCAGAAGAAAATAGGAGCAAAGAAATAATAAAGCCGAGTATAAACACACAAAGAAAAGATCAATGGAGAGAAAGTCTTAATGGAGGTAGAAGAGCAGTTGTATACTTTTAAAAAAATGAATAAAAAAATAAAATTCAACCAAGATGGTAAAGAAAAACAAAGAAGACATATATTAACCAATGTTAATAATGAAAAGAAGAACATAATTATAAATTTAGTGGTATTTCAAAACTATAATAGTATTTTTACATATTTTCTTTTCGAGACATAAAACATCTATTGAACACTACACAAAAAACATTAGTTTCCTCCAAGGAGAAGAAATAACCTGCAGTGGGAGGCAGATTTTGTTTTGAACAATCTGAGTGTATTCTCTGTTCAATAAAAGTGTAACAAAAGGAAATAAACCTTAAAGATAATATACTATGTATACCAACATATATACATATATTATGTGTATAATATATAATATATTACATTATATATTTAATATATGTATATATAACATTATATTGCATTATATACATCTGTATATAATATGTAATACTATGACTAATTTAATTCAAGTAGTTTTTCAAATGAATTAAATAGAATGATTGAATAATCAATAGCAATCAAAGATTGAATTAGAAATCAAATGCTTCCCATGAGTCATCCCACACTAAAAAAAAAAAAAAAAAAAAGGTCCAGAACTCTTACAGTTCAATAAGACAAAGGTTTTAAAATGACCCAAAGGAAAAGTGAATAAAATTTAGGCAATTCACAGAAAATAAAATACACATGATTAACAGAAAGGTATTAAAAAAAAAAATACCCCAACTTAGTCATATTCAGGGATATTCTCATGAAAACAAAGAGATACTGCATGGCAACTGAATTGGCAAAACTAATTATAACGAAGATTGATAGGATGTGAACCAAATCAACTCCTACCCAGCTGTTAGAAGGCAAATCGATACTACTTTGAAAGCAAAGTGTCACTATGCTAAAAATTTTAAAAGTATGTGCCCTGTGATTCAGTGGTTCCTGTCCAGGATAGGAAATATCTTTTACTCTATTGAAATTTGCACCTATGTGCACAAGAATGACATGTCCAAGAGTAGTCACTGTAATCTTGTTTGCAACTGAGTAAAACTTGAAACAACAAATAAAATAAAAATAAAGTTTGTTACAATCATGCATATCACCATGTATACAGTTATACAGCAGTAAAATCAATAAACCAAAATACATGTTGGTGTGTGTGTAGGGGTTGTGCAAATGTCAAGGATAATACTAAGAGAAAATGAATTTGCAGAAATAGATATAAAGCATGGTTACTCAACACAAATCTTAGAAACATAGAAAAGATACCTTGTTTATAATTACATACATATGTAGGAAATGTGAATGAAACATACATGGGAATGATCAATAAGAAGTCTCAGAGGGTTGGGAACAGAATGAGCAAGCAGTTCACAGAAGACTTTAATCACATTAAAATATTACTTTTTAAAAGAAAAGTTGTGGAGAAAAGATGCAAGATATATCAAAGTAGCAAGAATGGATATAACTGGGTACTGATTACTGGTTTATGTTATGTTATTTTCTGTATAGTATGTTTAAAATATTTGACAACCTCCAAACTAAAGAATATAGTCCCTACCACAGTACTGGCACGTGAAAAACCTACATCACATGTAATTATTATTAGTGGTAATCCTTCTAACATTAGTATTACACTGGTAATACTGTAAAAGCTACTATCTTTACTACAAGTAATATAATTTCTACAACCATCTATCCCTTACTCTTGCTTCCCTGTTAGAGAATCTTCTGAATCTTTTGGTAAAGGAAATAATTATCTTGCAAAAAATAATAGTCATCTCTATCATATTCCTTCTGTAGGCTGAAACTTCTATACATTAAATCATACAAAGAATGTTATTTGCTTATTTAGTGCTTGGTTAAGTCAATCGTTGAAAACTGAGGTTTATAAAATAACTATATTATTTGAGAACTTCTTTCTGAGAATGTTTTCTTTTTCATAGCCATCTGTTGGTTAACACTCTTGTAAGCAACCAAGAAGGTTTGGTTCTAGAACTAAGAACCAAAGAAAAGTCAACTTGTCCCCCCAAAAAAATAAAAAAATATTTTTAGAGCCGTAACGCCATGGAGAAAGGCTTGTATTTCAATGAAGTAATTTTATATTTGATTGTAATTAATTAATAATTATGCTATATGGAAACTGATATTCTTGTCAATGAATACTTTCTCTTTAAGCAGCATGGCATAGAAAGAAATACACTAATTAAAATGCCTTTCTCAGTTTTCTGCACTGTAACACAACTGGACATATTAGGAAAAGAATGCTAAAAACAGTCTACGAACCCTGCGAACAGTGTAGGGAGGGTTTAGCCTTACCATTCGGTGATGCATGAATGTTTTCCTCCGTTTGTTTCTCTGAAAGGCGGAGGGGATTCTCCACACCTGATTCTGCTTCCTGTACTTCAGCCGTTAAAGAAATTGGAAATTCAGGGGGAAGCGGAGTTTGTCTTTCATAGGTTTGTTGATCATCCAAACACAGAGGAAGTTTAATAACCTATTCAGAGAGAAATCTCTTATCTAAACTGTTGAAAATAGTGCACACACAGTTAATTTCACCCTAGAACAATGATACAATATGCAGACTCCAAAATGTCCATGATGAATTTCACTTTCTAAACCTTATATTGCTGTGTTTGGCTGCCTTACAAAAAAATGCATTTTTTGTATTAGCAGATTTACATAATTGTTTCAGATATTGCCACTGTTTTATATAGTCCTTAGTTTTTTCTTTGTCTTGCCTTATAATTTTCCTTAATTTCTTCTCACAAGTAACACTGTCTGATACCAGGATCAAGTTAGAAAATACTCACTCAGTATTCACTGTCTCCAAGAAATAATATTTCTAATTCAAATATGAAAGAAAAGATTGTAGAATCTAGTGGTGAAACTATGGGTGTTCATTGTGCCATTTTTTTTTTTCAACTTTTCTCAATGTTTACAATTTTATTTATTTTTATTTTATTTTTATTTTTTAAAGATTTTATTTATTTATTTGACAGAGAGACAATGAGAGCAGGAATACAAGTAGTGGGAGTGAGAGTGGGAGAGGGAAAGGGAAAGCAGACTTCCCGCTAGGAGAGAGCCGGATGTGGGGCTCGATCCCAGGACCCTGGGATCATGACCTGATCCAAAGGCAGACACTTAATGACTGAGCCACCCAAGCACCTCTATATGTTTACAATTTTAATAATAAAGTGCTTGGTGGAAATAATCAGTGACACAGGAAATGAAACATTTAGAAAAATGAGGGAGTTTGGGAAATAATTAAAGATTATCCTGCTTACAGAGTTGCTCCTCTTGAATTCTTTCACCAACCCTATGGGGACCCAATCAGACCTGTTCTCCTGTCTCCACACTCCGGGTGTGAGCCTGAGTTCTATCCCTGATCACAACGTGGTAGAACATGTGATGTCACAGCTAAGTCACATGCCCTGCTGCTTTCTTTCCACTAACAGACGTGGGAGGGAAAGGATCATAATTCATCTGAATTATTCCTTTCATCTCTTCTAAAGCTGCATTCTAAACCACTTTTCTGTTCTAGTGGTTCACCCATCTTTTCTCTTCTCTGTTCCAAGATACTATTTTTTTTTCTGTGTGACTCCAGAAAGAATACTCAAAAATTACATTGACTTGTTCAAAAATTGCATTTGAGAAAACTCACATTGGAAAAATCCTAATATTTTAGAACTTCACATAAGAGGAAAATCAGTATTTAAGATAAGAAAATTTCATTTTTATCCTCATGAAAGGGAAGCAAATACATTCCTATTTATTCTGCCTTATGCTCAGAAAATCCTGTCTTGACTAATGTCATTATTCTCATTAATAAGACTCACCTTGCACCCCCCGTTCCATGAAATATAGAGAGAAGATCTGTTACCAAATAAGAAAGCTAGTAGACAATTACAACCATCTGTGATGACTAATGGCCAGTGGGCTCTACAAATAAATCATAATATTACTTTTCACCAATTTTTTTAAAAGGGGAATCAGGGAAAAAAAAGAGGAAAAGTTTAATAATGTGCCCACATCAAGTAGATTTTAGTGAAATCAAGCTTTCTAAGCTGTTTATCAAATAACTACTTTTCTTGATCTTATAAATTTTAAACATCGCTTCCTGATTTATCTCAAATATAAAATTCTTATATCTTTACAATCAATATTGGCACTACCCAGATGACCTTTTATGAAATAAAATTGTTGCTGACTTTCCTTGCTGTAATTGAAACCTCTGAATTTTAGGTAACAGTTGGTAAAAATTATAGATGCCTTTCACATTAGCTAGCAAACTTATATCAAAATTTATTTTCTTTTACAACTCTATTTTTATTTTTATTCCATTTTGATTTCTTGGTAACACTATCCAAGTCACCAATTAGTTAAACATTTTGTTATGGGTTATCTACAGTTTTCTTCAAAATTTGGGTGAGTTTTCAATAACTCCTTTGAATTCATTTTCAAATGCATTTATGTCAGTGTTTCTACATGTTAGAAACTTTATAAACTTCTGATCCTGACACCCCACCTCAAAACAACTGAATCAAAATCTCTGGGAACAAGACCTAACCATGGTATTTTAAATGCTCCCTACATGATTTCAGTATACAGTCAGATTTGACTCAGAACGGCACTATTTTCAGAATGAGTAGAAAGGCACATATTTGGATTTAGATTCAGATTTATTTTTTTAACAGCAACCTATAATATCTCAAAATGATATTTCAACAAAACATTTTAATGGATTTAGCTAAAAGGAAAAAAAAAAACCCAGCTGATTCAACTTCAAATAAATAAGAAACAGAAAGACCATCACAGAAGAAGGGGAGAGCGCTGCTGATTTTTAACCCAAAACTGCATGTGTTTCCTGGAAGTGCCTTATTTAATAGTCCCATTACTTAGGTAGATAGATGATGGTGATAGGTAGAGAACAGACAGATAGATACATACATACATAGATTAGATTAGATTGACTGAGAGCTACCTAGCCAGTTAGCTAGATAGACAAACAGACTGGGAAAAGTGAAACATGTAGGTAAGCAAAAAAAAAAAAGGCATTTTGTGATACAGGCACTGTGGCAAGACATCATAATCAAGAAGAACAAATTTGGACATGTAAGACAGAAGTAGACTAAAATTGTGTTGGAATGCTTTATACTTCATGTATACTGTCGTTTTATTTATTTTGGGGTCCCCCATGGTATTTGCTTAGAATTAATTTATGCAATGACATTTCTCCTAAAATACTTGGTTAGAAAATACATTTCCAAATATACACAAGTAAATGGTATATCCCCACAGGTTTTTTGGAGTGTTGTTTTTTTTTTTTTAATTTCTGAGGTAAATAATACAGCATGTTTTTAAGTAATATGTATGGGTGGTAAAGGGAACTTTGTAATGGTCATTTTTATCCTGCAGAAATGTGGGTCATTATTTTTTTTTTAATGAATACATCCCTATCTAATCAAATAAATGGCAAGCATCCAGAAGGCACAGACCCTATCTAATCTCATTTGTATATATAGAGTAAGCAGTGCCCAACACATAATAGCTCAGTTAGTACTTCTGATAAGGAAACATCATAGCCTTACACCGAAGTTGCTGGGACAGATCAACTCTAGCAGCAACAAATGAGAATTGAAGGATTTGGGTGACTTTTCTGGACCACTCATGACTTAAAAGGTTGGATTAAGTTTTCTTTAAGATTTCTGCCAATTCTAGGATTGTATTCCTTCTTCGTAAAATTCAATTTAATCGGCATCAAGAAAGCATTAGGATGTGATTGACTTTATTTTATTTTTAAAGATTTTATTTATTTATTTGAGAGAGAGAGTGTGTGATTGAGAGAGGGCATGAGAGAGAGCAGAGAATGTCAGAGGGAGAAGCAGACTCCCCGCAGATCTAGGAGCCCAATGTGGGACTTGATCCCGGGACTCTGGGATCATGACCTGAGCCGAAGGCAGTGGCTTAACCAACTGACCATCCAGGTGCCCAGGATGTGATTGCTTTTACAGGTTTATGATCCTTACTGAAATTTTCAAAAGCACAAAAAGTAAGGTAAAGGCTAGAAATAAACAGATTTAGAAAAATTTTAAATTCTTTTTTCCACTTACAAAATCATATTACAAACCTGAAAGTAGAGATTGCACAGCCAGTGGTCCAAGTCCAAGCAAATCAAATCTTCCATTTTCCTGAAGTTGTCGAGTCTCTGATCATAATGTCCTCGGAGAAGGGGACACTTGAATTTTCCCTCTACTACATCAAAGTTGTTATCACACAAAGGGAAGGCTGCCCAGCCCACAACCCAGTCAAAACAAGCATATTTCCCACGAAGGAGACAGAGTTCAAACAAGAAAGCCATGCCAGGTTTCACATCTTTCTTAGGAGGGAGTACCTAGGAAAAGATACCAAGGAAAGGAAAGATTAGGATACTTGTACATGGAAACACACTATATTCAATGATGCCTATGTCTGATTTATAATTAAGTAAAGAGTAGGTCTGGGGCGCCTGGGTGGCTCAGTGGGTTAAAGCCGCTGCCTTTGGCTCAGGTAATGATCCCAGGGTCCTGGGATCAAGTCCCACATTGGGCTCTCTGCTCAGCATGGAGCCTGCTTTCTCCTCTCTCTCTCTGCCTGCCTCTTTGTCTACTTGTGATCTCTCTCTCTCTGTCAAATAAATAAATAATAAAATCTTAAAAAAAAAAAAAAGAGTAGGTCTTACTATTTTTTGTGCTTAAAAATTAACCATTGTCAATAATGATGTAATAAACCTTAGGGGTACATACATCCTTCCAAATTAGTGTTTTCATCTTCTTTGGGTAAACATCCAGTAATGGAATTATTAGATTCCATGGTATTTCTATTTTTTTTTTTGAGGAAACTCCATACTGCTTTCCACAGAAGTATTATTTATAATAGCCAAGATATGGAAACAACCTAAGAGCTCCCTGAGAGACAAATAGAGAAGGAAGATGTATGTATGTGTGTGTGTGTGTGTGTAAGTGTACAATGGAATATTAAACAGCCATTAAAAAGGATGAGATCATGCCATTTGCAACAATATGAAAGGATCTAGAGAGTAAGTCAGACTGGGAAAGACAAAGACTATATGAATTCACATATGTGGAACCTAAAACAAACAAACAACAAGAATAAAAACAAACAAAAACCAAATGAATAAACAAAAAGCAGAATCAGAGCAGTAAGCACAGAGAAGAAAGTGATGGTTGTCAGAGGGGAAGGGGATGGGAGGCTGGATAAAATGGGTGAAGGGAAGTGGGAGATACAGGCTTCCAGTTATGGACTGAGTAAGTCACAGGAAGAAAAGGTGCAGCATAAGGAATATAAACAATGATACTGTAATAGCGTTGTATCATGGCAGATAGTAGCTACACCTGAAGTGAGCACAGCACAATGTCTAAACCTGTCAGTTTACTATGTTATATACACCTGAAACTGATGGAACATGTGTGTCAACTACATGCAAATTTTAAAAAAAATTAAAGAAAAATTCACTCTTGGATGCATTTATATGAATAACCTTTCCAGTCCAAAGTAATTGAGCAAACACACTGCCATGAAAATGGGACCCAATTAACAAGACAAATTTGACCCTGCCAGTTCAAGATTTGGCACTTTATGGGCTTTGGGAATCAAACTTGTAATCTGTTACCTAACACCAGAGACTGTATTTGAATCCTTTTTACTTGAGTTGGCCCTTCTATTGTATCACAGTTTCTATCACTTGTCACTATCATTGTTCTACTTGCCTGTCACTCATCTTTGTAGTGCTCACGTACCCAGCACAAGTGATTGACATCAAAGAGATGCCTTTTCAAAAGATGGTTAAACAAACTATCGCACTCCAGAGAAACTATTCCTGGTCATAATGATAGCTTGCATTACTATTGAAAGCTCTACCTCTTGAAAGAAAAATAGTGTCCCATTTAATTCTGTGACTATCCTGTTTATTTCGGTTGACATTAAAATGCACGTCACTGTATAAGCAACCTGTCAATGTTCGATAAACAGTGTTAGGCATAAGGATGGATGAAATGATCAGATTGACCAAACCATCTTTTCAGGTCCCCTGTTGTAGAGATGGAGACTGTGGGTTGGCCTTTAAAAAAAAAATTTTAGGGGACACCTGAGGGACTCAGTCGGTTAAGCATCTGCCTTCTACTCAGGTCATGATCCCAGAGTCCTGGGATCAAGCCCTGCATCAGGCTCCCTGCTCAGAGGAGAATCTTCTTCTCCCTCTCCTTCTACCCCTCCCCTTACTCTCACTTTCTGACTCTCAAATGAATAAATAAAATATTTAAAAAAAAAAGAATTTTAGGGAAGTGCAAGACATGAAAACTCCCTTTTTTTCTTTTTAAATAGAGTATAAGCTTCAGTTTCATTTTAAAATTCTATGTGACTAATTATAACTGGGCAAAGATAAGGACTTGCTTAAGATTATTTTATAAATTTAGTCAAAAGTGTGTAGGCATATTTTATATGATTTATGTAAATATTCTAAGACTTAGTTTATGTTTAAAATGAAACAGAAGCATCTGTTGAAAAATACCATAACCCTGTGGCAGCTGCTATTAAACCATTAACAGGATCAGGTTTCATTTAAACCAGATTTACCATTTTCTACAACAGCCCATGGGAAAGCTAAAAACATTAGACACAAATTACTGACAAAAGAGATTCTTAATCAAGCCATACTTTTCATTTGGCTATTTGGCTGTGAGTAACCTTTGTGATAAGAAAATAAAACCTAAATGAGAAAGAGGAAGAAGAAAAATTGAGTGAGAAACCTGTTTTTGGATCATCATTTAAAAATAAACCTGAACTGAGGTCATTACAATAATTTTATCTATTCTCATCCCTGACTTTAGAAGCACCCGCCTTGTACTAACCTGATCTGACTCAGTGATACCGTTCAAAGTAGATAAAGTAGGAATTTGAGCCATACTGACCCAATTCTATTGTTAAGTTTCTGTGGTCACAGGCTATCACTTCTTTTTTTGTATCAAGGTTTCGATGTACTCAAGTCTCCTCACTGATAAATGTACAGGAGGGACACCTGGGTGGCACAGATGGTTAAGTGCCCGACTCTCGTTTTTGGCTCAAGTCATAATCTCAGGGTGGTGAGATCACACCTCACATCAGGTTCCCCACTCAGCTTGGAGTCTGCTTGAAATTCTCTCTCCCTCTCCCCAACACCCTCCCACTTGTGCTCTGTTTAGAATAAGTAAATGAAGTTTACAAAATAAAACAAATAAAAGACCAGGGGATAAGCACTTCTTCACAAAACTGATACAACTATCAGGCTGGACAATAAGTATAAAAATGGTCATAAAAACATGAAATGCACATAATAATAATAATTATTATTATTATGTATTATATTATATATTATAATATATTATATTATATATTATATTATAATACTTATAATAATAAGTATTATTATTATTATTATTATTATCTGAAGACTTTATCTCAACTATCTCCAAGACAGTTTATTTAATAAAGAAGAAAAGAACATATCAAGGTAAAAGTTCATCTGTAAAAATGTAAAATACCAGTATCATTTTGCATATGAGGAGCAACTGTTCAAGGCTACCAGACATAACCTATAACCACCAGGCTAGCACATGACTGCTGTCACCGTGTAAATAAGAAGCCAATTCTCATGCACAAAAGGAAACTCCACTGCAACCTATTTCACAAGATAGAAGAGTCACATGCAACTACCCTGACTGCTGGAAAAAAAAAATACTATATGAACATGACAAAATCTAGTCAGTGGTATTGATTGAAAAACAGGATAAGAGCTATATGTTATCAAATAAAAGAATTTACTTTATATGACAATCGTCTTATCTTATTTAATCTTTCAGTGTATTTTCCTCATCGTGTATCATAGGAGAGATCTGTAATGTGTAGCTGGGGACTCATTCTTCTCCTCTTTGGCAGCAAAGGATCACTAAGTTTCATTGTGTCTCTCAGAGGATCCTTTCCATAAACCTGAATACTTCCACAGCTGTCTTATGATGTAATATTTCCATGAGCATAATTGAATTGAATGCTATATAATGAGGGATTGAATGCTATATAATGTAATTGAATGCTATATTAAATGAGGAAAATAAATGTACTGGTCTCTGCTAACCACCACTGCCATCTCATCATGAGAGTCCTGGTGGTTGGGGGGTCAAAATGTCCCTAATTTTCTGAGAACCAAGAGGAGCCTACTTTTTGAAGGAGGAGACACTATAGAGCTTAAGTTCACTGGGTGACATAAGACGACACAGAATGTGCATGTGAAAGGAGAGTAACAAACAAGCAAAATCCAAGAAGCAAACAAGAATTCTGAAGGCTGACGGTTGTGTGGAAAATTGGAAAGTAAAGTAAATTTCTTTCCACTTGGGTACCAAATGGTATGAAAGTGAAGCAAAGCAGAGAGAATTAGGATAGTCTTTCAAAATGACAAAAATGCATATTGATAAAGTATTCTTCAATCTTCTGGACTTTCTGGAATTTTGAAAAGGATTATTATTTTTATAATCACAAGAAAATTAACAAAGTGATTTCAAAAAAAAAAGACCCATGGGGCACCTGCATGGTTCAATCAGTTAAACATTTGCCTTAGGCTCAAGTCATGATCCCAGGGTCCTGGGATTGAGCCCCACATCATCAGGCTCCCTGTTCAGTTGGGAGCCTGCTTTCTCTCCTCCCTCTGATGCTTCCCCTACTTGTGCTCTTTCCCTCTCTCATTCTTCCTCAAATGAATAAATATAATCTTTAAAAAATTAAATTTAACTTTAAAAACCAGAAGGCTTTCAACATTTTGCTTCTGCTTATGAGGGAGATGATCATAAATGATCATAATTCCCACTATAATAAAGAAAAACACCAGTTAAGTTAAACATTTATGTATATTACTGAACCCTCGAGGGAACTGAGGACACAAAGAAACTTAGGGGAAACTAAATCTCAGAGAGGAATAAGTCTTTCATATATGAACTAAGACTCAATGGGGGCTTTAACATTAGGAAACATGTGAGGGAGCAGACATGTCATTGGGTGAGAGACTTTACAGGTAGAAGGAGAAACTGGTCAAACGTAGAGCAATCTTGGACTAAGGTGGAGTTTGGAATACATAGGAGCCCCCAGATACACAGTGAGTCCTCACTCTATACCAACTCTCAACCTTAGGACTTGTATCCAGAACTCAGCAGCATGTGAGTAATTGGGTGAGAGTCCAAGAAAGATCTCCAGTGGCACAAAAGTTCTGAGGCAGGGCTGGGGAGCACAGCAGAGTCCCAGTTACATGGTGTTTGATCACCAAGTCAGACTGAAGGAGAAATCTTTTATCTCTCAAGACTTTTGAAAAACAGTGATGAATTAAAACTAACTAAAGCTATAACTTAACCCCCATCTAGCTTAATTCTAATCAGAGAGATCATTCCCTCACCCCAGCTGCCTGACAGAGACAACTTTTTAGTGGGGGATGAATATTTTCTACTTCAGTCTTTACAAGTCCTTTATATACTGTGTCTGGCTCACAGAAGCAGGAATATATGATGTCTAGACAAAAGATAACAGCCAATGGAAACTGACCCATGACCGATCCAGATGTTAGAATTAACAAAGACATTAAACAATCATAATTAGGATTAAAAAAATAGAGGAAAAGATAGAAATAAATAATTGAAGGGAGGAAACTCCAGGAGAGAACTTGTAAAAAGTTTAGAACAGCAACAACAAAAAGTCATAAAATACTTGAAATGAAAAGTTTACTGAGTGGACAGTAGAAATGGACATAGCAGGAAAAGAATAGATGAACTCAATGAGAAATCAATAAAAATATCTACAAAGATAAAATTAATAAAAACAGAAAAAAGAAAAAACAGGATCCAAGCATGTAAGAACTTTTGGGACAATAATGAATACACATAATTGGAGTCCTGAAGGAAAAAGGGAGAGACAATGGTTGCAGAGAAAAAATTTTGAAGAGATGATCACTGAGAATTTACCAAAATTGATGAACGACATCAACCCACAAAACCAAGGAAGCTCAGAAAATCCTAACAAGACAAAATAATATGCAAATAACACCTAGACTTATCATAGTCTGTTAAATATCAAAGATAAAAAATCTTAAAAATATAGCACCATCTATAATATGTAACAGAAAGGCTTATTATTGGCTGTCAAAGAAAGGGTCATACCTGGTCAAGTATCCATATTTCTTTATTGTGAAGTCCTGAGTATAATATAAAAATATTTATATCATACGGAAAATTTTTTCTTTCTTCTTTCTTTTTTTCTTTCTTCCTTTCTTCCTTTTTGTACTGTATTATTCGGGTCATATAGCTACTCTTCTCTCTGGCACTGAACAAAAGGCTTCCAGAAACTTTGGTTAAGAATAACCTCCACTTTTTGCTTCTTGGTAGGCTGTTTCTTGCATAACTGACATCTTATCACCTTATATTTACTATATAATTTGTAAGTCCTTAGCATCACTTTAAAGCCCTAATGCAGCCTAACCACAATCTAACTTTCTAGTATTATTTCCTATTAAACTTGCACATATTAAAATATATAATACATACACATACATATTAAGTACTGTCAAAATTATTGTCTTGAATGTTTGCATATCTCACACACACACACATAGAGGCTCATAAGAACCTCTTTATCAAGAAATCCTTCTTCCTTTCCCAAATTCTGCTCATTATAACCAAGGAATTTTGATATTTGACTATTGTTCAGTTTGAACAATACTTTGAGATAATAATTTCTAATCTACAGTTCCTCAAGCAGAAGTACAGGCAGGTGGGGCCCAGATACGGGCTAGGAGACTCATGTGTTTTCATAACAATTACTAAGTTCTTCTAAGAATTTTAAAGCACTTAAACATAAAGTAAATAATTATTATAGGAAGAAAAGGGTTGTAAATACACAATGACCTCAGAAAAGGGCATTTTTAGAAATTTGTTGAGAAATACAGATTATCGAATAAAATTACTGATGATATATACAACACAAAAATGGAGAAAAGGTGTTATATTCAATCCCTTGCTCAGTTAGAAATTGGTTCTATAATATGCAAGACAGTTGTTCATTCTCTACCTGAACCCCGCATTGATGGAAAGTTTGCCAATTTATACGGTAAGTTAAACCACGTGAGAACAGTTCTAATTGTTAGGAAGCTCCCTGGTCACTCCTGAGAAGTCATGATGTCATTAATGCTGTTGGTTAAATATTTCTAGCTCTTCACCTTCTAAGCATATGGCAGGATTGTACTTTCAAGCTCCATGGTGGTTGGGTGGGATCTTTGACTGGTTCTGGCCAATGATCTTTCATTGAACATAATAAGTATCACTTCCAGGCTGGAGCATTTATTCTTGGTTCTAGACCTTTGAGAGTTCTCTTTTGCCACAGTGACAAATGAGATTCCAGATGGTGCTCTTTCAAACAGTCTTTGACTCAGAATGAGAATGGGTTCAACAGAACCCCTGCTTTCCTGAAGTGGACATCTTAAGTGAAAAATAAGCTTCTATTGTATTAAGCCACTGAGATGTCATGAGGATTTTTTTGTTACCATAGAATTCCAAACTAGTGTAGACGTCTTTGCTGTCCCTGCCTTGTATTTACTCAAGTCCAGTCTTAACTGTTCTATAAAGATGATTATTATGCCAAAAGAGCTCAGAGCCACAGGTCTAAGTCACCGGAGATTAAGTCAAGGGTGTAGTGGTTTTTGTCAGGTTTATGACAAAGCCAATATTAGAGGAACATGCAAATACTCATATAGTCTGTCCTTCCATAGACAAAGCAGAATACTTCATAATGCTTAAATTGTTGCCAGAAAGTCTACCATGGTGCTGCTCACACATGGCTTCGATTCTGATTTTTCTAAATGCATCTTAAATGGTTCTCTTGACTTTATGTATAGATTACTTGAATCCTAATTGTTCATTCCCATCTTCTTTAATTGCTGCCCTGCTTTAAAAGAGAAACTATATATCCTAGTGGTTAAAAGCATGGGCTTTGGCATTAGACAAACATGAGGTCAAATCCCAGCTTCTCACTTAAGTAGGAATCCTACAATCTCTGGATCTTGGTTTCACCATTTATTAAATGCTGCTGGTAGTACTTGGCTTTGGAGGAAGGGGGATGACAGCGGTGACAAAGGGAAGGTGGCAGGTATACAGAATGGGTAATAAACTAAACGGTGTCTTCCAAGACTACCATTCTAAGGAATAAGGGGAGTCCAGGAAGTAAATAAATACACTTAATTTGCAGTAGAAATCACAAAATGTTCTTTCTGAAGCAGACAGCTCTGGACAGATGAGTGGGAATTGATGCCACAGCACAGAGTAATCTAGGTTATCCAGTGAGAGTTTTATGGTATCATTATTTGCCTCTCCATTCCCTCAGCCAAGATAAATAAATAGACAAATTAGCTCTAATCCCCAGTCTTTCTGCAGTGGGATAAAAGAAAGTAATTATTCTTGGAAACTTATCTTGGACGAAGGATCAAGGACAGAGGGTGGTGACAGCTATTACTGTCATAGCTTCTGAGAGAAAAATCTTACTTTCTACACCATTGGAAAACCATGCTCTCTCCTGTGCAAATGCAGTCATTCCAGTTCCCTGTTTTTTCTGAAGAAAATTGATTTTTTGTTTGTTTTCCTTAATCCTAGAAGGTAGTCTATCAAAAGTGAACATTTGTTGAAAGTTTACAAAATGCAAGGCACCTTTTAAATCACTTTATCCTTGTCAACTCAATCACCACAGTAATTGTACGAAGTAGATTTTATTATTAACTCCATTTTTATGAATGACACAAATCAGACAAAAAGACCGAGCATCAAGTCACACTGAATAGAGATGTAGAGAGTGGAGCTGGTTTCTGACTTTTGGCAATCTACTGCAGAACCATTCATGCTATTATGTTTCCTGAATGTAGGAGGTACAGCAACAGAAAGCCTACCTTCGCTTCATTGAGAAGAAGCCCATGGTCTTTCTTCTCTACCCTATTTACTTCTCTTCTTGATCCCTACACACTGAGAATCTACGGCTCTTCCTCCATGTGTTTCAGCCTGTTCTCTCTTAAATTGCTTACTCTGATTCAGCATTGAAAGTAGACATGGGCTTACCAAAACAAACAAACAAACAAACAAACAGTTTTACTACAACAAAACCCCATTCTCCAGGATCCTTAATGAGCGGGTCTCCCTGAAGGGCTAGATTCACCAGACAGCTTGCAAATTAGTCATTCAGAGCAATCTTCCTGAAATGGGTGTTCAATTCCATGATCTCTCAAAACCTACAGTCCCTGAATCTAATTTTTGGATTTCTCAACAAATAACCATAACCATTTGAGGAACATCGATAAACATACAATGAGGTCCTCAAGGATTTAGACTCCCAGTCCCCCAAGTTTAATTTGTGTAAGAGTTATCCAAGGGTGCTTATCAAAAATGCAGATTCCCAGGCTCATTCTCATTCTTGAGTCAGTAACGTGGGGTGAGGCTTGAGAATATGACTTTTTACAAGTATGCCAAGGGAAAGGTAATTCAAGTGGTTCTTCAGGACACACTTTGAGTATCACCATCCAATATGGACACAAAGATAAGACAGGTTTGTGTGTCCTTGATCATATGACTTACACAGCTTAGGGCAACCACATTTCTGTCTAAAATCAAACTGATTCATACCTGAATAATTACGGGCTAAAAAATATGACCTTTCCCCCTTTTCCTATCAAACATGACTGAAATCAAGAGGAAATATATGGCATGTCATCTCATTATATTGAAATTCTATTACCTGACCTCAACCTCAATATGTCATAACTCATCTCTTCACATGCTACTCAAATGTTCAACTAAGAATATTTCACTCTAGGGAGATGGCAAAATCTAATTGAATATTTTAATTTAGAAAATTCAGTTCTGGGATTTCTATACCCCCCCCTTTTTTTTTTTTACTGTGAAAACAAAAAGTTGAATTTTCTTTTCAGTTTCTCCTTGTTAGGCAAAAGATAAATTTTCCCTTCATTGTCCCTGAGAGTTGAACACATTGGGGAAAAACTGGGCACAGCCCATTACTTTTCCAAGCCCCTGTGACTGAGCCTCAATGCACAAAAAGATGGCATTCCTGAACATCTGCAGCATGATTAGATCAAAGACCAACAAATTAACCACAAATGCTTTTACAAGGAGCAGGCAAATACATCATTTGGAAAGGAGAAACTTTTGGCAATGATTGCTAATCAACGTTTTTCCTTTGGGCCACCCACTTCACACCAAAGATATCTAGTCATAACAGTAATACCTGGGCAGCATTTTCTATTTTACAAAGCTCTTACGTACACATTAACACATTTGATCTACATGTCAATCCTATTACAGCATCGATATTAGCCCATTTTACAGGTGATGGAAAAACAATTAGGAAAGTAATGATTCACTCACATTTTCCCAGTTACTAAATTGTTGATTTGACTATATCAAAAATGATATCGTGCTCGCTTCGGCAGCACATATACAAAAATGATATCCCACGTTACCACTTCCACTTATTCAATCATTTATTCACAGACATTTTATTAAATGCCCATATTGTACTGTTTTTGGCACTGAGGATAAACATAATGGAATGAAGACAAAGAAACTTCCTTTTCGGGGCGCCTGGGTGGCTCAGTGGGTTAAAGCCTCTGCCTTCAGCTCAGGTCATGATCCCAGGGTCCTGGGATCGAGCCCCGCATCGGGTTCTCTGCTCAGCAGGGAGCCTGCTTCCTCCTCTCTCTCTCTGCCTGCCTCTCTGCCTACTTGTGATCTCTGTCAAATAAATAAATAAAATCTTAAAAAAAAAAAAAGAAACTTCCTTTTCTCTTTGAGCTACTCTCTAGAGCAGGAAGGGATCATCAATAGCCAAATAAAACAATTTTAATAGTAACAAATGCTCTCTGACTTATCACTACTGATGTTGGAAATAATCAAGATAAAATAGTGATGTACTGGAAAATGACCAGAGGAGCTATTCTGTTAAGAACATCTAGTTGAAGAGGGCGCCTGGGTGGCTCAGTGGGTTAAGCCGCTGCCTTCAGCTCAGGTCGTGATCTCGGGGTCCTGGGATCGAGTCCCGCATCGGGCTCTCTGCTCAGCGGGGAGCCTGCTTCCCTTCCTCTCTCTCTGCCTGCCTCTCTTGTGATTTCTCTCTGTCAAATAAATAAATAAAATTAAAAAAAAAAGAACATCTAGTTGAAGAAAGGGAGAGTTAACCTGAGACCAGCCACATCACAATGAAAGGAGGATCCCTCCTAGGCAGGAAGCCAAAAGCAATCCCACAGCCCTGCAACAAGAATGAGCTGGTTGTATTCAGAGACTGGAAAGGAGTGGAGTGAAACACATGAGCGGGGAAGGAGTATTAAATAAAATGAGAGAAAGGGATAAAGATGAGATCTCATGTAGTCTGAAGGCCCAGGTAAGGAATTTAGATTTTATTCTCAATGCCATGGAGAGCCACTGGAAAATCCTAAGCAGAGGCTTGCTGTGATCCGATTTGCAGTTTACTAGACTGACTTTCAACGGTCCTTGAGCTCATGATGCTTTTGTTTGAACAGAAATCATTTCCCTGCCTTCACCATGAGCTTTGAGAGCCCCATCGGTTGAAAAGTCATTGACTACAGTCTGGTATATGTATGAGGCCTATAAATGCGAAAAGATAACTGGCTCTCTTCCTGGCAATGAACAGGCCACGTGACCTTGGAGACTTTCTTTACCCTACTGAGCCCTTTGTGACTTCGCTCGGTGTTCATACGAGAATTAGGGTCTTAGAAGTAATTGTGAAGCATTTTGTATAGATGTTGAAATATTAAAACATATTTCCTCTGAATGTGAGTGAGTTCAAATATAGAAGCAAGTTTCGCCTCTTTAGAGAATTCAAAATGATTTGATTGTTGAATTGCATGCAAAGTGAACAAGAACTACTATTTGGTAACTAGGGCATTCTTAACTCTGAATACATCAGATGTGAACAGATGTAGAGAGCAGACACAGAGGGCAAGGATAGATTTGTGGCATTACAAAAGCATTTGCAATAAAATAATGTCAATCTGCATAAAACGCCAAAATGTTTTTAAAGTTAAAAAAATTTTCAACTAAGAGGCAGGCAATAGCTGACCATTTAAAGCCTGCAATGAGACTGAATTTTTTAGATTTGTTCATGTTAGAGGTATTTGAGACAGCCACATTTCTAGGTGCTAGAGATACAACAGTGAACAAAATAGCCCCATGTTCCTACTCCCAAGAAATTCACATTCTGGCACTACCAAATAGTCTTAAGATTAAATGACCACCTGTCCATGTCATGTAATGTAAGAGCCTCATTCCCAAATGTTAGTTTACTACATGATACAAAATCTGTCCTCCAAAAGGACAGAGAGGAACCCTAAAAGAGAGAGGGACTTGGCTTCAGAAATAGAAAGAAGTTTGGTAAAAATACAAAGAAATAGAATATGAATTGATGAATACTTTAGAGATATGGAAATATATATATATGATATACATATATGCATATATATGTGTATACATATATATGTCAGTTCTTGCTGCTTCCTTTAGTCTGGATTGTGAACTTCAGTGTTTAGACTGTGGGGTCATTCATACAATGACATTCATGCAATTTTAGCTTCTGACATCTGGGTAAGTCCTCATCTCTAAAACCTCAGTTTCTCTTATCTGTAAAGTGGGTTTAACAATAGATTGGGTTGTGTGAAGTTTGCATTGATTGTGTGTGTTAAGAATATAGTGAAGAACTTGACACACTGCAGGCAGTTAATTGTATCTTACTCTTCCTCTCTGCCAGAGACTATGAGGTATAGTAATAAAGTGAATTTCCACACTGAAGGCCTTGAAACCCCTCACATCACTCAATAGCAAAGAGGACAGGCAAAACAGTAACAAATAAATTTAATGGAAACTGAGCTGTTTTCAAGGAAATAAATCAAGGCTGGATTAGCTAATATTTCTTGAAGGGGTGTTTTGAAGAGCTGGGGAAACCTAACGCAGAGGAAAACAGAGAAGATTCTATATGGTAGATTATTACTATAGTGGTAAAAATAGTTATAGCAAAGAATTATTTCCTACATGCAACCCACTATGCTCAGTAATTTATATACCGTATTAATTAATCCTCACAAAATCCCTGTGAATTAGGTATTAGATTCCCATTGTACAGATGAGGACACTGAGGCCAGTGAGATTAAGTGTTTTCCTGAAGTGTTCAACCTTAGCAGAACCAGATCACTGCTGAGAGTGGGATGCATGGTCAGTGGCCATCCATGCCATTCAGGTAAAGCTGTTTGCAATCTAGGTTCTCTGGGAGACCTCTTGACCAACAGAAGTTGACCATTCCAAGCACTGACAACAAACAAACAAACAAACAAAAACCTTCCTCCAACTAATATAAAGGAAAACTTTCCAAAACTGCACAATATAATATAATCCCAGATTATTCATTATTAATGGTAATAATCAATAATCAATAAAAGTAATCATGTTCACGTTCCAGTTTTCCAAAGACTGCTCCTCCCTATGAGTTATTAAAATCATTTCAATTTTTTGATATTTAAATGTCACATAGAAAATAACTCTTGCAAAATGTTGGGTTCATTGTATTTTAAGAATTAATACTTTAGGTCATTTTAATCAGTTTCTGATATATGCAGTTTTCAGAAAGCACTTCAGGGAAGAACACTGTGGCCATGACTAATAATGACAAGAATATGAACTATATTCTTCATATACATATTGGAATCAGAACATTACTGGAGTACTTTACCATCTTAAGTATTTAGGAAGCCTTAAATAAAAAATAAATTTGCCTATTTCACTGAAATTGAGCATCCTCTTTTCAGGCATAAAACTTCAAACTTATTAATTTCATGGCTATATTTTAAAATGAGTGCCAGTACCAGCCAGCTGACTGCATGATAAGTGTCTTAAAATTTCAAAAAGAGGCACTAAATTTTTCACAGTATTTGTGTTTCATTCTCAGTGTAATAAAAATATGCCACCCCTTTTAATAATGAATAATAGATTCTCGGTTTGATTTACATGCATGGATTAAATGTCATGTTTGAAAAGTTGCTATTTTATTCATATTGGATTTCCCTCCAGTAAAACAAAAATGGTGCCCATCTACTACTATAATAATGATACCTTGCCCCACTGATGTATAAATATTAACTGGTTGATAGACCTTAAAATTCTATAGATACATGAAATAGCCTGATAGTACAGGGTGTCTAAGTCAGGTTTTCTCTGAAGCTTCTGAGGTACTTATGTGTGTCCCCAAATAGCCCAAACCCTCCTACATACAATGTGGCTACATCAGAGGAATAGGAGAGCCAGAACTTGTTTCAATGATGCCAGATTGACATATTGAATTCTAAAAGGTTCAAATCTATCATTGTTTCTTCTTTCCCACTAGGGGAAAAAAAAAAAAAAAGGGCTGTTCACTGTCACCACTTGTTCATGGGCTCCTGGATTCATATTCTAGGATGGCCTTAACAAAGCACCATGTGGTGGGCTTAAAAACCAGAAATTGATTTTTTTCACAGCTCTGGAGGCTGGAAGTCAAAGGTCAAGGTGCTGGCAGGTTTAGTTTCTTCTGAGGCTTCTCTCCTTGGCTTGTCTCCCTCACGTCGGTCTTCCATTGGTGTATGTCTGTTTCTTAATCTCCCCTTTTTATAAAGACTGCCCCATATTAGATTAAGGCCCTCCCTAATCACCTCACTTCAACATAATTAACCTCTTTAAAGACCTTATCTCCAAATACAGTCACCTTCTGAGGTACTGGGATTTATGACCTCAGCATATGAATGGGGGGGGGGGTTCTGCAAACTTCAGTCCATAATAGAGCCCTCTCTATTTACCCTCATCTACCATTTCTACCTTCCTATATGTACATGGCATAACTAAAGGATGAGCCATTTTGTACAAAATCCATATGCCTTTTTGGTGATTCAAAGCTGAATTTAGAAATAAAATTACCCCCCCCCCTTTAAGCACACAAGGTTCAGTTTGTAAAAGCTACCCATGCAATTTAAGGAAAGGGTGCTGACTTTATTCCTCCAGCTCTTGAGACAGTATTTGGTCATATGAGGAATTACATAAATAAGCTCTTCAGTTACTTTTTGTTGCAAAAATTAGTGCCAACTCTATGGATCAAGAAAAGAGGCATGATTGAGCACAGTGACTCCCCTACTACTCCACACATAACTGGTGGCTGGACTGAACTGGAGTGTCCAAGATGGCTTCTCTCACATGTCAAGCACGCTGGCAAAGACAGAGAGAAAGCCAGGCCTTGCCCAGGAGCTCTCTCTCTTATAGTCACAGGGCCTAACTTCTGGTCTAGCAAAGTAGATTTTTATGAATTATTTTACATAGCATCTCAAGCACCTAAGACTATGGCTTCCAGTAAGACAGGAAGTGAAGCTGCCAATCTTTTAAAGTCTTTCAAACCCAGAACTGACACCTAGAAACTGACAGCATCATTTCTATTGTATTCCATTGTTTAAGAAGTCACAAACTTTTCCCCCCTCAGAGTCAAGGGGAGGAAACACAGATTTTGTTTTTCAGTAGGAGGAATAGCAAAGAAGTTATAGCCATCTTTAATCTACCCCAACAGGTTATTGGTAACTAAATGAACAACAATATGCAAAATATGTTATACAATACAAATAAAATTAATCTATTTGCCATGTACATTGCAGTGACCTTTGCAACTTCCATCTGAATTAACACCAAACATGAAAGATTTCCAATAATTCAAGCAAGGTAATGTGAATTCAGGAAACTACCTGCTTGGTTTTCATAATTTTTTAAAACTCTTTAAAACTTCCTAAGGTAGAAGTCCTTATTTATTTACTTACTAAACCTACTTTTCATTTGTACAGTGAAAGAATACTTTGGTTAGACAATGACTAATAAAAGGAAGGTAAGTGTGTATGCAGTTAATATAGCTCCATAACAGGAGTGCATGCTTGCTGAAAGCTAGATTTTTACATATACCTTTTAAATTCTATGATTTTCTTAACAAAGAGCTTATAATTGCATTCTATAATTAGCAAGGCCAGTAGAACTATTTTCACTTAGAAATATCAAAAAAAAATCTGGAGAAATGTCTGGTTGGTCTTTAAAATAATCAAGTTCACAGTTAATATAACATCAAACAGGTGCATTCAGGGAGGTCCTCATGCATGTCTAAGTACTCTGGAAATTCTCAGAAGGCATTCCATTTGAAAATGAGCTTTGTTGAATATGCTCATGCTTCAAGGACGTGACTTTATGAGCTCACTTCTCTCTCTAGAAAATGTTTACCTAAAATATTGCTCTTATATACTAAGGAAGGGAGACAACAAAAAATAAACATGAAATTGTAAAACCTTAAAACATTGATATTTATTTTCTTACTCATTACCAGTGATGGGCTCCCCATGTATAAGTAATGTGAAAATCATATCTCTTCCTCCAAATTAATTTGTTTCTTCTCAATCAGATCTATTTCCATTTTAGAAGCTACTGTTATCAAGATTTGACTCTTAAGATTATCTTGACATTTCCTTGTACTCATTTTTGAAAAACCGGATTTACTTTAAACTTATTGCATCTCTATAACTAAAGTTTCATGTTTCACTTCCTTCTTTTTTAGAAATGTCTATTGAATGCCTACTATGTACAAGTACTCTATGCTCTGAAAGACACATCAATAAATGTGGTATGGCCTCTGTCCTCAAACACATGAAATCTCACTGGAGCTCATTCATGTGTATAAGCAATAGCAAAAGTGACTGAGCTTGAGATTTGAAGGATAAGTAGGAGTTAACTTTGGGAACAAATGGCTGATGGCACACCAAACTTGTAGGGTATCTGGAATTCAGGTACAGCTTGAGCTAAGAATGTGCTTGGGTACATAATGGGAAGTTTGCTCTATTTGCTAGGTCTTTGAATCCATGGCAAGGACTTTGTGATTTATCTTTTTTTTTTTAAGATTTTATTTATTTATTTATTTGACAGACAGAGATCACAAGTAGGCAGAGAGGCAGGCAGAGAGAGAGAGGAGGAAGCAGGCTGTCCGCAGAGCAGAGAGCCCGATGCGGGGCTCAATCCCAGAACCCTGGGATCATGACCTGAGCGGAAGGCAGAGGCCTTAACCCACCGAGCCACCCAGGTGCCCCCTTTGTGATTTACCTTAAGAGCAATGGAAAGTCAACAAGTGTTTCAAAAGGGAAGTGTTAGAGTGATATGATGAAAAGATCACTTTCACTAATGAAGACCAAGAGAACATTGGTGATGCCCCTGGGGTAAGTGGAAAGCCCTTTGGAGGTAGAAAAGAGTTGGGTATCCAGAGTTACAGAGCAAGGGTTTCATTGCCAACATCGCCCTGTTAAGATCTTAGGTAACTAACATTATTTCTCCATATTGCAGTCTCTCATCTGTGAAATAGAAATATTAATGTCTACCTCACTTACTGCTTTTGAGGTTAAATGCCATAATATTATTGAAAACCGTAAACTCTACTTTGGTCTAAAACACTTCACTGGTTTTAGAAAAGGTGGACTTAATGTATAAATGTTGTTCACAATCGCTCATTTATCCTTTCGAACAATAGAGTCATAGACATGTTAGGAAGAGAAATACTGATATATTTTAATCAACCAAAACTTTGTTTTAGGCATATATTTGGTGTTTGTTTGTTTTTGTTATTTTAGAGCTGATTTGTTCCTAACTTTAAAATACTTTAGTCCGAAGTGTGTCGGCCCTGAACTGCACTACATAACATTTATCCTAGACCACAATCCTATTGGTCGTAAATAACAATGTAAAATCAACAAGATTGGGCTTCTTGTGATGATTATTATATGTGGAGATCACAGAGGGACAGGGAGATTGGGTGACTGCTCTAAGTCACTTTGCTAAGTAGGTTTTGGAACCAAAATTCAGTTTAAGAAGGAGCACACGCTTAACCACCATTCTACCAGGTCTTGGTCTCCTGTATTTATTTTTTGCCTTTAAACAAGTACTTACAAAATTTCATCATTCACACTGTCATGTGATTAAAAAAACAGATGTGCTTATCGAATCAAATGGGGTTAAGTGCCATCAAAATTGTGTGATATAGGGGCGCCTGGGTGGCTCAGTGGGTTAAGCCGCTGCCTTCGGCTCAGGTCATGATCTCGGGGTCCTGGGATCGAGTCCCGCATCGGGCTCTCTGCTCAGCAGGGAGCCTGCTTCCCTCTCTCTCTCTGCCTGCCTCTCTGCCTACTTGTGATCTGTGTCTGTCAAATAAATAAATAAAATCTTAAAAAAAAAAAAATTGTGTGATATTTTTCCCCCCTTGGTGACACAGACCCTCAATCCAAGACATGGTTTTCTTTGCTTTGTGGTGTAGGGTAATGTGAACAATGAAATATGTAAGTTCAAATTGAAGGAAACCATGGTCTTAATGGAGTCATTGGAGAAATTGTTCCAGAATGCTACATCCTTCCAGAAATAATAACCCTGTAATGTCAGCAGATTCAGAGTCAGCATGGGTTACCTGCTGCACACAGACTGCCCCGTCATGTTTGTTAGAGCTGCCTGAGGCCTAGCCCAACTTCAGCACATGACCTTTCAGAACTCTTTTTTTAATTCATTAATCAATGTTCTTTGCCTGGTTTTGCTGGTTTTGCTTCTTGAACCTATTATTTGTATCCTCTTTTTTTAAGTTGGCCAATCCCTGGTTTTGCTTCTTGAACCTATTATTTGTATCCTCTTTTTTTAAGTTGGCCAATCCCTGGTTTTGCTTCTTGAACCTATTATTCGTATCCTCTTTTTTTAAGTTGGCCAATCCCTGTACCCAATGAAAAAGAATTATAAGCATGGCACTTTTATGTAATAATTAACAAACCTTTCTTTCCACTCAGATACTATTGCCAAAGTACAATAATATTTTTAATTTTCATGTTTAAATATCATCTTTGAATAATGATATATTTTAAATGATAATGTGAAAACAGTTATCATAACCATCATAATTCTTAATATGTGACTTTACATTTTATTTTTTATTTTTTTTTTAAGATTTTATTTATTTATTTGACAGAGAGATCACAAGTAGGCAGAGAGACAAGCAGAGAGAGAAGGGGGGAAGCTGGCTCCCCACTGAGCAGAAAGCGGGGCTCGATCCCAGGACCCTGGGATCATGACCTGAGCCGAAGGCAGAGGCTTTAACCCACTGAGCCACCCAGGTGCCCCGTGACTTTACATTTTAAAAAGTAGTTTAGTATATTTTCTATTTAAATTTTCTATATAGCACTAAAGATTCCATATTTATTTATCTGCATAGATTAGAATATTAGAATATTAGAAACCAAGTACAACTGAAGAAAGTGTAATTTTCACCAAATTTTCAAAGGATCAGTCCAAATTTCTTATAATAAGATTTTTCTTATGTTATGGTTTTCTGTAGTTTTTGTCTCTGTAATTATAAATAAAATGGATTCCCACACATATATGCGTGGTTTCAATCAGTGTTTTCCAACTGCGGTGTACACATCTTGTGAAAATAAAAATGTCTTAGTCCCAACGCTTGATTTAATTTTGAGTTCATTAATTGGAGAAATAATCATTTAATTGTACAAATTATACAATCATTTGTTCTTTCTTTTGCTATTAAAAAGCTCTTCATTGCCTAATATTTTATTAAAATTGAATAGAAAAGTCATAGTGTTTATTTAGTATTCCTTTGGAAAATTATAAAACATTTCAAATATAGAATATTCAAAAAAGTAATTCAAGATGGCATTAGTCCTTTCATTCTTCCTTGCTCTTAGAAGATATTTCTTTTTAGTTCTTTTAGCAAGTTCTTAAGAAGACTATAATCTATGGGTTGAATTGTGTCCCCTGAAAGAAGAGATATTGAAATCCTAACTCTCAGAATCTCAGAATGTGACAGGATTTGGAAATAGGATCTTTGTTGATTTACCAAGTTAAGATGAGGTCATTAGAGTGGGTCCTAACCCATTATGACCAGTGCCCTTCTAAAAAGGGGAAATCTAGACACAAAGACAAATACACACAGAGGGAAGAGGATGTGAAGACACACAGGGAGAGTGGGCTCCTGGGTGACTCAGTCATTAAGCTTCTGCCTTCAGTTCAGGTCATGATCCCAAGATCCTGGATTCGAGGCCCCTGCATCGGGCTCCCTGCTGAGCAGGAAGCCTGCTTCTCCCTCTCCCACTCCCCCTGCTTGTGTTCCCTCTCTTAAAAAAAAAAAAAAAAGATACACAAGGAGAGGGCCACATGAAGACAAATGATCGGAGGGATGCATCCACAGGCCAAGGAACACCTGGGGGCTACAAGAAGCTAGGAGAGAGGCACAGGACAGTTCTTCCCCAGCACTGTCAGAGAGAGCAAAGGTCCTACTGACATCCTGGCTTCAAACTTCTGGCCTCCAGAAGTTTGCGAGACAATAAAATTCTTTGTTTTGAGCCACTAAGTTTATGGTCCTTTGTTATGGCAACTTTAGGAAGTTAATTTAATATTCTTAGTCAAAACTGAGCCAACTCTTGAAAGATAAGTTAGGTAACTATCTTCTTAAATTTTCTCTCAGGACCCTGAATGTATTGTTCAGTTATCTTCAGTCCTCACTACAGCAATCTGCGGCTTGATCACTACGTACCCACCTGTGGATGGATTTTACTTTGTCCTGCTCACAATTTTTGCTCCCTAAATCTGAGAGTTTGGGTTTTCCAGCAAGTCTGGGAAATTAATAGCTGTTATGTCTTTGTATATGTATTCTCTTTTTTTCTCTATTTCTGTTTCTGGAACTATTATAAGCTGCATCTTAGACCTTTTCTTCTAATTCTTTCCAAATGAATTCCCTTTTTTCATCTCCTTATCTTTTAGTGCAGTCCAGGCAAGGTCTTCAAATCTGGCTTCCAACCCATTAGCTCTCTACTTAGAAGGTTTAGTCTATATAATGTATCTTTTGAATTTTTAATTTCAACTACTATATATTTTCCATTTTAAGATTTACATTGCTAGGTTAATAGGAGAAATAAAATTTTAAACAAAGCCTTAAAAAAGAGAAATTTCCTTTTATTTCCCTCTATTAGTGGGCAGATTTTTTTGTCCAGTCTATCCTTTTTGGGTTAGTCTTGAATATCCTAGTTTGATGCAGGAGACTTTCCTTCAAAACTCCATACCTAACGGGTCCAAGGCCTCACCTGAATGGTCACTGAAATCCAAAACTTTAGATACCCAAGATCGATCATCTCCCCAGTTAACTCACTGCCCTGTCTGGTTTTCAATTTCCTCTTCATTTCTGATAATCAAGGAGATCCTTTTCTTTTTTTTTTTTTTTCCATTTTATTTATTTTTTCAGCGTAACAGTATTCATTCTTTTTGCACAACACCCAGTGCTCCATGCAAAACGTGCCCTCCCCATTACCCACCACCTGTTCCCCCAACCTCCCACCCCTGACCCTTCAAAACCCTCAGGTTGTTTTTCAGAGTCCATAGTCTCTTATGGTTCGCCTCCCCTCCCCAATGTCCATAGCCCGCTCCCCCTCTCCCAATCCCACCTCCCCCCAGCAACCCCCAGTTTGTTTTGTGAGATTAAGAGTCATTTATGGTTTGTCTCCCTCCCAATCCCATCTTGTTTCATTTACTCTTCTCCTATCCCCCTACCCCCCCATGTTGCTAGGAGATCCTTTTCTCTCTTGAGTGTTTATCAATGTATCTAAAAGCCACTGGCTCATATCTCATCTAGAATTTCCAGGTGTTTATAGAACCTAATCTGAAAACAAAATACGCCTTTGGCTCCTGCTTTGGCAGAATGGTAGACTAAGACAATCTGAATATTTAACTTAGTTTAACATCTTGCCAAAATTGAAAGACAAAAGGCATAGTTGGCAGGGTGGGGGACATATACCTTCTCAAAGATCCTAGCCTATGGGTTGTTAATGAACATGATCAACAAAGAAGGCAATGTTTTCTAGTTGAAAGATTTCCAGGATAAATGTCAAAAGCCAAGTAGGTTCCAAGTGTCTCTACAAAGAAACTTCAAAATCTTCAGGCAAAATAAGCCCAAGTCTCAAATCCATAATTTAATATAATACAATTGTTATAGTATTCACAAGAGGGATGAAGCTGTTATTACCCATTCTACATGAGATGACTGAAGCTCAGAATTTTCAGTCAGCTCATTGTTTTTGATCACCTCCATTTCGCAGTACAGGAAAACCAATGCTAAGATGTGGAATTATTTAGACAAAATCCAAGTGACGGTATCTGAAAGTAGCCTTGTGGGTGTTTGGGGTGATATTACTTTGGGCTTACCCATATATCTGCTGCCTCCTTTGGAGACTTCCCAAACCCTTTTCACCTTAACCTTCAAGTATTTACCTCCTGGCATAGCCTGATGCCAAAGGGAAGCCAACTTTAATGTTGCATCATTGTACCCTCACTCCAATATCCATTAAAAGGTAGACTTACATGTGGATAAAGCAAGCCTTTCTGCAGCATTCTGGGTGCTTCTCTAATTAGGATTTGCCCTTCTTTGGGGGGCAATGTTTTCTCAGTCCGTCCTTTCTGCATGAGACTAGATGACCATCTCCCCCACCCCGTTAGCACTTGTAAGATGCCTTGTGCTCTCTAAAGACCTTACGAAGCCAATTTCTCCTGTTCGTGGAGTTAATGATAGAGATGACCCTGTCTTGGACTCGCATTTTAAAAATAATGACACAAATATTTTATATGTCCCTATATCAATTACATACCCAACGCACATTTAGGTGTTTGTGTATGTGTATTCCTATTGTTAAAAAGTTGTATTTCTGGAAAACTTGCTGTTTGAACTGTCAGTCTCCCACAAACTGCCGGCAGAGTGACTGGCAGGCAGAATTGTGTGGTTAGTGAAAAATTTGCTGTTATTGGGTAGAACCCAATGGAATGAACAGGACTTTGAGCAACAGCATTTTTATTCTGAAATGAAACAGCCTCAGATGACTTCTCTTTCCTGTCAAGTGCTGGAGGTTTGGGTGCTTTTCTTGTTTTTGTTTTTGTCCTGAATTTTGTACTTTTCTTATGTACACTGAATGTGAAATAGCCTAGCGCATTTCTTTGGGGATCCGGGATTTTGTTACGCGACACCAAGGGATGCATGTAATTCTGTGACATTTTGTCAGGCTGTTAAAGAGTAAATTTTCCTTGGCTGTGGCAGGAGGTAATTATTTTTGTTTGTTTGCTTCTGACCCAGGGGAAGAAAATTTGGGGTTGTTATTTCAACGATTCCAAGACACTTTTTGTTCTTTTTGGCAGGAAGGGAAAAATGCATTTTACTATTGAAAGGAGGGCCGCCTCTGCTTTCCCCTACAGACTAGATGCACTTTTTAACACTAACGTTTTCGCAACCTCAGTCATGTAGTGGTTCTGGCCCTCCCCCTGAAGCTGTCCCTACTACGCTTCTTCAGTCCTCTTGGCATTAGATCTTTAACACACCCGGTTAGGATCCTCCCGCAACAGGCGTGGGATATTCTCAAAACAAACATAGCAATGTATGTGGCGTCTGCCCTCAGAGTTCACACTCTGATAGTGGGAGCCAGGGATGGGCCTCTAAACCCATAAAAACAATAATAACAACACTTTTTTACCACCTTTTAGCTTCAAACAGATATTTATGCAGATGGCTCTAGAACGCAAGCTTTTGAAATGACATACTCTGTAGCCTAACTCTATGCACTAAAATTTCTGGTACTTAATTAAAATGTAGCAAATGAAGGTAACGGCCCATTAGGTACATTGGATTCTTTTTTAAAATAACTAAGATTTTAGGTCACACCACATTTCTGAAATTTCTCTGAGGTGAAGGGTGAGAACCAAAACTCAGCACAGGCGCTGAATTATGCCTGCTGTCTTCTTAGAACATGTCCTCAAATTCTGGTCCCATAGAGGCAGTGGGTTCCCCCAGGGAAAATGTCCTCTCCTTCCAACCTGAAACTAACTCCTCTCACTAGTATACCCCCCTTTAGAAGGCCTTTGGATCCATCACTAGAAGGAAAAGAAGGAAAGAGAGAGAGAAAGAAAGAGAGAGAGAGAGAGAAAGAAAACGTTAACTGACATTGCTTTCAAGCAAAGGCCAGTTGGAAAGTTACTCACCACATAAACATCTGTTATATATAATAAAATGGAAGTCCACTGGGTAAAAATGTATGGACAGTTTCTTTATCAAAGAAACAGAATAATTATAACAATGATTAAAAGAAGTCTCTGGATTCTTACTACACACTGGCACTGTGGATTTCCACACTATTCTCTTAGTCATTTCTCACAATGTATCTGGTAGGCAGATATTATGCCCGTTTCACAGAGGAGCCAACTGTTTGGTTCCCCAATGAATGTTGTCAGCCAGGATTCCTTTCTGCTTAGGGAGGATGCTATCCTGGGAAAAACTGTCTTAAAGAGACTTACCATCCCCATTGATACTACCAACTCTCCAAACGGTTAACAGAAGTCAACCACGGCTACATTTTAGGATTACGCTGTGAAACTTTGCTGAACATCTGATTAGAACATGGCTCCCAACAGTAGGTAGGCTTTGCTTTTTTGGTTTTAACACCTGTCAACTTCCAAACAGAGAGGTCATTTGACACTCTGCACATATTATTCAATGGTGTAGCTTTAATGAATGCCAGATCTTTTCTATTTCTTAAAACTCACTACAGAGTTGTTGCTCATTAAAAAAAACAGAAGCAAAAACCAACCAAACAACAGCAATAACAAAAACACTGTCTATCCTCAAGGGGCGTAGATATCTAACAGGTAAAGGTGGCAAGAAAAGTGAAGGTTGGTAATTTTCTTCTTGGACCCTACAAATAAATGATGGCCTCCTAGGTTTGTAGTTTATAGATCTACTGTATAGAAAGGCTCATTTGTTTTTACGGCTTCACATTCCATTTTAATTTTGTCAGTTGGTCAGAATAAATACAATACATTATCTGAAGAGTATAGTCATGTGAATAATACATTGCAACCCTTAATGAAATACCACATGCTAAAATTAATTAAAAGGATAACTTTTAGCACAAAACCTAAAGGGAAATGAGGAAAGAGAGCACGCTTCTATTTTAGAGAGAAATTAGTGGGGTTTTTTTAATATCACTCTGCGATACCTATATTGACTCTCAAGATGTTTGTTTTATGCATTCAAATTAATAGTGTAAAAGGCAATTCTGTATTTGTGAATAGTCTGTGCTCATGCCCAACATCCAATGCACCAGGACTAACCCAACCTCCTTTCTTTTTCTTAGGGCCAGAGGAAGCTGAGACTTCCCTCCCTCTCTGTTTCTAAAGGTAACTTGATGATCTCCAGGCTCTGCTTCTCTGCAACCAGGGTCAGTCACTCTTTAATCTCACCCATCTCTTCCTGCCTTACTCAGCACCGTCTCCTCTGTAATCTCTTTGCATGGTAAACACATCCCCCTATATCCATAATATATTTTCTGAACAATCCCTCCTCTGAACAACTTCTCCCCTGGTCCAAAGCTTGGTTCTCACCTAAAATCAGCATCCCTGGCTACCTACACATGTATACATGTACAAGACACCCAATAACACTCATCATTAATCTCTCAGCACATAAATCCAAAAAAGATGAAGAACTAGACCAAGTATCCACGTTATATGTTCTTGATAAATAAAGATAACATTTCCATTTTACACTGGACATGGCAGGGGGAAGGAGGTCCCTTTATGGTGCACAACCCATGTTTGGTGCATGTGGATGCCCACTAGGGATTTGCTGAATGAATGCATGCACGCATGAATGAATGAAATCCTTTCTGTTTACTACACAAAGTTGAATATCTAAAGCTACATCGGTTGGGATAAAAAGATGGATGGGTGGGAAGCATGGAGAAACTACAGAAAAAGTGCTATGTGTGCAAAAAGACCTGCTTACCACATGAAGGCTTTCATGGAAATACAGCCCCACATCATAAAAGTTTCCATCATGCCTCATTGGATGTGTTCTGGTCTTCAGCTGCTCTGTATGCCTCCACTGCATGCGACAGCCACCTGGTCGGCGAAGCAAGGACACTCTGAGGAGGTAAGAGCCTCGGGGAGCCTTGTTCTTGAGGCCTCTTATGCATTTCATCTGCATTTGAAGACGCTGAGGCTCCTGACCCTGCTCAACCTAAAGACAAGACAGGTCTTTGAAATATGCAGGAACTGGGTAAAACCACGCAATTAGCCACAAATGCGCTTCTCGGGGGTGGGGGAAATAGACAATTATTTTCACTCAACCTGTAATTGTTAGGTATTAGTAATGATAACAGGGGAGGACACAAGATATATAATTAGGAGGTCAAAAGCCAAACCTGCCAATTATGCCAGGGAAAGTTTAGCCAATTTTTAAGCATGGTATGTTAATGATCTGTGACATCAGAAACCATTCATCTATTATAATAAGATAGAATTAACAGGAAACCAACACTTCTAAAAACCACACATCATGCCTCTTCAAGGTTATCTGGGATGGGTGAACATGGGCAGTGAGCTTCAACTCAGAGTCTGAAAGGCGACAGTCCTTACCTCTGACACTAATCACAGACCATATGATACTGTAGGAGAGGAAACCTTTTTTCCCTACTCTTCACGATCTTCGCTGGACTCCAAATTAAATTTACATGAAACAAGTTAACAGGAGAAAGAAGCCAAAGTTTCATTACTGCACAGCAAGGCCCAGTAATGACATGGAGACCTACAGAAATGACCAAGGGAGGCATGTACAGGAAGAGAGACAATACACTGGCGAGAAGCTGACAGGATAAAGAAAACAGGTGTTTGAGAGTTTTAGAGAGGAAGGAATTCGAAGCTAAGTTTGGGCTGAGGTAGTAGATTCGTAAAAATAAATAACAAAGTTTCTACAGCTTTCTCCTCTTACGAGTTCCAATCACTGGCGATAAGGATGTTTTTTCACTTCTTAGTACAGGAAGGGTACCTTCCGTAGGGGAGATAGATTTCCTGAGTTCAGGGGGACAGAGGAGGGTCTGAGTGGTCTTGCACTGGTTGCTTCTCAAGCAGCTTCAGTTCAAAAGAATCCCTGTGCCACTCTGGTACACCTTGGCCCCTAGACCACACTGAGGAGGGAAGTCCAAAGTAGGTCAGACAAACACCTCAACCGAGAGATAGTTTTATCCCATTTCAACGTGAGGTCAACTAGCCCCATTAGCTTCACATGCAAATAACAGAATAAAGGAGGGTTAGCATTTGTATATGCTTTAACCTACAACTCAGCATAAATTGTAGGTAACGAAAGAACATGATTCAGGCATATTTTATGGGACATTGGAATTTCATTGCTTACCTTCGGCTGACAGAAATAGGCCATTTTCTTGTTTAGGATGTGTCAGAAAGTTTATACGAACTGATAAGATTTTTAATGGACTTGTTTCAGATTAAACAAAAATTAAACTGGGATTATTAATAACTCCAATGTCATTAAGTCATGTTTTCTATACTCATAAGTCCCAAATAGTCTTCAGAATAATTTGACTTCAAAGAATTCTCTATTACATTGTGCTTTAAGCAAAAAATAATGTCGTTTTTGGAAGCAGGTTACTCTCTTGGCTACTGGGGTTAGTAGCATACCCATTAATCTGCAACCAACAGTAAGTACTTGGGAATCCCGCCCTGACTTTATTTTGTGAGTGATAATATATATTTCCATATAGATAGTATGCTTCTGGAATCAAATCACAGTTAAATAAACAGTGAAAGTTGCTAAACTTCTTTTGTTTTTTGTTGTTTTTTTTCCTTATGAGTCATACTTAAAAGCCTATCGGAATAACAATTATTTTTGGTTTAATTAGAAAATCTTAATTAACAATAAGGACTTAACCTTCACATTTTGGTTTCCAAAAATATTTTAAAAATTAACACCATGTGAATAAATAAGACAATCTCTTTAAACCTCAAGGCAGGATTACCGATGCAGGCAGACCGAGTTATTAAACACATTCTAAATTAAACGCCTCTATGAATTTTATACTGAAATATATTGTGATAGTTTTGCATGCCAAATGTGACATTTTGTATTTTAGATTCATCTTCTGTAGTAATTTTGGAAATGTCATACAAACAAAGATTTTGTCATTTACCAATGGAATTACTATGCATGGTTGCTTAGGCATCTCTTCGCTGGTTCTTGTGGTTGTTTCAAGTCAGCAAGCCATAAAAAATCTTTATCTCTCTGAAACACAGCAATTTGGAAGATAATCGAATGGTGACTAGGGGGCAGAAATGCCAGTCTGAGGAATTATACCACAATCTCTCTTGCATTTACAACCTTCCTCAAAGCGGATGTCAGATGAGTAGGGAAAGAAGACAGAAGATTCATCAAATCTCAAACCTTGTCTCATTTGCATGGTGGCAGCTATGCCTCATTGTCTAGTGACAACCCAGCCTGGTGCCAGGGACACCGTTTTTGAGGAATTCCATTGGCTTCACAACTGAGAATTTTAGCCATTCTACCTTAGCAAGGAATTCTCCTCAAAAATATTTACCAAGCCCTGCTGAAACTCTGTTTCTCTAAAGGGTCTCCCAAGAGGAAAAGCACCACAGGAAAGGGAGTCGATAACAACTGATCTCATCACTTAACATTTTGCCTCAGAGGAAACGTTTCTCATGAGAGCCTCACCTTCCAGCAAGGTCCTGCTGCTCCCTTTGATTCGCAAGTTACTTCTGGGAGGGTGCAGAGCCTGGCTGAGCTGCCTTCTTTACAGACATTTAGCTCTGCAATTAATGGTTGACTTGGTGCTCTGCTAGCAGTTACAAGGAGAAGGGAGATAAAAGGAACAGAAATCGACAGTGGGCATAATGAAAATGTTTGTCTTTGGAAACACAACACAATTTGATGTTTTCCTTAAACATAGTGTCAGATTATCTGAGAACTAGATAAACACCACATTACCACCATTGATTAAATTTGGGAAGATGAGTAGCTTTTGAAATGGGATCCAACAAAATACAAGACTCACTATATTCCATACCTATCTACCAGCAATTAAAATGCGGCTTGTTTCAGAAATTACCAGCAGGTTACATATTTGGTAAGATGTTTAGCCAATTCATTTTCTACCTGCACCCTTTCCAGCCTATAAATTGGTAAAGAACCTCTGGAATGGGGAAATCATTTAAATAGATGAATTAGATGAATAGCTGATATGATACAAACTTTTTCTTTTCTTTTCTTTTTTTGATGCAATGGTCAGAGATGAAGATCTATTTCTACCCTCAAAATGTTCCCGAGGCTTTTTTTCCCCTCCTATTAACATTTATTATCTTCATTTGAGCTTCTTTGTTACTGACTATTTATTTATTTATTTATTTATTTATTTACTTATCTATTTTAAGCTTCATTCATCCTAACAACATGCTCCTGCTTTCCCATATTCATTTGAATTAAGAAGGATCTTGTATTTCACTTCTCCTGACTTAAGCTTAATTCCATCAGCAGGGCCATCTGTGACAATGACTGTACGCCACCAGAGGAATGGCCTTTCTGGATCTCACAGCTGATTTAGTTTCTTGTGATAGAAATGATTTCCCTTAATTTGGTTAGAGCTACACTGACACAAGGGTTCATTATGACACCCATTTGCTGGCAATTCAATTTCAAATTAAATACACTTTGTTGTAAATTTTATTACTTTTAAACTACTGTATCTATTGTCTTTAATGGCCCTATTATACAGTTATGAAGGTAAACAGATTTCATTAGTAAACATCAAACATGTTATGTTAACCGGAGTGAAATGGTTTCCTCAGTTTCTTTCTTTGTTCTCTTGGCAAGTATAGCGTGGCACTCATGAAATATCTTAAAAACTTAATCTAAATAATTAGATGCTGAATTCATGATTATAATCCTAAAGGAAAAAAAAAAAGATCCTTAGTCGCAATCCCAGTTCTTTGTAATTAAAGGTTTTCTAAAAATACCTTCCTTAGTTAAACAGGAACATGCACATCAAAAGGTTAATACACAGTTTTAACATGATATCAGGTACCTTGAGTTAAGTCTACAGATTTGTGTCCCCTTGGAGCAGTGACACCCTGGACCAAGAGCCAGACCAGACATGAGCTCGTTTTGAATTAGGTCTTGTGGCATATTATTACTCTTTTTTTTTCCACCTCATCTACAGCACTTATTAATCTTGTGATTATATAAATATATGTTTACATTTGCACATTATATAAAATCTGATTTATAAAAAGCCCCCCAAAAGTCGTCCATTAGTCTACCCCTCAGAGATAAACCCTGATAAAATACTGAGGTCTGTTCATCATACCTAGGTAACTAAATACACCTTTTTTTTTCTTTACAAAATAAGGCCAATGATGTACATAGTATTTTGTCACCCGTATTTACTACTTTGTACATTAAAGGCATTTTCTATGAGATCAAGGTTTTTTCCTACAACACAATCTTATTGTTGGATACTTGGGATAGTTCCAATTCTCACTATTTTCATCCATAATTAAGTCTCTTGCATATAATGTCTTGTCTACCTCCCTGGCCATTCTCCTGGTCTGAATGCCCAGCCCTAGAAGTGCAGTGATCACGGCTACCGCCCTGAGTGTTGACAGATACCTCCTGTCCCCCCGGCCTGTTCTTGGGGGCACTGAAGACCCTTCACAGAGAGATAGGTCCCACTCCTGTTGATACCTTCTTTTCCCTGCTAGTTGGATCATAAATTAAGCAAAATGACAATGAATGAACAACATTGATGTCTACGACAGGATTTCTCAACCTCTGCCCTATTGACATTTTGAACCACATAGCCCTTTGCTGTGGAGGCTGGCCCACATTGTAGAATGTTCAGCAAGATCCCTGGCCCCTGCCCCACTAGATGCCATTAACAGACCCTCTCCTAGTCCCAGTAGTGACAACAGAAAATGTCTCCAGACATTGCCAAACGTCCCCTGCAGACAAAATCGATCCCTGTTGAGCATCACTGATACGCAGTATCAATAGTTATTACTGACTGCTTAGTGTGTTCAAGGCACTCTTTTAAATAAGTTGTATCTATTATTTTGTTTAACCCTGACTATAATCCAACAAGGTATTGTTATTTCTGCTACACTGATGAACCGATGCTGGAGAATGTTGAATATCTTATCTGAGGTTGCATAGCCCTAAGAGGCAAAGCTCGAGATTCAAAGTGGGAACATCTAACTTGAAACCCCCTCTGAACCTACATCCGCTACTTCTGTCTCTCCTCTCCTGGCATGGAGAAGCAGCAAGTGCTACCCCCCGATCTTGGAAGTTCCTACACCGGCTCAAGGATGTAGATACTTCCTGAGTGGTAAACAAGACACGGCTCCCAGCTATGCACCATCCCCAGAATGCCCCATCGCCAAAGTCGAATATGAATGATAGGGCACAGATAAATTTCAGGAGGAAAGGAGGTTACAGTTTCCACAGGCCTGATCCTCAGGGTCAATCAAACTGGGGTGCCTGGTACCTATAATTGATCCACATTTAATCTAGAATGAAGCATACAAAAGAAAAGAAAATGCATTGAATCGACCAGGAAGGAACATACTTCTTGCAGGTTTTGTCGGTCTTTAACTGGGACATAGGGATGTACTGATGGAGTCCTTCCCCTTCAAATTTCAAATCCTGTATCGAAGAAAACAGAAATGAAATAAAATCGATTAAAACTTCACTTGAAACACTACATGCAAAAGTGGGTTTTTCCAAGATCTGATATGCTTGCCCTAAAGGTTAAGTTTCCAGGAGACAAATAAGAGCATGGGGGTTATACCTTTAGCAGCCCCCTTTTGTAGAATATGACTTTCCTCACTCTGCTTATTTACTTTTGGCCAGGAAGGTGGAGAGAATAATAAAGAACATCAAAAAAGGAGGAGAAGAGAGAGAGAACTCAAGATGAAATCTTCAATCCTTTATAAGCAGTACTTCTGCCTTATGCTACGGGTCACACAGATCAACCCTGGTAGAGTGTAAGAGGGAACTACAAAAATGTGCTAATAGGAGGCCAGGACCCTGACTCCATAGCAATCATGAAAGCCAGACAAGCAAATGTTGGCAGTTCCTTTATAAGTCTCAAGGTTGAAATGATTTTCCATGACTCTCAGCTCTGTCCTCTGGACACCTGGGTCCACTTCATAGATCTTCTTTGCTAGCTCGTGTTTAGAGTTAAGTCATTTCCTCAGCTGGTTTCCAGCCAGTAGATTTGGCAGTCCAAAGTCTCCCTTATTTTGGTTTCTCTCTGCCTCTTTTAGTTCAAGCAGTTGGCTTTTCTGCTTATCTAATTCCATTTACAACTCTGTGGATCTTCTGTGAATCTTAGAAGAGTTCACTTCATAAGACAAAAACCAAACCCACAAATCTCCTCAAGAGAAGGCCTTCCCTACCACTGGCTTCCAAGGAAAGGATGCCATGTTATGTATTTTGCTTGGTTTAGATAAATAAGTTTCTTGATACAGCTCTGCCAAAAGAAGCTCTAAAATAAGTATATGAGATCTAATAAGACATTGGATTTGACTAAATGAATATTCTTAAGTTTATGGCATGTTAATTAGCAGTGAGATTTCATAACAGCAATGCTCATCTATGTTTACTGACCACTGATACCCTACTGGGCATTGTACTTCATTCAGTTTCTTATTCTGTAGATATCTATTATGGTTTTGTTTTATGCCAGACACAATGCCAGAAGCCAGGAATACAGGGGTATATAAAGATTTATATTATATCTGACATTATAAATTCATCTTTCTAGTGGACATGATAAAATTAACTGGAAAAATGAACAAAACAATGACACGGATGGTAGGAACAATCCAAAGAACAGTCTGGAGAAGACTTTTAAGGGACAAGTTTGTGGGAGGAAGGTTAGGAAAGAATGATTTTTTAAAATGAGACCTGAGTTGAGGAATAGTTTATCCGTGCAAAGAGCAAAAGAAATTAATGTTCCAGGCAGAAAGAACAGTATGTACAAAAGTCCTGAGGTAGGACATAGTTTTATATATTTAAAAAAGAAGATCAGTGTGGCCTAAGTACAGCCCCAAAGGAGAATATTGGGAAACTGGGCTAGAAACATAAATAGGTTCTTGCTGGACTTGCAGGTGATGTTGATGTTAACTGATCTACATATTATGTGCAACTGGGAAGCCAGTAGAAGGTTTAAGTAAATGAGTAGTAATTATCTGTCCTACATATCACCAGTGATAAAAACTTAAAAATATTAAATGCATGTTTATTTATTCTTCTTTCCTATAAATTATGTTTCTCCGCAAAACTCAACTACTACAGCTCCAGATAATTGGAGAGGGCAAATGTCTTCTCAATATGGAGGACACTAAAAAGGAATCACAACTGGGGAGCCTGGGTGGCACAGTCAGGTGAGACTCTGACTCTTGATTTCAGCTCAGGTCATCATCTCATGGTCATGAGATCAAGCTCCCAGTCAGGCTCTATGCTCAGTGCAGAGTCTGCTAATGATTCTCTCTCCCTCTCCCTCTGCACCCCCAAATAAATAAACAAATCTTAAAAAAAGAAAAATCACAACTAAAATGCATAAGGCAGAGGGAAACCTTTCCACTTTTGCTCCTAGTGGATTATGAACTGGAGAAGGAGGTAAAAATAAGGGAACCAAGCAGCCAAATGTGCATGAGGAGTGGCTTTTTCTCACCCCAACCCTTCCTCTCCAAGGCGGAAATCCTTTGGAATTACAGAAGAAGTGCGAGACTGTTTGAGGAGAAATCAAAGAATAGAAAGGTCATGCCAGGCTTTCAATTCAAATTCTGAGAAGAGACACATCCCATGGTACCCCGTATACCAACACGGTGGGTGTGACATAGTTAACCGCATTAGAGCAAAATGGAGATTTGTTGTGGTTAATCACCAAGAAGGGCCAAGTTTAGGATCTATATCTGTGAGGGTCCCAGAGAAACATATGCATTCTCAAAATTAGATGACTGGAGGAGGAAGATTTATTTATAGACGTATTATTACAAAGCTGTGGATTTAGGATCAGGCTGTTTCCACTATTAGGCTTGAAGGGTAGAGGAGACGGAGTAGTCACTAGACCCTGGAAGGAGAGTCGTATAAAGTCATCTGTCTTGAGTAGAACAATGACCCTGGGAGGAGGCATTGAGGCAGCTCAATGCAGGGAGGGCAGAACTATCTGTCACATGACCTCTCTTCTCCCCTTCCTAATCCTTAACAACACTCCCCCTTACTGGGAAGCAACCAGAAGACATAGGAACAGTAACCCTATGGATGTGCCCTCACAGTTTAGTCTTGTGTGACAGAAAACACTATAGATTTAGCCTGGCAACCTTACTGAGGAGCTAACGGTATACATAGAATAAGCTGTAGGGTGAACCACTTCACTAAACTAGGAAGCTTTGCTGATGAATTGAATGAGGAAGATGAGGGGAAATACAAGACCAAAAATGAATTTCAAATATCTGGCCTAAATCAGTGTTCTCTAGTGCCATTTACTGGGATAGGAGAGATGGGATAGATCATGCAAACAACAGTTACTGTTATTTTTTTTTAATTTTATTTATTTATTTGAGAGACAGAGAGAGAATGAGCAGGAGGAGGGGCAGAGGGAGAAGCAGACTCCCCATGGACCAATGTGGATCCCTGGACTCTGGAATCATGACCTGAGCCCAAGGCAGATGGCTTAACCAACAGAGCCACCCAGGTGCCTGCAAACACGGTTTTGAGGAACAAAATATCAGCTTCCAGGTTGGACATGTTAAATTTGCAGTGCTTTTGTGATACCCACATGGCAATGGTAAGCAGGAGTGAGATAGGGAGTCTGACAGTAAGAGGAGAAATCAGAGCTTCTGGCTGTCACCAGCAAGATAAAGGAATTTAGGTAATGGGAGTGAGCAAAGCCACCTTGAGACACTTCTAAGCACCTCTGGAGTCTATCGTTTGATTCTTAGGACAGCCCTAGGACGCCTATGCTCTGAGCATCAGACTGATTCTGCAGATGGGTAAACTGAGGTCTAGAGTGCTTCAGGCTCTTGCCCAAGGTTGTAGCACATGGTAGAGTCTGGAGCCAGCTCTCTGGGGTTCCAAAGCTCAGTTCTTAATCCATGCAATTGGCCCTTCACGTAGTCTCCTTGCTGTTTTAGAGGTTACATACATAGGGTGACCGTTTTCTTCACTCATTTGACCCCATATAGTTTCTATTATTAGCCCTTCACCCACATCCTTGTAAAAACAATTAAGGTTAGGATCAATGGCTGTATATAGTCCTTTGGAAATGAATAAAAAGGGCCAGACAGTAAAACTTTATTAAAACAGGAAATTTTCCTTTGCACCAACCATTTTCCAAAAGAGATCAAACAGAGCCAGCATGGTTTGAGAATAAATGCCCTCATGGAGCTAACTATTTTCAAATCCTCTCAAGTATGTGAGAAACATCGATTATTTATTAACAGAGAACTAATTAAAATTTATCACCTCATTAAGGAAGATTTTATCACAAACTTTATGATGTAACAATTATTTCATGCAGCTTTGGTCGTATTTCTTCTTCCATATAAAATAACTCTTTTTTGTATAGAGTTTATTCCAAAATATTTTGCAACACAGACTTTCCACCATATCCTATTTGTCTGAACAAGTGATGATTTGTTATAATTGGGGATTACCCAGAGAACAGTTTGGCAAAAATTATCAGTAAATACTGTTGTTAAACCAGAAATTAAGATAGCTATGTCCTGCATATTCACCCAACATCTAAAAAAATTCAAAATATTCTCAATCAGATATCACTAGAAAATTTAAATATGGACTTCTCAAAAATATGTCTTCATATTTTCCTGGTCTGAACCACCTTTTCTAACAAAAGTATGAAAAAATTACAAGGACAACAAGATTGTTCTAGATACTTCTATATTCAAAAAAACCAACATAAGAAAATGACTCTAAAAGTTTTTTAATAAATATCCATAGACCCTCAGAAACTATTTCTATTTCCTTGTTTCTTTTTTTTTACAAGTAATGTAAGTCACCAAAGAACCAGTTGATGCCTATTTTTCATTTTATCTAACAGTGAATTCTTTACTTGGATGTTATTATTCAGGCTCTTTTTGCCTGTGATAATGACTAGCATAGGGAAAAAGACAGAAATGAAAGACATAATTCAATTTTAGCTAATATTTGTTGAGTACCTGTAATGTTCTAGGCACTAAACTATGGGGATTTTATATAACAGCCTCTGAATCTCTGAATCCTCACATTAACTCTTTCAGGTAAACACTATTATTATGCTTGTTTTTGAAGTGAGGAAACTGAGTAAAGCAAGATTAGATCAAGCTTGGATAGTTGGCCTCTAGAACACATGTTCCTAATCCCTATATTATGGAGTTCTGAGTTTGATTTTTTTTTTTTATTTTTAAATATTTATTTATTTATTTACTTATTTACTTATTTATTTGAGAGAGAGCAAGAAAGCACAAAAGGGAGAGTCAGGCAGAGGAAGAGGGAGAAGCAGGCTCCCCACTAAGCAGGGAGCCCAATGTGGGGCTCAATCCCAGGACTCTGGGATGATGACCTAAGCTGAAGACAGACACTTAACCGACTGAGCCAACCAGGCACCCATGAGTTTAATATTGTTTAACCATATATTAAGTGATTTGCAGTGCTTGTTAGGCAAACACACCATATGAGAAAGCATTGCCACACTACAATTACATATTTAGAAATAACAAAAACCTAAATTTATATGGAAAGTCATCTCTATACTGGAATTCCATATATCAAATTTATAAAACAGTAGTATTAAAATTGCCTTTGAACTCAATGTCAATCCTTCAATTTTTTTTCTAAAAACTTAAAATTTGATGAGCCATGCCAAGCAATGTATGCAATATATAAAGTAAAATCTTGCATGAAAATGCATGATCTACACATCTATGTAGAAATGCCATCTCTGGTGTTTTAACTATTTTAATTTTCTCTCAGTTTTCCAAAAAATTCACACTTAAGTTCATAGGTACCAGCAACTTTAAGATATGTCAATCTTAAATATATATCACTAAACATATACATAGGATCTGTATATATGATATAATGAATAATTCTATAATGATTGAAAAATGTAAATATGTCATAAAAATTAAAAATCTAAGTCAAATCATAGGTGAAAGTGGAATTATCCTTTGAAGGGCAGAACCTTATTAAAATATTTCACTTTTAGTAGAGCATTTGTAAAATTACTTATACTGAACAATTAACCCAACAGGCATCAAGCTAAAGAGTAATAGGCAAAAATGCCTTGGAAAACTTAAATAGTTTAACTTTATGGATGAAATCCAAAAAAAAAATGTCTAGGCACTTTAAACTCTGGATTAATGTTTTTAAAATATCAGAGTGAGAAGTGAGGATACACAACGGTTAAAACAAAACAAAACAAAATAACAACAACAAAAACCAAAACAAAGCAAAACAATACAAAAAAATTTCCAAAAGTATTTCTTCAAATATATGCCAAAAAACAAAAAGTTGTCTTTCCATTCTACATCATCTTTTATACGAAGCTCAGGGAAGCCAGATCCCAGACCCATATAAGAATGGGTTTTCTAAGGTGCATGGATGGTTTTTCTGATGGGCTGAGTAATATTCCATAGTATCAACGAACCACATCTTCTTTATCCATTCATCTGTTGAAGGACATCTCTGTTCCTTCCACAGTTTGGTTATTGTGGACATTGCTGCTATGAACATTAGGGTGCATGTGTCCTTTTCTTTTGCTAAGTCTGTATCTTTAGAGTAAATAGTGCAAATACTGGGTCACAGGGTAGTTCTATTTTTAACATCTCAAGAAACCCCCAATACTGTTTTCCAGAGTGGCTATATCAGCTTGCATTCCAACCAACACCGTAAGAAGGTCCCCCTTTCTCCACATTCTTGCCAACACTTACTGTTTCCTGTCTTGTTAATTTTTGCCATTCTAATGGGTGTAAGTTGGTATCTCATTTGTGGTTTTGATTTGTATTTCTCTGATGGCTAGTGGCATTGAACATTTTTTCATGTGTCTGTTAGCCAGTTGCATGTCTTCTTTGGAGAATTGTCTGTTCATGTCTTCTGCCCATTTCTTGACTAGATTATTTGGGTTTTTGGATGTTAAGTTTGAGAAGTTCTTTATACATCTTGGATACAAACCCTTCATCCATAATGTAATTTACAAATAACTTCTCCCATTCTGTGGGTTGCCTCCTAGTTTTGTTGACTGTTTCCTTTGCTGTGCAAAGGGTTTTTATCTTGATGAAGTCCCAAAAGTTCATTTTTACTCTTTTTTCCCTTGTCTTTATAAACATGTGTTGAAAGAGGTCCCTGTGGTCAAAGTTGAAGAGGTTGCTGCCCGTGTTCTCCTCTAGGATTTTGATGGATTCTTGTCTCACATTTAGGTCTTTCATGCATTTTGAGTTTATCTTTTACTAACTGTTTTACTGAGTCATGAGGTAAAAAATGTTTCTTACGTTAAATATAAAATCATGCATTTAAAAGAAAATAAAATAATAAAATAAAACAAAATCATACCTTTTGCCTTTCAAATAAAGTGTCTACCAATGACCTAATACCATGAAAACTCTTTCTACATGTACCTTTTTCATTTTTATTTTTATTTTTTTTGAGAGAGAGAAATAGAGAGCACAAGCAGGGCAGAGAGATAGGGAGAGAAGGAGAGAATCTTAAGCAGGCTCTATGTCCAGCAGAGAGCCTGACACATGGCTCTATCTCAGGACCCTAAGATCATGACCTGATCAGAAACCAAGAATCAGATGCTTAACCACCTGAGCCACCTTGTCTTTTTAGAAGAAGACTTTTAGGGTTACAAAATAATGACAGTTGGACACGGAAACTTCTACTTTATGGAAGAACTACAGCTAATAAATTTACACAAAATGGTAATATATAAAGCCATAATTTTGCAATTCTCAATGAAATTATTATTTTAAGCAAGAATTACCAATTGATATAATAAAAAACACTCAAAAGTGAGTGGTGGATAAGGAAGTGGATATTGTTTGCTACAAAGTAGTATCACACAGATTTTGTTTGTTTCAAAGGGAAAATAATAGATGAGTCAAGCTATCCATAAACCAATGATTAATTTTAGCACATAAATGATACAATAACCAGATATTACTCATCTCTAGATGTTTCAAAATATGGACTTCCCAATATTGTTTCTAATGTCTCCCAACCAAAGATATTCATCCTGAATTCAGTAAGCAACTTTAGATCAACTTCCATATTATTAGAAGTACAAGGAATAAGACAACAGGCTAACATCATCAGATGGAGGCAATGTCACACATCTGTCTACAGAACGTCTACAGTACATCTACGGTACATCTGAGCCAGTCAGGCTTGACTTACAAGACACAAGACAAGATGTAGTGCATGGTCCTGATTAGTTCCTGGTTTGGACAAAAATATAGTAAAGGGTATTTTGGGGATAATTGGTGTATTTGAGTATACATTGGATATTAAATAAAATTAAGGAATTATTTTGAATTTGATTAACTATGCTGATAGCTTGGAATTGACCTTATTTTTTCATGGCATAAGGAAGTTACTTTGTTGGGGGGATGCTGGCTCCACATGCCTCTTACAAAACGAACATAAATATTCATTATATGACTGCCCCCTCTTCTAAGACATGTCCATGGAGACATCCAATGGTTTCTTATTATGAAACTGCCTTCAGAAAATGGCCTTTAGTAAGGGACTGGTCACCAGAGTGACCACCCTCATTGCGCACTGCTAAATTAGCCAGGAGAACTGGACCTATGAGAGAAAGGTTACATATTTCTGACTTAACCTTTTAAAATATTAAACAATGAGTTTTAGGTCGTCAGAGTGGAATATTGGGTCAAATAGTCCCAAACAAATCACTTCATGATGATTACCCTAAAAATCAGTATCTTTACTTTTACCCTAATCCCTTAGGTCTTAATTCCTCTTTTTCATATTTCTCTGAAGTTATACTCTGCTACGGTAGTTCTCTTTATTAAGTTGACCCAAGAGAGGAGTAATTTCACTAGAGAACCAATTAGCGCACTTGAGAATATTCTTTTTTAATGTGAATTTTAAGATAAAAGGATTAGACACCAGAGTTTCCTATGCATGCAATGTACATTTGGTTTCCAATTGACATTTCTTCATAGATGTTATTTTCTTGTGAGAGAGGTGGAAAATTTAACAGATGTAAAATCATTGTCATAGTGGTCACAGCAATATTTTGAAAGCTTTTCATTACCTGAGCAAAGTTGTCTCTGTGAAGTTTTACTGGGCAGTAAAATAGAATGAATAAAAATAGTTAGGGCACCTGAGTGGCTCATTGGGTTAAGCCTTTGCCTTCAGCTCAGGTCATGATCTCAAGGTCCTAAGATCGAGTCCCATGTAGGGCTCTCTGCTCAGTAGGGAGCCTGCTTCCCCCTCTCTCTCTGCCTGCCTCTCTGCCTACTTGTGATCTCTCTCTCTGTCAAATAAATAAATAAAATCTTTAAAAAATAGCTAATAATTTATGATTGATAATCATAGCTAATAATTTTTCCTAAACCAAAAAAATTTTAAAAAAATAAAAACTTTAATACTTCAGGTTCTTTTTGGAAAACTTCTATGAACCTGTAAGACATCTTTTACATGAAATATATATATATATATGGATTTTTGAATTTGGAAATGATTTTAAAACATGATTTATTCACTGCTGTGTGAAAATATTTTTTAACAACATTTTAAAACAAGTTTATTGTGATATAAATGATATTTAAAAGCCAGCACATGTTTCGTGAGTACAATTGGATGAGTATGGAAACTATCACGATAATCAGAATGAGAGACACAGCCATCACTTCCAAAAGTTTCCCTGAATCTATATTTTTTAATGTGTTGTGAAAATGTTTAATACGAGAGATGCACGTTCTTGACAAATTTTAAGTAAACATGCAATCTTGTTGACTGCATGCACTATGGTATATATCAGATTTCTAGAACTAATTCCTTTTGTATAAATGAAATTTTATACCAACTTAACAACTCTGTAAAAACATTGCAAAATGACCTAGGGGAAACTTCATGAGGAGTGGGATTTCTTTCCTGTATACTCTGCCGTCAACCTCATTTCCTCTGGCACACAAAGATAGCTGTGCTCTCTGCTCCTGGAATCTTGCTAATAATTTACCCTTTATTATAATAAATGCATTAAAAACTTGAGGCATGCTATCAGTTATCTACTGCTTTGCGGTCTTTTTAAAGATTTATTTACTTAATTATTTGAGAGCAAAATTGAAAGCAAGAGAGAGAGACAGACAGACAGACAGACAGAGAAAGAAGTGGGGCGGAGCAGAGGGAGAGACAGTCCTGAACAGACGCCGGGCTGTGTGTGGAGCCACATGCAGGGCTTGATCTCAGGACCCTGAGGCCATCACCCTAACCAAAACCAAGAGTCAGATGCTCAACTGACCAGGCCACCCTGGCACCCCAGTTCTCTCTTACTTTGTAACAAATTCCTTAGCATCTGGAAAGGGCAAACTTTGACCATCCTGCTTTGTGAGGGTCAGAAAGCTGGGACTGGCCTAGCAGGATGGTTCTGTCTCAGGGCCCCTCAAGACTGCAGTGTGGCGGTTGGCAGGGACTGAGTCAGCTCAGGCAGCTGTGAGGAAGATCTCTTGACCTCACACATGCCTCTGCATGACTGTTTGCTCACAGAGCAGCTGGCTTCCCCTAAAGTAAGTGATCCAAGAGATACCCACACAGAAACCCCTGTCAGAAACATGCATCGCATCTAATAAATTCCATTTATTAGAATCTTATACATGATTCCAACCAATACTTCAGGAGAGGTGATTGCAGGGCCCAAATCTCAGGCGGTAAGGACCATCAAGATCCTCTTCAGGGTTCGTTCCACAGGGAGAAGAGGTTACAAAACCCCCATGTCCTTCTCTACTAAGCACCTCATTCTAAAGCATCATTCCAAGGATAATCCACGATCTGCATAAATCTCCAAAATTTTGTGGAAATTGTGGGACTGTGACAAGAACTGGGGCCCAGTAAAAACTTGTCATAAAAGAACCACATCTTTAATCCTTAAAATCATGTTTTTATTTGCACATACTCGGCACACCACATTACAGTAGTTTCAGGAGCTCATAGATAGTGATACAAGAAGTTTCCCCATGATGCTGTGCTCAGCACAAGTGTAGCTGCCATCTGTCACCACAGAACCCTATTCCTTCCTATTCACAAATCTCAAAGCTGATGATGTAAATTCCAGCATGCACTAATTACCTGAGGGATGCCGAGTTAGGAAGTAGCAGCAATGGGGGAAAAATTACCAAAAAAATCCACAATAAAAAATTATATTTTCTGAATTAAGCTACAAATGGCAAAAAATAAAGTGTTTTGAGGAACTTTCTTTAATACTTATAAAGTTTTTCCTCTGGTATTAAATTTATGTGGGGGCTTTCCAAACATATGGATTATTTTTTTTGGCATTATGTCTGTCTCCCCTTTTGTACTGATGACATTCATCTTAAGGTTTCCTTAATATTTTATATTACTTTCATTAACAGTTATTTTTAAAAGGAGCTTGATATTCATAGGGAATGAGCAGGCTGACAGACCAACTTGGGTGGCATGCCTGTTGAGGGTTTTTTGTTTTGTTTTGTTTTGTTTTTTTCTTTTTAAAGATTTATTTACCCACTTGAGAGAGAGAGAGGGAGGGAGAGAGAATCTTAAGCAGACTCTATCTCGAGCATCGAGCTGGTCTCAGGGCTCAAACCCAGGACCCTGAGATCACAGCCTGAGCCAAAACGAAGAGTGGGCTCCTTAACCAAATGTGCCACGCAGGCACCCCTTGTGGAGGGTTTTGTCACAGAACAAGGAAAAGCTTCATTGAGAAGCTTCAAGTATGGAGAGCTTTTAAGTGGAGTAAGAGAACTAAAACGTGGGGCAAGATGAACAGAGGAACAAAAGCAGATTCCTCAAAGTCATAGACAGAGATAATTTATACATTATTTTATAAAACCAGGTAAAATCTTAACAGGACCTTCTGGCATCTATACCAAATAAACAAGAACCACTTTAAATAATGGTGAGAAATTTTACATGAACACACACACACACAATCACATAGGTATGTTGAGGTCTTTCAATGTCTTCATTCCACATAAAATGACTTTTACATTTTAGGAGCTTAACAAGCATTCTTTTTTTAACATTTTATTTATTTATTTAACAGAGAGAGAGAGAGAGAGAGAGAGAGCACAAGCAAGGAGAGCGGCAGACAGAGGGAGAAGCAGACTCCCTGCACAGCAGGGAGCCTGATGTGGGGCTTGATCCCAGGACCCTGGGATCACATCACCTGAGCTGAAGGCAGACACTTAACCAACTGAGCTACCCAGGAGCCCAACAAGTATTCTTTTTGAACATTAAGTTTACATATATTTCTTGGTTCCTGTTATTTATAGGATTTAAGAAAAAGTCCTTATCTATAAGAAAATTATCATTAAGTTTGCAACGAAATACATTTGAGTAATAATAGTGCAATGTACTATAGGCTCAAAAACAGATAAGATGGGAAATTCCTGACTAATAAAGATACTGGATTAGTAATATATGATTAGATAGCTAATATTTTTATTATTTTAACAGCACTTATTGGATCAGCTCTTTAATTATACACAATGTTGTGGCAACATTGTATGATATGAATTAGTATCTCCATCTTATTAACGCTAATATCCTAAGAGTTTAATTGAGTTGTCTAAGACCACATATGCCTAAGATTTCGAGGCTATTTGAACCCATTACTCTCTCATTCCGAAATCCAAGTCCGTCCACCATCACATGATATGTCCTTCAAAAGTAACTAACAAGGCAGGTAACACCTAGCCTGAGAAGTTGTTTAATACTTTGGACCAAGGAAGTAAAATAATCAGTTATACCTTAAGCACTAATCCTAGAATGGATTGGAATGAAGGGAGAAGAAAAGCCAGGAAAACAGCTAAGATTTTGTTAAAGCGCCTTATGCTTGACACTTGTTACCTCATAGGCAGTGAACTACCTTAATAAGAAGCATTTTGTTAATTGCACAGCTGTTTATTGAGGAAAGGAATTTTTACATTTAAAAGAATGTATTTAAGCCACATTGCGATGTTTTCCTTTAATCACTTGGGGAGGGCGGACTGAAAAAAATTAGTTATTTACCTATTTCTATTTTTGTTAAGATTTTTAGAAAAAAGGTATCTTCTGAGGTAATTTCTCAGGGGATTCCAAATGGCATAAAACAGGTTCTAGAACAGAATTCACATTCTTTCTTCCTCGACAGCCTGCTCCACCCTTTCTCATTCCTAACATTCTTGCTTCTGCATTTCTAATTCCCTTCATTCATCAATCAGTCCTAAAAAGTTATATATTCATGCAAAAATTATGGTATGGCGAATCATTCCAAGTTTTTACAAGTACCTATGATCACTATACATGCTAAAAGAAGAAAATGACATTTTCAGAGAGAAAGGCAAAAAAGAAGATAAGGAATAAAACCATCCTCCTACAAGGAGAGCTGGAAACTGATAGATTTTTTGGGTTTAATTATAGACTAGAAATACACATCTTTCACCTTTACAAAAAAATGACAGGGTGTGTATTAATGTTCCTAGAGTATGAGTATTTGCCAGGCACCCACAAGAGCCCTCATGCCCAGTAGGCTGAGGCCAACACTGCCCATCACAAGTCTGTGACACACGATCCCAGCTGAGCCAATCAACATGATTTCAGATTGGAGCCCAATGAGGAGGATTCAGGAATCCAATACATGGCCTGCAAGGTCCAATCAGATGGCAGTACAGGTCATTTGAAACACTGAGTGAGAAAAAAACCTCCCATATGAATTTTAGCAAACTAAAAACCTTATTTTATTTATTCATTCAATTAACAATGACGGTATCTGTCCATTGTTTGACAATAAGTGACCTTGAGGCAAAATAAACATATTAAAACAGGCCCTGAGAATTATAAAATGTCTTTTATAATTATAAAAATTATAAAATTATAAAAATATAAAAATTAATTATAAAAATTACTAAAAATGATAAGAAACGTCTTTTATAATTATAGATATTATAGATAATATATAATTATAATTTTTATAATTATAATTAGAGACATTAGATGTCTCTAATATTCTGATTTCTCTCCTGACTTAACTGCCGTGAGGCAATTATTAGAGAAGGCATCCACCCAATAAGGAAATAAACTCAAACTCTGCACAACCATATGTCCCAATTCAACAGCTCCAGCCATTTCTTAAATCTCCTTTCTTTTTTATTTCACTGTAGGTTCCATATATCTACTTTCAGTTTTCACCATTCATTTCATAATAAAAAAAAAAATATCTTGTAAAATTTGCTACACTCTTTGGATTCCAAAGCAAATCTGACAAACTACCTTTACTTTCCACTCCTTAATTAATATGTCTCTCCAGGCCATTGAATGAGATCTCCCTCCGGTTGGTGAAACTGTGGGTGCCCCCCATCCCATAAATTGTTAGCACAGTTTTCTGTTTTCTTATCAATCCCCACATTTCTTTAAACTCTGCATACATGGGCATGTATATTTGAATAATCTAAACTGAAGGCATTAAAACAAAATGAACATGCAAAACACACTGCAGTGCCTTCCTTTGATTCTAGTCCTCTATGTGATAATCCCACTTGATCTAGAACCATAGAGTAATATGTCATAACACCTAATAAATAATAAACATCTACTTCTAATTTAATTATACATTATTACTATTTTATCAGCCGTAACACTTAGTAATACTGAGTTCTCTGAAAACATATATTTACACATATAAAAATACTATGTATATGTATAAGCTATATATGCAGGCTTTTTTGTTGTTGTTGTTACTCTGCTATTTATTTTCCTTGTTCTCAAGCGATAAGATGAGTAGAAGGCTATAAATGATCTAATCGCAATGCCCACTGAACATGTCATATAATATCTATATATAATATCTATATAATATAACATGTCATATAATATCATATAATATCAATAATCACTAATCACAATGCCCAGTGAACATGTCATCACACTGGTCCACTTCTGCTTTCTAAGCTAGTTCTGGCTAAGGAACAATTCTGTTCAGAGTTTGGCAGGGTCTTCAAATTGGAAAATAACAATGTTGAGGGCACAGATCTAAATGAAGACTTTTGATGGAGCATTTGCCAGGCTCTATAAAATTTATGAAATTTATATTCACCAAGCAACAATTCTTTCCAGAGCTTACTGCCAAGGTCCCAGCCATTTATCCAGAGTAGTTAGGGTAGCTTCCTTCCCGAAGCTAATCTTTATCCCCTGCCTATAACAGCCCAGGCACTCTACTAAGAGTTTATCTAAATTATCTCATTCATTATTTGATGTTCTAATATAAGCTTCACACCAACTTATGAGGTGGATACTATTATTCTTATTTTACAGAACAAAACAAAAAAATGAAGCAAAGAGAGGTTAACTTGCCCAAGGTCAAGTTGAATAGCTGGAATTTGAATCCATTCTGTTCCCCCCCAACAAGCCCCCTGTGCCTGTAATCTCATCCACATGCCATGTCTCCAATTTCCCATTCCATGTCATATGACCAAAAAGCTCCACCCAAGTGATAGTCAGGTGAGTCCAGAATCTAGACCATAAAATAATAATAATAATAATAATAACAACAACAACAATAATAGTAATAAATAGCACAATAATAATAATTTACTATTATATAGCACTTTAAATTGTTCAAAAAACACTTTCAGATACTGTATCAAATTGGTCTTTTACAACATAATGAAATAAGGACAAGTGTCATTCCTATAGTTTTGCAGATAACACTGAGCTACGAAGAGGTCAGACAACTTGCTTAAGATCACATAAGTGGAACACAGTGTAGCAGGATTCCCAGGCAAGTACGTTATTATGTAACTTGATCATTTTTTTTCTCATGTTTTTATCATATCGCAGAGAACCCATTTGGCTGGCTTATAGCTTGAAAACAATAGGCTAAATGTCTTCAGTCGCTTTACCTGAAGATATTATGACTGATTCCCACTTACTTTCTTATCTTCCTGATTAATCCACATCTTTCTTCAGTCTAGAAATACTAGGGCAGCCTCCCAGAGACGAACCCTCCCCTCCCAGGAACCAAGCCCATGATTACCTCCACTACCGTGGCCTCAGGTAAGAACACTGCAGATGGATAAAGATGGAGCAACAATATCACCCAAGAAAAGAGACCACATAAGAACTAAGGCTCACAATTCACCTGTATGTGTGTAGCACAAACAAAAACAAAAACAAAAACAAAAACAAAACTCATTATGAAAATCACAAGGCTAATCATGAATGTGTTCTGATTACTCTGTTTCACAAATACCTCAAAGTGCAAAATTTAAAGAGCCATAAAAATCAAGTCAGCTGCTACTGTGTTATTGCTGACATAGCCTTGACTTTTCTCTCTGCTCTTATAATTCCCTTCACTTTCTTTCCTACATTGCCTCCAGGTGTTGATCTGACCTGGACGGTCCAAACCCTTCTGGCAAGTTCTAAAATCAGCCAAACCTCCTCCTGCTGCCTGAACTACATTAATGATGGACTTATGAGATTTCCTCCTGTCTGTGCTCAACCCTCACCATATAACTGTTCTTTAAAAAAAAAAAGTCTCAAAACTATTTTTCTCCAATACTTTCTTTATTCACTACCTCTTCTGCAAAGGGAAAGGAAAACAAAGATGGAAAAATTATTATGTTCTATCATCTTCTGCCCCTCATCACTGCTTTTCTAAATGTTCTTCCTGTCTTAAATGATTTGCTTCCAATCAAAGAAAAACTTCTTTAATAAATAATGAATAAGCCAACCCTCGGGCTTCAGTATGTCATAACCAGTTTCTGGGTTAGTATGTCATAACCTGGGGTTGAATTAACACCCTTTTCTTTCTACTTTTTTGAGCTTTTATGGTATACCAGAAAATTTACCAGATGCTGAACTACTAAGTAGAAAAGGCACATTTCCCCTTTTAGAAGTGTATCATTTATAGGAATCTAATCTATAAGTAAACCAATAATGAGTTGCTAGGATGGAGATTTCACCAAAACTCATTAGAACCACCTAGTTTCTTGTGAAAAGTCAGCAAGGCAAATATCTCAGAAAAAAAAGGAACAACGTGTCAGTGGCAAAAAACCGTACTTCTGAAACTATAAAAGATTTGATCATTGCTAGAGTATGAAAGGCTAAGGACAAAAAAGTAGGAGGTCAAGCTGGAAAATTTGACAAGGATCCGAGAACAAAAGATGTTGAATACATTTCAATGTAATTTTGAGTTTTACCTTTCTTTCATTCTTTCAAAACTGTTGAGTGTCTCTGATGTGCTAGGCATTCTAGATGAAAGGGAAACAATTGCTGATTTCAAACAAGGGACAATCTAATCAGCTTGTCATTTTAGAAAGACTCTGGCAGCAGTGTGGAGGGCTGATCACAAACCAGAGACGGGTAAAGAAGGTATAGCCACAGGGAGGGTGAAGGTGCTGAAGCTTTTGGGATGTGGCAACATGGCGGAAGAGGAGGAACAAGATTAGAGAAATGTATGGGAGGTGAATGAGTAAGACAAAGGTTGATTCAAATAAAAAGAAGGAGGATGACTTCCAAATTCCTAGTTGGGAAAACCACAAAAAGGATAGATTCATTTTTAATAAGATAGAGAATTCAAGAAGAGGAGATTTGAGCCAGGAAGGGAAAAAGAAGTAGGGCATCCAATGATCATTTTGGTTTTTGTTTTTGAGAGAGGGTGTGTGTATATGTAAGAAGAGGGAGGGGCGGAGTGTCTGGGTGGCTCAGTGGGTTAAAGCCTCTGCCTTCGGCTCAGGTCATGATCTCAGGGTCCTGAGATCAAGCCCCGCATCAGGGCTCTCTGCTCAGCAGGGAGCCTGCTTCCCCCTCTCTCTCTGCCTGCCTCTCTGCTTACTTGTGATCTCTCCGTCTGTCAAACAAATAAATAAAATCTTAAAAAAAAAAAGGAAGAGGGTGGGGCAAAGGGAGAGAGAGAGAGAGAGAGAATCTCAAGCAGACATCATGCTGAGCAAGAAGCCAGAGGTGGGACTTGATCTCATAACTTGAGATCATGACCTGAGGTGAAATCAAGAGTCAGTTGCTTCAGGGACTGAATCACCCAGGCACCCCTGGTGATTGGCCTTGAAGTTTAAAATATAGCTCTGGAGAGCAGGATGGAGAAGTGGGTTGGAGATATAAATTGAGTCCTCAGTGAAAAGTAAAAGCTGATGGGCATGGATGGGATGACCCACAGGAAATGTGCAGAGCATGCGAAGAATTGGTTAGAAGAGTTCTAGAGTTCTAGAAAAACAACATGTTAAAAATACACTGAAGGGGCACCTGGGTGGCTCAGGGGGTTAAAGCATCTGCCTTTGGCTCTGGTCGTGATCCCCGGGTCCTGGGATCGGGCCCGGGTCGGACTCTCTGCTCACTGAGGAGCCTACTTCCTCCTCTCTCTCTGCCTGCCTCTCTGCCTGTGATCTCTCTCTGTCAAATAAATAAATAAAATCTTTTTTAAAAAGACACTGAAAAGGAAGACTTTTCAGAGGTGTAAAAATCAAGCAACAACAGAGTTTCAAAAAGGTAAAATGCTTCTAATATTTTGAATGCCATAGGTCAAAATAAAATACAAATGAAACAGTGGTTGAATTGGAAGTCACAGAAACAGGAAGAGTGTCAGTCGTTAGAAACCAAGTATCAGCAAGTTGAGAGAACACTAAGACGGAAAAGAAGCAGAGAAGACAAGGGGAAGTTATTCTTTCTAGTTTGGGGGTCAGGAGAATAGATATTGATGGCCACAGGGGAAAAAAGGATGAATGCTCAAGGAAGAGTTGTCATTCTGTTTATTTGTTTTTAAGAGGCCAAAGCCTTATCCATTAGCCTACTGGGGCTTTCTTGTTTGTTTTTAAACTGAGGATGATTTGAAATAATAATTTGATAAAGAGAAAAATCAAAGGAAGTGTTTAAAGATACAAGAGAGACTTTTGCTTCCACTTTAAGACATAAAAAGTCTCAAGAGAATGTCTCTCCCTAAAGAAAAAAGTAGCATAATCTATAAAACAGTAGGTTTTTTTAAAGTTTATTTGGAGGTGAGGTCACAAAGAAACATGCTCAAATGAAACCTAGAAAATTATTATTCTCTCCTAGAAGAAGAATCCCGTAGCTGCTTTTATCCTCACAGAGCAGTGGTACAAGGTAGAAGTTGCCACACATATGGGGGGGAAAACACAACAATTTTCCTAATTTTATCAAGCCAGGAGGCGGGCAGCATGAAGTTTTAGAAGCCCTTGGAGTTTCAAACAAACAAAAAAATTGTACTTCCTCCCACCAATTCTTTTCCATGGGTCCTCACTGAGCACTCATAAGAAAGATTAGCAGTAGGACAAGAGAGCAGACAGACTCCCTGTGCCCAAAGCATAAGACACAAAAGCTACGGAACACTGAAGGCAGAGCAGGGGACTGAGAGAAGTCAACAACTATTCCAGCCCCTTCATGGAGTCATCAGAGGAGGTACAGAAATGCTAAAGGACTACTTCCCCCACATTGCAAGTACACAGAGATTGTTGACAGGTAGTTGGGGCAGGGAAATCAAGACAAAAACTCTAGCACTCAGATCAAAAGTCCCAAATAAAGGAAGGCTCAATTTTATCATCATATAATTTGAGCACTGTGGTAAGCTAATCTACCCAATGCAAGCACACAACCTAGACCTCCTGACTGAGCGCTTGCAGACTGAGTCAGCTCGCCACTCATAACATGACAGAAGGAACATGCCTTATCTTGGCAGAAATATTATTTATTTTAGTATCTCTTTTTTTTTTTTTCACAGAATTCCAGCATCCAATTAAAAAAAAAAAAAAGACACAAAAAAGCAGGAGAACATGACCTATTATCAAGACAAGAAGCAGTCAGTGGAACTATACCAGAGATGGATGAGATGCTGAAATTATTAGGTGGGGACCTGTACGATAAGGTTAAAAAATAGGTTAAAGAGTCTGTAAAACAACCAGAGGGTTTTGAAGGGGCGGGGGCTGGGGGAGGTTGAGGAACCAGGTCGTGGGTAATAGGGAGGGCAAGTACTGCATGGAGCACTAGGTGTGATGCCAAAACAATGAACACTGTTATGTTGTAAATAAACAAATTTAAAAAAAATAGGTTAAAGAGTCTTATTTAAAAAGATGAAAAGTTTCATGAACAGGTGATGAAGACTACAAAAAGTCAAGGGGACATTTGAAAAATAAATAAGAGGGGCTCCTGGGTGCCTCAGTCAGTTAAGCTTCCGACTCTTGATTTTGGCTCAGATCATAATCTCAGGGTCATGAGATCAAGCCCCGTGTGGGGCTCTGTGTTGGGCATGAAACCTGCTTAAGATTCTCTCTTGGCGGTTCCTGAGTGGCTCAGTGGGTTAAAGACTCTGCTTTTGGCTCAGGTCATGACCCCAGTTTCCTGAGCCCTGCATTGGGCTCTCTGCTCAGCAGGGAGCCTGCTTCCTTTCCTCTCTCTTTGCCTGCCTCTCTGCCTACTTGTGATCTCTGTCAAATAAATAAACAAAACCTTAAAAAAAAAAAGATTCTCTTTCTCTCTCCTTTTAGCCCTTCCCTCCTCTCTAAAAATAAATAAATAAGATATCAAGGATCAAAAACTCTCTCAGTGAACTCAGCAGACTGAATGGTGCTGAGGGGAAAAATGAGTAAAACTAAAGTAAAACTGAGGGGAAAAATGAGTAAAAACTAAATGAATAAATGTAAATTCAAGGAGGAAAAAAAAATTTCACATAAATAAAGTCAACATCCAAGATCTATGAAATATTATCTTGTAATCTAACATACAAAGAGTCTCAGAAAAACAAGAGAGAAAGAACAAGGCACTGAAGAAATATTTGAAGAGGTAATGGCTGAAGCTTTTAATAATTAATAAAGAACCAAAACCACAGACCCAAGAATCTTAGCAAACTTCACGCAGTAAACATACAAAGAAAATCAAACCTAAGGGGGCACCTGGGTGGCTCAGTGGTTTAAGCCTCTGCCTTCAGCTCAGGTCATGATCTCAGGGTCCTGGGATCGAGCCCCACATCGGGCTCTCTGCTCAGTGGAGAGCCTGTTTCTCCCTCTCTCTCTGCCTGCCTCTCTGCTTACTTGTGACTTCTCTCTCTGTCAAATAAATAAATAAAATATTTTTAAAAAAAGAAAATCAAACCTAAGGATCATCAGAATCAAAATAGTGAAAACCAAATAAGAGGAAAATCTTGGAAGTCCCCAAATGAAACGACATATGGTTGATTCTTATCATTTGTGGTAGTTATGTTCAGCAAAGTCACTGCACACATTGAATTAGCAAATACTGAACCATTGTTTCTAGAGAATATATGGGGTGAGGTGTCTGTGAGCCTCTGGTCACATTTCATCGAAGAAGCACTATCTATTACATATAGTCATTGCCAACGTCCACATAAAACAAGCCTGTCTCATTACACAAACTTCGTTTACCACATAACTTTTCCTCATATAAAACTTAGCTGGTATTTCTAGAATTCTTCCACAGCCTCCTGATCTCCAGAACCTGACTTTATGGCAAGTTGAACATTTTTCACATTGCATCACCATTCAAGACATGAAAGTAGGTCAGCACTAACTGAGGTAGGTTTTACACATTCCTTGAACCTAAGAAACATGACAGCAAATTTATCTGGTTTTCTCGTCTCAGAAAAATACTGTCCATTATGCTTTAACGTTGGTCGTCATCTCATGAACCCACAAATTTAGCCACTTTTCTATCTTTTCCATAGCTTCATTACCCAGTATAGAAGTCACTTTAGCACTCTCTGGAGCAGCCTCAGGCAGAGTAGGTGAATTTCCTCTTCCTTTTTCTGGATGTACTGTATTTTGGACTCGTTCATATTCAACTCACAGTCAATGGCACTACAACTCACCTGTGAATGAAACTTATCGAAAACATATAATTTCTCCATACGGCACATCACAGCCTTCTTGTGCTTAGGAAGATAGACAGATTTAACTACAGGTGGGGACCATTTGAAATCACCAAAAAAAAAGGGAAAGAAATGCAAAAAATGTGGCCTTAAATAGTCCACAGAATGTACCCTTGTTTAAATGTGAGAGCTAAAAGAAGAAAGTAGGGTGTTGCCTTGTCCAACCATAGCTAAAAACTTGCACATCAGGCAACTCAAATTTTTCATCACTCTGCCCATGTTCATGAGTTACAAAGAAAGTGCCATAATGATTGATTTGCAAGTTACAAACAAATTTTACCAAGTAAGTGAATTTGCAAATCAGAAATCTGTGAATAATGACAATTACATGGATTTCATATATGGAAACAACAATAAGAAAGAAAGCCAATTTCCCAAATGAGACAATGGTGGAATAGCATATTTTAAGTGCTGTAAGAAAAGCCATCGGTGTAGAAGTCCATATTCAACGAAAATATCCTTCAAAGTGAAAGCAAAATAGAGATATTTTCAACCAGATGAAAATGAAAAAAATTAACTTACAGCAGCCCTGCACCATAAAAGTTATTAAAAGAAGTTCCTAATATGACTAGAAATACCAGATGGAAATCCAGTTTTGCAGGAGAGAATACAAAGACACCAGAAATAATAATATGGTGGTACATATAAAAGATCTTTATATTACCATTTATAGTTTTTTTTAAATATTTTTATTTATTTATTGGACAGAGAGAGACCACAAGCAGGCAGAGAGGCAGGCAAAGAGAGTGAGAGGGAAGCAGGCTCCCCGCCGAGCAGAGAGCCCGACACGGGACTCAATCCCAGGACCCTGAGACCATGACCCGAGCCGAAGGCAGCGGCCCAATTAAAGATATATGTGTCTTTCCATTTCTTAAAGAGCCTATTAACTTTTTGAAGCAAAATTATAATTGTAACAATGCTTTGGAGGTTATAGCCTTTATAGAAATAAAATATGCAACACCAGGAGCACAAAGCATGGGAGGTTCACAATTGGAAATATATTATTGTGAAGTTCCTAAATGTTCTGTGAAACAGTGGAATATTTTTAAAGACAGACTATGATAAGTTAGAGATGCATTCTGTAATCTCTAGAACATCATTAGAGAAAAAAAAATAAGAAGGCGTGTTTAAAACAACAACAGAATAGATAAAACAGATCCATCACAAACAAACAAACCTCCAAAAAGGCAAGAACAGAAGAACAAAGAGAAACAGAAAAACAAAGAGCAAACAAGATAAAAAGAAATCAAATAACAAGATAATGTGTTTAAACTCATACATATTAGTGATTTCGTTAAGTGTAAATAGTCTAAATATCCTTATACAAAGGCAGAGCTGGTTATACTAAATAAAATACCAAGACCAAAGTACATGTTGTTAACATGAAACATACATTTGATGATTTTGTAAGGAATGAAAAAATTAACCCTGCAAATGCTATGGAAAGAATCAGATTTATAATATATAATAAAAAAGAGTCTGAGGTATAATATATAATACAAGCAGATGTGGCTATATTACCATCAGGCAAAGCACCTCCAGATGAAGAGTATGACCAGAGCCAAAGAGGGGTATTTTGCAATGATTAAAAGGAAAACATAATAATCTTAAAGGTAGAGGTATGTGACAATAAAGCTTCTAAATACATAACAGGACTAAAAAGAGAGATAGAAAAATCCATAATCTTACTTGGAGAATTTAATACTTTCCAATAACTCATAGAAGAAGACACACACACACAAACCAGTAAAAATGTAGAAAATTTTAACAGTGCTACTGAACAACTTGATCTAATTGACATTTATAGAACATTACACAGAACAGCGTAACATACAGTCTTCCCAAGTGCAGGTGGAACATTCAGTAAGATAGACCATATGCTGGGCCTCAAAATAAGTTGCAATAAATTTCAAAGAATGAACATATTACAGAATTTTTTCTCTGATCACAACTATATTAAATTAGCCATCAACCACAATATCTAGAAAAATTTCCCAAATACTTGGAAATTAAATAGCATGCTTCTAAAGTACCCAAATGTCAAAGGGGAAGTTGCAAAATATGTTAAAATTGTAGAATAAAATAAATTTCAAAATACATATAAGTATAATATGCCCAAATCAGTGGAAGGTAGCAAAAAAGTACATCAAAGAAAATTTATAGCTTTTAAATTCTACATTGTGAAAGAGAGGTCTGAAGTATAAAATCAATGATGTATGCTTTCATCTTGAGCCTTTAGAAAAAGTTTAAAATTGAATTAACCCCAAAGAAGCAAATGGTGGTGTAATAAAGAGTCTCATTCTTTTTTTGATGTTTGTTGCACTTTCCAGCCTCTCTACTCCTACCCTACCGCACTGGAAGACAAATTATTAACAAAGCCTAGGTACTCTCTCCCTTGGTGTCGGTGGCAAGTTCACACCATGCTATTTCATGTTGCGTCCAGGGTCTTCACCCTGCCCCCACCACCTAAACGCAGTAAAAGCCAGGATCTCCTCCCCCTACCCTCTCAAGCCATTCTTAGGTCCACTTGTGAACCTGTCTTTTCCTTCCCAGAAAACCTCATTATATGAGTAATAAACCTTTTCATACCCTCTCAGTGTGTGTATGTGAAACTATCAATCTCAACATCTGATGTAAATTTGAGGTGGAGTGAGGGAATCCATTGCACACCTGTGGGGTAATACAATAGGGAATAATGGAGACAAGGGAAGAAATCAATGAAATAGAAGACAAACAAATAATAGACAAGACCCAAAAGATAAACAAAATTAGTTCTTTTATTTTTTTTAAGACTTTATTTGAGAGAGAGAGAGAGAAAGAGCCAGATAGTGAGAGAGAACAGGAATGGGGAGGAGAGGGAGAAGCAGGCTCCCTGCTAAGCAGGGAGCCCAATGCAGGGCTTGATTCCAGGACCCCGATCATGACCCGAGCTGAAGACAGACACTTAACCCACTGAGCCACCCAGGCACCCCGACAAAATTAGTTCTTGAGAAGATTATGAAGATGAGGAAAATAGAATAACTACTGGGTTAGAATGGTATATGAGGAAAATGGAGAATCTGAAAAGGAGTGGAGAGCTTCGACCCAGAGCGAAGAAAAATGAAGCAGTCTTAGGATCAGGGATGCTTCTTCCACTGAGGAAGCTTCTTTGACTTGCCTTTTTCTCTATGAATGCCTTACAATATAATATATGCATTGAGTCAAAATAATTTTAAGCAAGTCATACAGTGCTTTCTATATGTAATCCTGTTATTTTAATCAATGTTTTTAACCATGGAAGGTGTGGAGGGAGTTGAGCTCCCTGCCATCACTGCCAACCAATGTCAACACAACCTTTGAGAATAGCCTGGGAGGCCCTTCAAACTGTGCTTTCCAACTAATTTTTATTTGTTACTCTGCCACCTCCTACACTGATGAGGCCCTCTCCTGGGTAAGTATTAGTGCAGAGGGTGAGTCTCTGTCAGCAGCACCAGAAAATCAGTTCCCTTATGATAGTTCCACAGAAAAGTTTGAGCACCGTTTCCTAGAAGGAATTATAGTTCTGAGCAACTCAGAGCACCACCTGAGGACCATGTGCAAAAAATTCATCCTGAGGATCTGCTTAAAATGTGGATTCCTTGGTCATACCCCAAACTCAACAAGAGCCCACACCTCAACATTGTGGCCCAGGTGGCCTCCCCACTCACAAAAATTTTAGAAATATCAATATCGAGTATAGTTAAACCAGAAAGAAGAAAATCCCCAACCTTACATGAATTTGGGGTCACCTGCTATCTTTTCTATGATGACTATACTTAAATGTAAGGTAGCATCACTAGCATTTTAGAACCAAAGAGAAACTTACAGTCACGTTTCCTGGAATTGTATAAATATTAAAACTGAGACCCAGATGGCTTGACTGTTTTATCCAAGTAATACAGAGCTAGGCTGAGCTTCAGGACCCAGAACTCACATCTCCTACCCATAGAAGGTTAATTCCCATCAACTACAATTATAATATTTTATTTGTGATCTTAGGCTGCCACAAACAATGAACTTGGAAACCAAATGGAAACTTAATGAATGAAAGGACTGAAAAATAAGTCTCTTCATGCAATTATAGATCATCAAACTGCTGGAAATCACATGGTCCATCAGAAGAGACATTTGGACAGCTTAAAGGACTCATCAATTCTCTTCCCATTTTAAACTTCTGAAAAGGCATGAACTTCTATGTATTCACATTCCAACTGTTACCTAATAGAGCACATGGAGGGCTTTAACCCTTGGGCTGCTCGCCATATTTTTATCTTCATCTTCAGTCTTTCTACCAAAGGAATGTATAGGACATTACCATTAGAGTCATTTGCTCTACCTGGGGGCTATTTACTCTATTTGAATCATTTTTTTCAAATATTGTTACATCCAAAGGCAAAAAAAAAAAATTTTTTTTGATGAAGGTTCGTTTCAGGTTTGCTTATGTGATTTTGTACAAGTTAAATTAGCTAAGCAGAAATTATGCTGGCTAAAATGGATCTCTTAGTCTCTAAATCAATAGCAGAAAATTGTTTCTTAAAAATAATTTGAAGATCATGCTGATCAAATATATTTTAGCCAATCTATCAAGCTTGAGGCTTGAGTTTTAATGACCCTAAGGGAAAGCCATGAGGAATGAAAGAATCCACAGATACAAAGATTGGAAAGAATATTCATGAGTACCTTCCTATACTGAAGTGCTACAGTATCCACCTCAAAGAATAGAATGAAAGAAATTCTGAGGAGTCAAGAGTAAAGGGATATCTGGGAATTTTAGGTAAAAAAGAATGAGGAGAGAATAGCAAGATCTCAACTTCAATTTCTTCACCTGAAACATCGAGATCATCACAGCTGCTTCCATGGTTTTGTACAAACAAAACAAAACAAAACAAAAACAAATTAGGGCATGAAAATTCCTGCCCCAAAACATGGCACATTAATCTAATAAATCAACACGAGCCAATCTAACATTTTTTTTTAAATTTATAAATGGAGGCACCTGGGTGCCTCAGTCTGTTAAGTGTCTGACTGCTGGTTTCAGCTTGGTTCACGATCTTGGGTTTGTGAGATGAACCCTGCACTGGGCTGCACACTCAGCAGGGAATCTGCTTGGGAGTCTGTCTCTTCTTCTCCATATGCCCCTCCATTCTTGTGTGCTCTTTCTCTCTCTCTTAATAAATAAATAAATTTTGTTTAAAAATTAACATATGGTAACTGGATAAAAGTTATTTTCACTTCTAATTATGAACAATATCAAAATATATAAAAGTAGAATTATATAACGAATTCATCATATCCCTATTACATAGATTTACTAGTGATTAATTTTTGCCATATTTGTTACATTTATACACACACACATATATATTTATACAAACTCACACACAAGAACACTGAAAAAATTTTTTTAATTAATTAATTTATTTTTTCAGCGTAACAGTATTCATTGTTTTTGCACAACACCCAGTGCTCCATGCAATACGTGCCCTCCCTATTACCCACCACCTGGTTCCCCTAACCTCCCACCCCTGCCCCTTCAAAACCCTCAGGTTGTTTTTCAGAGTCCATAGTCTCTTATGGTTCACCTCCCCTTCCAATTTCCCTCAACTTCCTTCTCCTCTCCATCTCCCAATGTCCTCCATGTCATTTGTTATGCTCCACAAATAAGTAAAACCTTATGATACTTGACTCTCTCTGCTTGACTTATTTCATTCAGCATAATCACTTCCAGTCCCGTCCATGTTGCTACAAAAATTGGGTATTCATTCATTCTTTCTTTCTTTCTTTTTTTTTTTTATAAACATATAATGTATTTTTATCCCCAGGGGTACAGGTCTGTGAATCACCAGGTTTACACACTTCACAGCACTCACAATAGCACACACCCTCCCCAATGTCCATAACCCCCTTCCCCACTCCCAACCCCACCTCCCCCCAGCAACCCCCAGTTTGTTTTGTGAGATTAAGAGCCATTTATGGTTTTTCTCCCTCCCAATCCCATCTTGTTTCATTTATTCTTCTCCTATCCCCCTAACCCCCCCCCCATGTTGCATCGCCACATCCTCATATCAGGGAGATCATATGAGAGTTGTCTTTCTCCGATGGACTTATTTCACTAAGCATGATACCCTCTAGTTCCATCCACGTCGTCGCAAATGGAAAGATTTCATTTCTTTTGATGGCTGCATAGTATTCCATTGTGTATATATACCACATCTTCTTTATCCAGTCATCTGTTGATGGACATCTAGGTTCTTTCCATAGTTTGGCTATTGTAGACATTGCTGCTATAAACATTCGGGTACACGTGCCCCTTCGGATCACTGTTTGTATCTTTAGAGTAAATACCCAGTAGTGCAATTGCTGGGTCATAGGGTAGTTCTATTTTCAACATTTTGAGGAACCTCCATGCTGTTTTCCAGAGTGGTTGCACCAGCTTGCATTCCCACCAACAGTGTAGGAGGGTTCCCCTTTCTCTGCATCCTCGCCAGCATCTGTCATTTCCTGACTTGTTCATTTTAGCCATTCTGACTGGTGTGAGGTGATATCTCATTGTTGTTTTGATTTGTATTTCCCTGATGCCGAGTAATGTGGAGCACTTTTTCATGTGTCTGTTGGCCATCTGGATGTCTTCTTTGCAGAAATGTCTGTTCATGTCCTCTGCCCATTTCTTGATTCGATTGTTTATTCTTTGGGTGTTGAGTTTGCTAAGTTCCTTATAGATTTTGGATACTAGCCCTTTATCTGATGTGTCCTTTGCAAATATCTTCTCCCATTCTGTCAGTTGTCTTTTGGTTTTGTTAACTGTTTCCTTTGCTGTGCAAAAGCTTTTGATCTTGATGAAATCCCAATAGTTCATTTTTGCCCTTGCTTTCCTTGCTTTTGCCGATGTTCCTAGGAAGATGTTGCTGCGGCTGAGGTCCAAGAGGTTGCTGCCTGTGTTCTCAAGGATTTTGATGGATTCTTTTCTCACATTGAGGTCCTTCATCCATTTGAGTCTATTTTCATGTGCAGTGTAAGGAAGTGGTCCAATTTCATTTTTCTGCATGTGGCTGTCCAATTTTCCCAGCACCATTTTTTGAAGAGGATGTCTTTTTTCCATTGTACATTCTTTCCTGCTTTGTCGAAGATTAGTTGACCATAGAGTTGAGAGTCTATTTCTGGGCTCTCTATTCTGTTCCATTGATCTGTGTGTCTGTTTTTGTGCCAGTACCATGCTGTCTTGATGATGACAGCTTTGTAATAGAGCTTGAAGTCCGGAATTGTGATGCCACCAACTTTGGCTTTGTTCTTCAATATTCCTTTGGCTATTCGAGGTCTTTTCTGGTTCCATATAAATTTGAGGATTATTTGTTCCATTTCTTTGGAAAAAATGGGTGGTATTTTGATAGGGATTGCATTAAATGTGTAGATTGCTTTAGGTAGCATAGACATTTTCACAATATTTATTCTTCCAATCCAGGAGCATGGAACATTTTTCCATTTCTTTGTGTCTTCCTCAATCTCTTTCATGAGTACTTTATAGTTTTCTGCATATAGATTCTTAGCCTCTTTGGTTAGGTTTATTCCTAGGTATCTTATAGTTTTGGGTGCAATTGTAAATGGGATTCACTCCTTAATTTCTCTTTCTTCTGTCTTGTTGTTGGTGTACAGAAATGCAACTGATTTCTGTGCATTGATTTGAACACTGAAAAATTTTTAAAGTAAATGAAAAACATTTCAACATTTCCCCATTAAATATTTCAGCATCCATTTCCTAAAAATGGTGCATTTTCTTCGTAACCCTACCATTATGACACATTAGAAAACTAGCACTGATTTTTTTTATAATAGACCTTTTTTAAGAGCAGTTTTAGGTTTGCAGTACAAATGAGCAGAAAATAGAGAGAGTTCCCATGTTGCCTTGTCCCACATATTCACAGCCTTCCCCATCAACATCTCACACCAGAGTGGTGTATTTGTTAAAATCAACAAATTGGCTTGACTTATTTCACTCACCAATATCTCTTCTAGTCCCGTCCATGTTGATACAAAAGTTGCATATTCATCCTTTCTGATGAAGGCATAATACTCCATTGCATATATTACGACCATAACTTCTTTATCCATTATTCTGTTGAAGGACATCTTGGTTCTTTCCACAATTAAGCAACTGTGGCCATTGCTGCTATGAACATTGGGGTACAGGCAGCCCTTCTTTTGACTAACTCTGTATTTTGGGGGTAAATACCCAATAGTGCAATTGCAGGGTCATAAGGTAGTTCATTTTTAATTTCTTAAGGAATCTCCACACTGTTTTCCAAAGTGGCTGCACCAACTTGCATTCCCACCAACAGGGTAAGAGGGTTCCCCTTTCTCCACATCTTCTCCAACACTTGTTGTTTACTGTCTTGTGGATTTTAGCATTCTAACTGGTGAAAGGTGGTATCTCAATGTGGTTTTGATTTGAATCTCCCTGATGGCTAATGATGATGTACATTTTTTCATGTGTATGTTAGCCACTTGCATGTCTTCTTTGGAGAAGTGTCTGTTCGTGTCTTTTGCCCATAAGTCAAACAGATAGAGTCAATTATCATACGGTTTCACTTACTTGGGGAGCATAAGGAATAACACAGAGGACATTGGGAGATGGAGAGAAGTGAGTTGGGGGAAATCAGAGGGGGAGATAAACTGTGAGAGACCGTGGACTCTGAGAAAGAAACAGAGGGTTTTGGAGGGGAGGGGGTGGGGGACTGGGTGAAGCTGGTGATGGGTATTGTGTAGGACTAGTATTGTACGGAGCATTGGGTGTGGTGCATAAACAATGAATTTTGGAATACTGAAAAAAAATTAAATTAAATTAAAAATAAATAAATAAATAAAAGCAACGAATCTACATTGCCATATCATTATCACATAATGTCTATAGTTTACATTACAATTCTTGGTGTTACACATTCTGTGGATTTTGACAAACTGTGAAGTCATATGTACCTACCATTACAGAATGGTTTCACTCCCTAAAAGTTCTCTGTACTCTGCCTATTCGTCCTTCCCTCCCACCTAATACCTGATCTTAGTATCGCCTCCCAATTTTACCTTTTCAGAATATCATACAGTTGAATCATTATGCAGCCTCTTCAGACTGGCTTCTTTCACTTAGTAATATGCATTTAAGTTTTCTTCATGTTTTTTCAGGGTGTGAAGCTCATTTCTTTCCAGTACTAAATAATATCTTTTTGTCAGGATGTACCATGGTTTATTTATCCATTTACCTATTTAAGGACATCTTGGTTGTTTCCAAGTTTAGGTAATTATGAATAAAGCTGCTATAAACATCTGTATGTAAGTTTTTGTGAAAATACACATTTTCAACTCATTTGGGTAAATATTGAAAAAGTTATTATTAGATCATGCATTGAGAGTATGCTTAGTTTTTTAAGAAACTGCTTAACTGTCTTCCAAATTGGTTGTACCATTTTGCACTCCCACTAGCAATGAATGAAGAGTTCCTGTTCCTCCATATCCTCACCAGTATTTCGTGTTGTCACTATTTTGAGTTTTGGCCATTCTAATAGGCAGGTAATGGTATCTCATTTTTTTAAATTTGCAAGCCCCTATTGACACATGACATTTAGCATCTTTTAATATGCCTATCATGTCATTCACTTTCTTATTGTTGAGTTTTAAGAGTTCTTTACATTTATCAAATAACAGTCCTTTTCCAGATACATCTTTGGAAATATTTTCTCCCATTCTATGGCTTGTCTCTTCAGTTTCTTAATACTGTTTTTCACAGACTAGAAGTTTTTAATCAAGTTCAGCTTATAAATTATTTCTTTCCTGGATCATGCCTTTGGTGTTGTATCTAAAAAGTCATCACCATTCCTAATGTCATCTAAAGTGTCGCTAATATTATCTTCTAGAAATTTTGTGCCTTTGTATTTTACATTTAGGTTCTATGATCAATTTTGAGTCAACTTTTGTGAAAAGTGTAAAGTTTGTGTCCAAGTTCTATTTTGTTTTGGGATTTTGTTTGTTTGTTTTTGACATGTGGATGTCCAGTTGTTTCAGCACCATTTGTAGAAAATACTTTCTTTTCTCCATTGCATTTTTTACTCCTCTATCAAAACTCAGTTGACTATATCTGTGTTAGTCTACTTCTGGTTTCCTTATTATGTTACATTGATTTTTCTTACACCAATTCCACACTCTCTTGATTACTGTAACAGCTAACTTTTTTCATATCTTCTAACATCCTGTCTATATCCCAATTTCCTTGATTATCCCAGAAACATCCCTGGAAAAAAAAAAAACAACGCTTTTTTGGAGATAGTTCATTTGTGAGAAAATTTTAAGAATCTAAGAACAAAAACAGACAATGGAAGAATGTCCATAAAGTCCAAAACTTTCTGGAAAATACATCCTTTTCTATAACTGAGACATAAAGATAGAAAAATCTGCTCTACCACAGAGAAATGTCTCACTGAAATAAATGTACCACTCCAGATATAATTATTTCTAAAAGCAATTCAATCTGAATGAAGGGTAGGCAAGATTTTTCTCTACTAATTTTGCAACTTATCATCAATTAAATCTGAAATTCTACCTCATAGCTTAAAGGTCTTGTCATCTCATATATGACTAGTATATTACAAATTTATATGTAGAGTAGGAATTTATGTTCTTAGCAACATGCCTTTTTTCAAATAATAACATCTCAAGGGTTTTTGCTGGAATGAAATGAGTTCATATACATTATGACCAATGCCTGTCACATAGTAAGTGCCACAAAAGTATTATCAATGATTATATGATAGAATAAAATCTTTAGTTTGAAGTGTATATAAATCTTCTAGAAGGTCTGTGTTATAATATACTCTAGTATCACACAGATTTTGAGACGGTAAGTACATGTTCATTCTCAGGAATGTGCATTCTAATTAGTACCTCAGGTATCCTGAGAGAGGACAATAGACCACATTTTAAAAAACAGTATTATTGAATTTTAGCTGAAGAACACAAGAGATAAGGATGAGAGAGAATTGGTATGTCATAAAAATGAGATGGATAGTATGACAAAAGGAGAGACCAGCAAAATAACAAGAAAATCAATGGACAATCTTGAAGGTCTACTATGTATAAAACCGTGATAGAAAATGGGGCATGGGGACAAAGACATTAAATACAAACTCTTCTGTGTGTGTGTGTGTGTGTCTGTGTGTGTGTGCAAATAAGGTAATGCCTGTTCTTAGAGACTCACCCCACAAGTATCCCAAGACACAAGCCTTTGAAAATTCACGTAACTGCAACAGAGCAAAGGGGCGATGTAAAAATAATCACCGAGAAGAGAAATTTTCATTCTCCCCACAAACCACACAGGAAAGGGATTTTTAAGACAAATTTTAAAGAAAATCTGATTTGCCATCTTTTTTTTTAATATTTTATTTATTTATTTGACAGAGATCACAGGTAGGCAGAGAGGTAGGCAGAGAGAGAGGGGGAAGCAGGCTCCCTGTGGAGCAGAGAGCCCGATGTGGAGCTCGATCCCAGGACCTTGGGATCATGACCTGAACTCAATGCAGAGGCTTAACCCACTGAGCCACCCAGGCACCCCTGATTTGTCATCTTTTGAGTGTCATTTCCAGTTGTAACTGAGGAGTCACCTTTTGAAAAATAATAATAATGATGATGATGATGATGATGATGATGATGATGCAAGGTCTATACCCTAGACCTTCATTCAGATGAGTATTGCAATGAAGCAGAATACAATATATTTTTTCATGTTTTTTAAAATCAATGAATGAAATAGATTAATATTCTATGGACTAAACATATACAGATGTGGAGATGGAGATTTATGTATGTAATTGTTTTCTTCCTTCTTTTTCTATCAGTAATTAATTTGCATGATTTCATAGAAAACGTACATACACTATTTCTCCATATAGAAGAAATAGAAACACAGAGAAGACTCAAGGAAATGCTCCAATAAGTGATCTAAATGGGAAACTGTGGAGGGTTCCTCATTACTAATAGGAGAAATGATTCAAGTAAAAGCAAAATGAAAAATGTGTTTTTAAAAGCCATATTATTTCTGAGCATTACGGAAAGTTTCTCAGCAAGCTCTGAGAAGCTGCTGGTTTCTGTTGAGCACTGTTTGTTCTCATTGTCTCTGACTTACAGATCATATCCCTGATACTGTCACCAAATCATTAAATGATCTTGGGATAGTTTCTTGCAAAACTTGGTTTCTCTGTTTACGAAGTGAGAGTAGTAATCCTTGACACCCTCATGCTTCACTGAGTTATTTCAAAAATTAATGAGTCACAAAGGCTTTGAGCTGCTCTGATCAAAGGTACTGTGTATAACTACAAAGAATTGTTATTATTTACCAGTAGCCCCTTTTTATTGTGCCACTAATGAGCATTGTGGTCAGCAATAACTTATTAGGGGGGAAAGAGAGGTGAAAGTTAAAAAGGCTGTTTCTCTCCATATTCAGATATAATTCTTGTTAATATTAATTGGTGTTATGCAGACATATTGAAAATGGGCTTCCTGAAGTCTAACAGTTCCTGTTGGGAAGTCTTTGTAAATATACTTAGCCAACATTGTGGGGTTAGAGGATTGTGCATACTAGGACTTTTTCTTGGATGCGTGCAGTTTCTACAGAGAACTCATGTTTCAACCGACTTGGTACATAGGAATCAGCATCAAAAATTCTCATTAAGATGATTTTCTCATATATCCTTTTTTTTTTTCATTTTAATGATCCTTAAGCAATTTCACTGGTAATTATCTTTCTCTCTCCACACATACACACACACACACACACACACACACACACACACACACACTCTTTTGCACCTCACTTTTTTTTTTGGAAATGAGGTCATCCAAATTTTCATTTCAAGAAGCTAAGAGTCAAACAGTTGGGTTTTGCTGGAAATTTTCAACCCCAGGATTATACATGTGTTTTCTGTTTTTTCTCAAACCTGCTCCACTGTACCATACATTCTATATTCTAACACATTAAATGCTCAGAGTGAGCAACTGAACTGACAAAAATGGTACACATTCAGCCATGTTTGAAAAGATTTCATCCTTTCCAAATTGATAGATGGCACAGAATCGTGGTGGTACAAATCAGATTTCATATGATTGAAGAAAAGTTTCTAAACATTAACCATAAAGTAGGCAATTTTATTTTATTTTGTCTCTCCTAAAAGTGCATGTCAAAAATCTTCTCCCAGGAATATTTAGAAGCACTTTGGGTCCCTGATAGGCAAGAAGGAGTGCAACTTCTCAGAGCCTTGGCAGTCCACCTGTCTCTGAACAGCCTTCTTTCTCAGCCCGAGGCCTCTCTGCCATGCAAAGCTCTATCCTAAAATAAACAAAGCACTCAGCCACTAGAAGCACTTCAGCTAAAACGTTTGTGAAACAAGTACATTCTTCAGGACTCAGGGCAAATGAATTTTTCATGAGCTAAGATCTATGCAGAGAAGTTTTCATAAAAACCTAGTATTTTTTAAGGAAGAGTTCTACAGACTGAATTGTGTTCCAGCAAAATGCATATGTTTAAACCTTAATCCCCAAGGTGACTGTAGTGGAGATGGGCCTTTTGGAAATAATTAGATTTCGATGAGGTTGTTGAGGGTAGATAGAACCTTCATGATGGGATTACCACCCTTATAAGGATAGCCAGAGAGTTTGTGGTCTTTCTCTTTCCCTACCATGTGAAGGTATGGGGGAAGGCAACCACCTACAAGCCAGGGACAGAAATCTCTCCAGAAACCACCCACATGGGCACCCTGATCTCAGACTTCCAGCCTCCAGAAGAGTGGGAAACAAATATCCGTTGTTTAAGCCACCCAGGCTGTGGTATTTTGTTATGACAGCCAGAGTTAAAGAATACAAAGAACAGTAGCCACAGGCTGTCATGACGTTGTTTCATCTTAACATATAAAAATTCTAACTGGATTCATTGACCTTAGGAAGATATGTTAGGAGGTGAATGGTTCAGATGTTTTGCCAGTATTCCTTTATCCAATATGCTAGGTATCAAATGCCCATTCAATAAATAGCTAATTAGCAAATACTGAACTCCAGGATGGGTGTTGGGTAGAAAGACGTACACACAGGGCAAAGCTGCTAACTTCAAGGTGAGTGGAACATGATAGCAATATGTTACTCAGAGAATGCAAGATAGGATTTGACAAAAGGAGAGCAGATTAAGCTTCCTAAAAAGAAAGAAAGAAAGAAAGAAAGAAAGAAAGAAAGAAAGAAAGAAAGTAAGAAAGAAAGAAAGAAAGAGTAGTAGAATGTGACTAACTACAGATTGTGGAGAAGAATTTTATTTTTAATATGGTATGTATTTGGGAACGACAGTCCTTTTTTAAAGTGAAACAAGGTATATAAGGTATGAATTCAATAGTAGGTAGTGTAAAATGCTAGCCACTTCTTTTTAATGCTCTGTATTTTCAAAAATAACAGAATGATTATTTTGTAATTCATTCTTTCTTAGACATTATTTTACCTGCAAGGAATGTCACTGAGTCTTTAGGCTATGATAAAAATGTCTCAACTTTGGTTCTTGGCGGGGTTTTGAAGTTTTTGTTTTATCAAATACAAGATGAAATAGTGTCATCACTCACTTCATAAGATATATTGGTCCATATTTCTTATAAAATAATTTAAAAGGTGTCAAAAGCACTTACTTGGCTTAGAATGTCACTTCTCCAAAATACCAGATAAATGACAGAAAGTTTACATTAAAAGCCATATTCCATGAACACTATGAACTGCCACAAACAATATACTATAATGGTTAAGACCCTCTGTTTGAATCCTGGCTCAGCAACTTAGCTACAAACCTTCAATTAGCCTCACTATGCCTCATGTTGCTCTTCTATAAAATGAAAATAATAATTTGTTCTTAAGGCTGTTGTGAGGTTAAATTATGTGAAGAATGTAAAATAGAATCAGTAAGCATGCAATGAATGTTCACTACTATATTATTTAAGAAACTTTTTCTGGGTTTGGATGTCATTTCCTTTTCTTATCTAATTGCTCTGGCTAGGACTTCTAGTACTATGTTTAATAAAAGTGGCAAAAGTGGGCATTCTTGTCTTATTCCAGATCATTGAGGAAAAGTTTTCACCTTTTCACCACTGACTATGATGTTAGCTGTGGGCTTGTCATAGCTGGCCTTTATTATGTTGATGTACATTTCTTTATACCTAATTTGTTGAGATTTTGATGACAAGTGAAATAAGCTAGATAGAAAAAGACAAATACTATATGGTATCTTTTATATGTGAAATCTTAAAAAAAAAAAAAAAGTCAAATTCATAGAAACAGGGTAGAATGGTAGCTGCCCCAGTGGGGAATATGAGAAATGGGGAGATGTTGATCAAAGGCACAAACTTTCAGTTATAGGTTGAATAACTTTGAAAGATCTAAGGTATAACATCAGGACTATAGTTAATAATACTAGACTGTACTAGTTTTTGCTAATTTTGCTAAGATAGTAGATCTTAGCATTCTCACCAAAACAAACAAAAAGGTATATCAAGTCATCACATTATATACTTTAAATATATTACAGTTTTAGTTTTCCATTATACCTCAATAAATCTGTGAGAGATAAAAGCCTTTTTCTCTAGTCTATGACACAAATATTTTAACTACAATTGAGATATGTATGAAAGTATCAAATTCAAACACTCTACATAGTGACATTAGACTGTAGTAGAGAAAATTAATATCAGAGAACATTTATATGCTAAAGATAGCCATGAGAATTTTACCCTGTCAGTTATCCACAGAATTCACTCACTCATTTATTCATTCATTTAAAAATGAGAGTATACTTCATGTTTTCTGCCAAGCTCTGCACTTGGTGTTGAACAAATTAAAAAAAAACAAAAACAAAAACAAAAACCACCACCAAAAACAAAAACAGGATCTTCATGTAAAGAAGCTCATGGAATATAGCATAAGTATCTTTACTTATTTACTGAGGTACTACTGTAAGTGTTAAATATCATGCGTGGGGGTTCTCTTCTCTTGAACACAATGTAGCATTCTCGTTTCTGTCGTATTTAGCACAAGTTTTCATTTGCTGATATATAACTGAGGGCTGAGTTTCTGAAGGAAATTTGGTTATACAAGGAACATATAAGAGAATGGGAGGAATTGGGCAAAGGAGAGTAGAATTATAAAATAATTTGTCAAACTGACGCTGTTTTGTTTTACAAATATATGTAATAAAATCACATTTTGTGTGGCATTCTTAGCATGATGAAGTTGCAAAAAAAAAAAAAAGTTATATAAAAAGTAGCATGGTTTGCCCTCAAACAGCAAACAAGAAACCCTTTCATCAATATCTGTGTTTCAGAAATGTCCCTCTGTCTTCCTAAAGGTGAGAAGATACCTGGTCAAAATGCTAACTGACAGACACTTGAGCTTGCCTTGAACTTTGAGCAAGCCTGATTGTTGGTGGTGGACTACCTACTGATAAAAGATAAAGGGGAATGGCTAGACATGTCAGGAAACACTTTACTACAATTTGAAATTCAGAAGTTTAGAACAGGATCTAGAAGTTTAATAGAATATGACAATCTATTGAAGATATTCAGCTCCCCTACTTTGTTTTTTCTGACACATAATTTAACACATATAAACCTATACTCCAAAACATGACACTTTCTCCTTCCTTGACCCAATTCCAAGCAGCAGTACGGTGGCTTCATGTTCTGGAACATGTCCCAGGAGGCTCCTAGGAGCACATGAGTCATACTCTATGGCTTACTTGACTACTAAAAGAAAGCCATTTACCTTTCATCTGAAATAAAGAATTTTTGTTCTTTAGATTTGTATCCAATAATACAACCTCAAATTCTCTGACAGTTTAGAGATACTGAATTTTCAGTTCTAAGAACTTATGCTAATGGAGATCTTTAAAGAATGATCAGCACACCCAGTCTCTAGATACACAAAACGTTATCCTTGGACCATGTTTGTACACCAGAGATAGATGCCTATAGAATTAGTTGCCTTAGTCATTCTGTTATGCTATGTGCCCCCACATCTTTTCATGATAGAAATTTCTTCAGTGACCCCAATTGCCTAATTATCAGCTTTAATAGTGCCTACTACTGGAAAGGAGGAAGGAAAGAAAAGATGGAGAAAAATTTATGTTTTATATCAACAAAATTTATGGTTTAATATCAACAAACTACTTTGTGAATCACAGCAAAAATAAAAAGATAAGATGTAAAACAAATCTCAATGAAAAAAGTAACAACTCATAATATTTTTTGTTTTGTAAATCTCTTTTCTCTTAGAGGTGCTGATAAAATGCGAACTGACAGTAAGTAAATAAACAATTGATTGTGGCTGCATTAGGTAAAGATTTTCAGAGCAAAGATAACATCACTGAAATGTGTTTACTCATTCTAGATGGTAACCTGCTGCTCCTTCAATACCAGTCTGCTTTGGCAAAAATGCCTCCATCTGAACATTCTGCACGCCAGGTAACTAATGAGGAATTAAAAAATAAATACATAAAATGGGAACTAAGTAAGGAAAAATTGGAGTGCCATAAATTGGACAGCACATTTTTTTAATATAGATTTAACCACATATTAAAACTGAAAGGGATTCCATGAGGTTTTAATTTGGAAAATTGTATTTCTGCTCTGGAGAGCCATCTTTCACATTTATAATAATGTGGCATTTTCCCTGCCTACGTCAGAAAAAGCACTGAATTAGCTGATGCTTGCCAACTATGGACCATGGCAGGGTCATTATGGTTTCCCTTGAATTAACATGTGGAAAAGCACTACTGCTTTTTTTTTTCCCACTATGAAATAATGTTAGCACTCTTGTTATGTTTATCTCTATAATTTTATTCACTATATCTTCATTTATATTTACACTTAATGTAATATTTAAGAAGTGATAGATAAGCTACCGTATTGGTTAAATAATAAAATAGAAGTTTAGCTCATATAAATGTCTTCAGTGATTTTAAAATTCCACCTATCTCAAAAAGTTTTCTATGTTAACCACAGCGTAGACTATGCTCTGACTTATAGAAAATATTCTGATTAATCTGTTAAGGAGTCTTGTGACATACATCTTTTATTTGTGGAGATCTTATTATGGATTTTACATGTCTACATTTTCTCTCATATTCAAGAGTGAGGGATCATACTTGACTCTCATTCACACATGCTAGACTTGATTCAAAATCGCCCATTGCCAAATGTCAGGCAGTTATGAAAAAAATTTAGAAAAGTAGGGTAGCTGCCAATACACACTGATGAGCTTTTCAGACTGTCTCCATGAAAGATCCTTGGTTCAAGCTAATATATTATTTCAACACTATCCTAGATGCTATATCTCATTTTTAAAGTTGACAAAAACTTGGGGTGCCTGAGTGGCTCGGTCGGTTAAGCATCTGCCTTTTGCTCAGGTCAGGATTCCAGGGTCCTGGGATCAAGACCCACGTTAGGCTCCTTGCTCAGAAGCAAGTTTGCTTCCCCCTCTCCCTCTGCTGCTCCCTTCTCCTTGTGCTCTCTCTCTCTCCGTCAAATAAATAAATATTTTTTAAATTAAGAACAAAATCAAGGGCGCCTGGGTGGCTCAGTGGGTTAAGCCACTGCCTACGGCCCAGGTCATGATCTCAGGGTCCTGGGATCAAGTTCCGCATCCGGCTCTCTGCTCGGCAGGGAGCCTGCTTTCCCCTCTCTCTCTGCCTGCCTCTCTGTCTACTTGTGATCTCTCTGTCAAATAAATAAATAAATAATCTTTAAAAAAAAAAGAATAAAATCAAGACAAAAACTTAAAATAATTTTCCTTACTATAGTATATGAAACATAAGCCATTTCTTAAAACCTCCCATAAGCATGGCTTCCTAATGAAATAAACTAACTATATGAATTATTATTAAAATTCAGAGGAAAACCTGGTTACCTGCAACCAATTAAGAGCAGATACATCACATAAAGTAAATATGAGGAAATGTCCAGGAAAACACTTCCCTCTGGTAGCTAAAAAATAAAATAAAATAATTTTTTTTTAAAAAACAAAACAAAAAAATTTATTGGTCTTCAAAATACAAAAGCCTTGGAATACTCTTTTATAAGAACTGTCATGTCATCCTTATTCACCCTTTTTTTTTCCCATCTTTAATTAATTAATTTATTTTTTCAGCGTAACAGTATTCATTGTTTTTGCACAACACCCAGTGCTCCATGCAACACATGCCCTCCCTATTACCCACCACCTGGTTCCCCCAACCTCCCACCCCCGCCCCTTCAAAACCCCCAGGTTGTTTCTCAGAGTAAAATAAAATAATTTTATTTTTAATTCAATACTCAAAAAACAATGCATTATCGCTTCCCTGGATTTCTTCTGTGAATAAATTTATTAACATTATGCATTTCATTACTGAGATTTATTTCTTACTGGATAATTCTCAGACCGAAGTCATATCATGTCTTTCTTATAAGCTTTCTAATGTCTACAAGATATATAAAGTCAGTGCAAATATTAACAATTAAAGGTCATCATTTGCATAACCCTTGAAATGGGACCTCTCAATTGACTCCAAGACTCAATTGACTCTCAGATGCATGCCCATTGCTCTTTTGGTTTTGTAGTACTCAGTATTATTATTTTTTTTTTCCTTCAGGAAACACATCAACTGTCAGGATCTCTGTCTGTTGAGTTTTCCCACCACAGTCTCTGTACCAGACAATTCCCAGCCCAGTCCCATGATGTTTTAGTAAAGGTCCTTTTCATTTCTTTTTTTGTGGTCTTGATTCTTTTGTCACCCCACATCCACCACTGCAGGCCATGCAATGTTGAGATGACAAGATATCCAGCCAGTTTCCATATCCATTAATAAGTATAGATAAATAGTTTGAGAATGGACTCACCAAACAGCTCTCACCTCTACTGGGACCTTCTCCTATGCCCATTTAAACACCTTGACTTTGGGACACCTGAGTGGCTCAGTTGGTTAAGCATCTGCCTTCAGCTCAGGTCATGATCCCAAGATCATGGGATTGAGCCCCATGTTGGCCTCCCGCTTCTCACTCTGCCTCTTCTCCCTGAAGGTGCCTTCTCTCTCTCTGATAAATAATCTTTAAATAAAAAAATAAACACCTTGACTTTTTTAAGTATCAGTTCACCCTTAGAACAGCCATAAAAAGTAAGTATAGGTAGGGTTCCTAGGCGGCTCTGTCAGTTAAGTGGCCGATTCTTGATTTTGGCCCAAGTGGTGATCTTATGGTTGTGAGATCAGACCCCACATCCAGTTCCATGCTTGATGCTGAGTCTGCTTGAGATTCTTTCTCTCCCTCTCCCTCAGCCCTTCCCTCCACTCCTACCTTCTCTCTCTCTCCCCTTCACTCTAAATAAATACATAAAATCTTTAAAAAAAACAAACAAACAAACAAAAAAAAAAGGTAAGCATAGGTAACAGTCTCAACAAATATGTAACATAAGTCATAAGAAAAGAGAAACATCAACCGCTGGGCATTTGGGCACATATTAATCCCCACGACCCCCATAAAAGGTTTAAATTATTTCCTCCTACTTTATACAGCGACTCAAATTCATATAAATATCAGAACCAAGGTTGAAAGCCATGAAGTCTAAGACCAAGTCTGAAGTACTTTCCTACACACAAAGTTCACAGAACTTCCTGACACCATGAAGATGAGAATACAGATGACCATTTTTTTCTCTCCCCCTGCCCCTGCCGTTTAAAGAGCTTCTTCTGTGCTGGATTCTTTATGAAAGGCTCCTCTCCTCCTCCTAACAATGGACTGAAGGAAGTACCACTCCCCAGTGATATTTTTTTCCTATTTAGCCTGAATCAGCCTATCTTTCTTCTTGGGGTAAATGAAATAAAACCAGTTGAAGTAAAATTAAATTGTGTGAGGACTCGGATTGATATTGATAAATAACATGAGTTCTGGTTGTTAAACAGTGTATAAAAAATAAGGGGAAAGATTTGGGCAAATCATGAACCATGTGTTCTGCACAGGGGTGTGTTGGCGAGTAAAAACAGTGGACGATATGTAGGACAGACATTTCAACTTGCTATTTTAAAAAGAGACATTATCTTACATTTCTTGATACACATTTGATACGCACCTGTTCCAAGGAAGAACTTCCAAGCAGAATTATACTTTTCTGAACATGTCCCTCAGAGGTCTCACCATAGGCAGAGGTGGCTTGGGGCTCAGGTCTCTTTCTGGAACTCTCTGGCTCTTCAGAATCCACAATCTCCTTGAAGGTCTCATCTATTTACCCCAAGAAAAATCACACAAGATTTGACGTGGCTATTTGTCACTTTAACAGTGGCTTGACACACAGTCATCTAACCACATTTTTTCTTATCGGGGATAAAGCCAGGTTTCCGATAATCTACAGTTTAGCAAGTTATTTTCTGTTTAATGTCCTGGGAAATTGCTAAAGCCCAGAACAAGTTTTAAGATTAAAAAACAAGCCCGATGCCAACAACTTTTGTTCTTCCTGTCATGTTCCCAAAGTGAGTCAAGTACAGGCTCTAAATGAAAGCCTTTTTCCCACTTACCAAATTACCTCCTGAAGTGTAGATACGCCGCTTTTCTGTGTGTTAATATTACATGTTGTTTACCTCACCGTCTCACCACTGTTCACTGCTTTGCTGAAATCAACTTAGGATATGAATAGGTGTAGGAGAAGCCGGAGCCCTTGGGTTCATTTTTCAAGTTAGGATCCCTGAGAACAGTTCCGGAGCTTTGCGAACACAGGACTTCATCTGGGCTGCCTTGTTTATTTGCATAGAAATGACTGCATTTATATAAATGTTATGTGTATTTTCTTTCTCTCGCTATCTTCTGAAAACAGCATCATCTACAAAATGCATCTATTCATCTAGCTCGCGGTACACAGTAAATACACAATAATCCTCTCTCTTCCAGGCTTGGGCAAAATGCTGGAAGATAAAATATGGAATTTTTGCATGCCTCCAAAGTTAGGATTTTAACAAAAACCTAGATACTTTTTCACCAAAGGAAGAGAGCCTGGTGTCCAACAGGACATGAGGTGGGTTACTGGAGAGGAGACCTGGGCTGCTGTAACCAGAGGACTGCTTTCTTTGCTCACTGGTTCACCGTATTACCTTGCACAAATTCTTAAACTTTCTAAGTCTCCATTATATCCTCCTGCACAATATAGCTGACTATATAGTACCGATGAACAGTGCCTGACTATTCATTCTGTAAATTCCATAAGACTTTGGAAAGCTCACAAATGATTTCGAAAGCCTATCAGGTGTACCTGGGCGGCTTCCAGGATCCAAGCTGCAAAGACTTGTCAAAATGGAAAAGACATAATAAGTATAAAAGTGCATTGCCCAATGCCTAGCACGCACACAGACACAAAAAGATATTCAATATGTATGTGCTGACTCACATACTAGACTGAAAATATAGAGACCTCTTTAATTTAAACATAGCCATTTTTTATGCTTAATTTTATGTGTCTGCATGGCTAGACTACAGCGCTCAACTATTTGTTCAAACACCAGTTTAGACGTTGCCATCAAAAGTAATTTTTAGATGTAATTAACATTTATATCAGTAGATTTTGAGCAAAGCAGATCCCCCTCCATGAAGTGAATGGCCTCATCTAGTCATTTGAAAGCCTTAAGAGTAAAGATTAGGGTTTCCTCCAAAAAGAAGGAATTGAGCTTCAAGACTGCAACATTATCTCTTACTTGAACTTCCAGCCTTCTGCCCTGAGGAATTGTGACTCAAGACTTCAACTCCTGCCTGAATTTTATATCAACTCTTACCTGAATCTCCACCCTACCAGTGTATCCTAAGGGATTCAGACTTGCCAGCTGCCATAAATCTCTCTCTCTCTTTCTATTGGTTCTATTGGATTCTGCTTCTCTGGGGAATCCTGACTAATTTTTCATTCAAGTGAGGATCCCTCAAAATGAGGGATCAAGCTGGCCTGAAAAATGAGTCTGTTTGGTTTACAAAGACAAAAAGAAATAAAAAGTTACACAAACTGACAGTAAAAAAAAAAAAAAAAAAAAAAAAAAAAAAGCTAAGGGTAACTGTATCTAGGCAGGAATAAAAATTTTAGGGGATGCTCTTCTATAAATGGGGATAAAAAAGGCAGCCTATCTTTCAGGATTGTTAGGATGCTTAAGTAAGATAATATTTACCCTATTTAGAACTGAACAATGGTTAGGATGATGCCAGACACGTGGTCAGCACTCAGCAAATGTTTAGCTGGTATTAATATTTTCATCATTATCAATTATCTGCATTATTCTCTGTGTGTGTGCTTATGATGTCTGCCCATGTATTAGCGAAAAATTTGATCCCCATAACTACTCCATTGTGGGAGGGTTTGTATGTCCATTTGGCAGAAATGACAAAGAAAGATTAAGAAATTGGTCCAAGGTGACACGGTTACCAACGGAGAAGACTAAGCATAAATTCAATGGAAAAATAACTAAAAATATAGAGGACTTAACCATGACCCCTGTCTCCTCACAAGTAGGTTAAGGAATTATTTAAATAAGAAAGAAACAATGATCCCTTGAGAAGAACTAAGCACACACTGAGAAGAAGAAGAAAAAAAAAACTTAATGAATTTAAATACACGTGGATACAACAATATACTCTTAATGCTTTGGTAAAATCTCAAGTGTGGTTCTGGCATGAATTTATATGCATTAACCTAAGAATTTAGATTTTAGTTTTTAAAGGATTACCTTTAAATTCCTAGATTAATACACATGAGAATTACTTACTTAAAGAGCCTAACATTCACAAGTATGAATTCCCATGCTAAGATTGAAAACAATACAGTGCTTGTCTTCTACCACCCAAAGCATTTCTCTAAGAGCTAAAACATACTCTTTAAAAAGAGTGGCATATAGCACCATATTAGAAAATCCAAATTTGTCATATCCCATTGTAAGATCCTGCAATAGCAAGTAAATCATTTTCACTATCTAGGGTTATAAGTTCTACTGAATTCTAGAAAACTGGGCCATAGTTACCTTCCCCCCAGCTTTAGCTATATTTAAGTATTTGCAACCATCAAAGACACACAAAGGTTCTCAGTGAGTGGTTATATTTAGAAAACACAGATCAACATTTGGAAGAACACATCTTGATGAATTTACAACTAATGTTAATACAAAAGATAGAGAATAATTAGTCTCCTACATTGGGCTTCTCCTTGTTCACTCTTGTCAAACAGCCTCATTAATCGATCACAGAGAATTCTATTATCAACTTGTAGAGGTGCTAAAGAACATATGTACGATAACTTACTCATCAGTTAATTCATAAATATGCAAGTTGAATTACAAAAATATTACTAGGGATTGTGGCTCTTTACTTATTCTATAGGTCATAGACACAAATTCTATTCAATATGCTGTCTTCCTCTGAAATTAAAAAAAAACCAACTTTTCTAAATCAGTGATAACTAGAACAATGACTTTCAAATGTATGTTGCAATGTATTCATATCAGAATAGTTCTTCTCCAAAAAATGATCTAATATTCAGTGGATTATGACATACACTACACAGAAATCATTTCAGAACAAGGCATTATGGTTTGCCAAATCATACAACAGAATATATATGCCAAATGAATGAGTGTCTTCCACTACCTGCTCTCAGCATATCCTATTTTTTACTGCATACATGTAAGAAACAACAAACTTAAGTGGCATTAGGTGGTCTTAAATTCTTTTATATACATTATTGCAATGCAAGAGCAAATACACATGCTACTTAGTTCTTTTGTGAATTTAAAGTAACAAGGTTATGTCATCAAAAATTGGAAACCAGCCAACCAACCAAACATATAAACAAAAAACACGTGATCAAAAAAACCACAGTTCTGGAAAACAGTTTAAAGAATCTTTCTAAGACAACTATCATATGATCTCCCTGGTATGAGGACGTGGAGATGCAACATGGAGGGTTAGGGGGGTAGGAGAAGAATAAATGAAACGAGATGGGATTGGGAGGGAGACAAACCATAAGTGACTCTTAATCTCACAAAACAAACTGAGGGTTGCTGGGGGGAGGGGGGCTGGGAGAGGGGGAGTGGGGTTATGGACATTGGGGAAGGTATGTGCTATGGTGAGTGCTGTGAAGTGTGTAAACCTGGTGATTCACAGACCTGTACCCCGGGGATAAAAATACATTATGTGTTTATAAAAAAATAAGAAATAAAAAAAAAATTAAAAATAAATAAAAAAGTAAAGAGTCTTTCTAGGTAGATCTGTCACTGGATAGAACCAAACATAAATTATGCAAATTTGGGTGACCACCCCAGTCTTAGAATATACATATATACATCAAACATGGCTCCCCTTCCTCTAAGAGGCAAGTGAACTAGCTAAACTGTGGTCGTACTCTTACAGAGGTAGTCTTTAAAAAGCCCACATATTTCTCCTACTCCTTACTTTGCACTCCATGGGCAAGCCAACTCTGAGGATGGTAGTTAATTCTGCAATTCACATCTGAAACTCCAGCAGCAAGTGTTCTAGAAGAGCCTTGAGGGGTTTTCACTGTCCAAGTGAGAACTTCCTGAAAATTCTAGGTCTCCCCTTTCCGTCCATCCCTATGATCTTTGGAACATCAATGTTGGAAAGAAGTTCACCGTAGCCTGTGGCTCATGGACTTGGGATGACTATTCAGGAAAGCCCACACTGCTGGAGTCAGATAGAATGTCTGAAAGTGTAACATAAAAAGGTCTTTGAAGTCAGCTTCTGCTCACGGAAACCTGCAGATGATTTTCTCAAGGATTGGTTGACCTACAAATGTTCTTTCCCTGCCAAGAGCCTGCACAAACCTCCTACCACCCCAACATCTGGGGGAAAGGAAGGGAGCCATCCCCAGAAGACATTTTGCAGGTTGCACTTTAGGGAAGCATTGCCTGCAACTTGACTGATCTATGGCTCATAAGAGAATCTTCCTTGGAAGTTAACAAAGAACAATAGCAGATGCATAGATGGGGAAATTTCTGCAGACGTAATAAAAACCTCCCTATAAGGACTAGGTAATCTTGACAGACCAATGAGAGTCACAGAAAAGAATAATTGAACATGCATTTTGCATGTCAAGGCCAACAGATAGACAAAAGGTAAATGGGATTAGTACAGAGACACCACCTTTAAAGAGAGGCAAATCTACATCCAAATCCCAGCTCCACCACTTACCAGCTCTGTAATCTTGGGGAAACTTCTTAGAGTCTTTGAGCTTTAATCTCCTGGCCCCAAAAACGGGACAGAAGTGAGGGTTAAGAAGATAACACACATACAGCACATTGCTTCATGCCTGGCATATAGTGGGGACTCAGCAAAGGGCAGCCACCCCCATTTCCTTGTTTGTTAACTACTTCGTAATTGTATGAGGTACAGATATTTCAGTAGTTTCGGTTCTGTCATTCTGAACTAGTAATTTTGTTTTCATTATAAAATAATGAATTATAGACAGCTTCTGGAGTGTCATATGAGGGGAACCTGAGCAAGGGGTTCTCATTTTTTTCGTAAGCAGACCTGCTGAGAAACCCCCTCAGGGGTGCTCCAAGAGGACCCTGGAGGGTCAAATGGGTTACATAAGACAGAAACTGAAGGCAAGAGAACATCCCCTTCAAACTCAAATTCAACCATTTGAGACAATCCAGGTACTTTCCCCTTAGACTTTTTCCTCAAAGAGAAAAGTGGGGGAAACCAACAGTACCAAGGCAACTCCTGAGGGGAAAAAGAACAGGTAGTGCCAAAGATAGGGATCTGATCTCTACTCCATGCTTGCCAGATCTCTGTGACCTTAAGATAAACTACTAAATCTTTCTCAGTATGTTTCTTCATCTTACAAATAGAAATAATGACAGCTCCTTTAGATGGTTTTGCATTGTCTGGCCAGAGTGCTATGTCCAGCTTAGGACACCATGAGAACTCAGGAAGTAATAATAACTCATGTGTACAGAAGCCTCGCCATGTTTGGGATATTATGCTTAGCACTTTCCATTCATTTCTTCATTTATACATTCACTCAACAAGGACTTCTCAAGTCAACACTTGCTCTATGCCAACCACTGTGCTAAGCCTTAAAAATTCATCAGCAAGCAAGGTAAGCAGACTCTTCCCTCTTTGTGTTCAAGAGATGGCTTAATGGAGAGAAACACATTTTTTCACAGGTAAACTCACTAATAAATAGTGAGTGATCATCATGATGAGTTTGATAAGATAGACAGGGAAACTTCACTTTGGTTAGTCAAGGGAGTGGAGAATTGAGATGTAAGCTGGGAAGAGAGTACAGTGGCCAGTAAGGTGACTGTCTCAGCACCTGTGAGGGTTCAGTGTCCAGAAAGAGCTCCATGCATCTAAGGAACAAAAGCAAGTCCAATGTGGCCAGAGCACGGTGAGCAAGTGCAGTGGACCTGAGATGAGTAAGGACAGTAGGCTGGTGTTTACCCTGAAAACAACAGGCAACAATAAGAGAGCTTCGATGGGGGATGAGCAAGATTCCATGTGGTCAATAGATTAAAACAAAGGAAGAGTGGATGTGGACAAAAGCAATCCAACAATTCCAGGCAGGAGCTGGTGTTCACTTGAGACTGAGTTGGAACAGAATTAAAATCTGGTAATCATGGAAAACGCATTTAATATGTCAAATCCATGGGCCTCAACACTCCATAAGGTATTACTATGAATTAATTAGTTATTACTAAATACAACAGGTGATGGTTAACTTGATGTGTCAACTTGACTAGGCTGCAGTACCTAGTTGTTTGGTCAAACATCAGTCTAGATGCTGCTGTGAAGGTATTTTTTAGATGTGACTGACATTTACATTAATACACTTTGAGTAAAGCAATTCACTCTACACATAATGTGGGTGGGTCTCATCCGATCAGTTGAAGGCAAGAGAGAAAATGCAGGTTTCCCAGAGAAGTGATTCTCCTCAACACTACAACATAGAAATTATACTGCCACTTCCAGTCTACTGCCCTGCCAAATTCACTCTCAAGACTGCATATCAATGCTTGCCTGAATTTCACTCAAACTTCACCTGAATCTCCACCCTACCAGCCTTAGCCCTATAGACTTGCCAGTCCTCACAATCAAATGAACAATCACATAGATTTCTTAAAATAAATCTCCCTCTTTCTGTATGTCTGTCTCTCTTTGCATATACACATATTGTACATGTATTATATACATGTATATTATACATGTATTATGTAATATGTAGGGACAAAAAGAGAGCCTATTTACTGGTTTTGGTTTCTGTTTCCTTGGAGAACACTGACTGATCCACAAGCTAGAATTACTTATATCAAATCATATCCAAGTGATAAAATAATAAAAGTTGGGCAGCTATGTACTAGATGCCTCACAGCAGCACTCAAATCTATATTCCATATTAAGTAAAATGTATTGACCATTAACCAAGAACCAATTGCCCATTATTTTTCATCTTTGCTAGACAAAAAATTAACATAACATTATCCTTCCAGGATCTACTGTTAAAAAATTAAATTAAATTGTAGAGGTACCTGTGTGACTGTTGATTAAGCGTCTGACCTTTGATTTGGGCTCAGGTTATGATCTCACAGTCATGTGATCAAACCCCATGTCAGGATCTATGTTCAGTGGGGAGTCTGCTTGAGTTTCTTTCTTTCCCTCTCCCCTTGTCCCTTCCCCTCTACTCACTCACCCCCCAATAAATAATTAAATCTTTAAAAAAAATTAGTAAAATAAAATGATGGTGGTGGTGGTTATTGACACTGAAAAAGAGTCATAAATTCTGTTTAACATTGAAAGTTACCTAACTTATGTGTCTTTACATTTCACTTTCAGGAAGCACAAAGTAAGAGTAAGTGATTAATTACAGTTATAATTAATTACAGTCCTTGATTTCTTGTGCATTTACTTCTTTGTGTAGGTGTTCTCAAATCCCTCTTTCATCTGTGTCTGAATGCTTTGACCATATGCATGTACATTTCTATTATAAGCTGCTTCAAACTATTTTGGAAGCAAGTAGAATACAAATTATAAACAGTTTTGCCACATCTACTGTGAGAATGAAAACCATTCTCAACAGAGTGTCAACATTCCAGAAAGTGTCAAGATCACTCTGAAGGGACACTGTTATTGTGAAGGGCCCCAGAGTTACCCCAAAAAGAAACTTCAATCACATCAATGTAGAACTCAGTCTCCTTGGAAAGAAATAGAAGAGGCTCTGAGTTGACAAGCGATAAGAAACAGCAAAGAATCGGCTACTGTCCACACTGTCTATAGTCATGCACAGAACATGGTCAAGGGTGTATGTCGGGGCTTCGATTCCAAGATCAGGTCTGCGAATGCCCACTTCCCCACCAACATTGTTATTCAGGAGAACAGTTCTCTTGTCAAAATCCAAAATTTCTTGGGTGAAAAATACATCCCCAGGGTTTTGGATGAGACCAGGTGTTGCTTGTTCAGTAACTCAGGAAAGACGAGTTAATTCTTGAAGGAAATGACACTGAACTGGGGGTCACACTCTGCAGCTTTGACTCAGTAAGCCGCCACAGTTAAAAACAAGCATGACAGAAAGTCTGGGGATGGGGTTTATGTTTCCAAAAAAGGACTAGTCCGGCAGGCTGATGACTAAGGTCTAAGTTGTCCAGCTACAAAAATCGCAAGATGCCGGATGATTTTTCAGACTTCTTTGTGGTATCTTAAAGCTGTATTGATTTGAGAAAAAAGGAACAAATTATAGACAAATAAATATGAGAACAATCGGAATCGGGGTGGACATAGATGGGGCAAACACACAAAACTCTGTGCATTGTACCTTTGCTCAGGTGGCCGAACTCCACCCTGTTATGTCCCCACATGGTCTGTGCCACAGAGGACATGAAAGGCAATCTTGTGTTCATTAGCTTGTCTACCCCCCTAACTAAGAAAGGTGCACAGGCTTGAATATTCAGCAAAAAGAAAAATAAATTATCATCAATTGCAGACTTAAAACTGGATATAAAGACAACGGCCCGCTCTGAAACGTGGGACGCAAAGTGAACCCCAGGCACTGGACCATCACTGCTGACTAGGGAAGAGTGACACACAATATTTTATTTTATGAAACTTGTCTGTCCATGGTTAGAGCCGTTCCTTATTCATGTATCACTGAACATCTTATTAAGCCAATTTTCGTCCTTACATGACAAAAACTCCACCAAATACAACTATATATTGTGATCTCCAAGGAGTTAAAGCAGACCTCAAGAAGAATCCAGTTCACATTCCTCTCCAGAAAGCATGGGGATTATCATTCATCCCCCTGTGTGTTGGGCAAATAAAAGGTTGAGGTTTTTCCAGTTTTCAATTCATCTTGATTTGAGTTCTAGTTATAACTGTCCTCAGATCAAGTTCCTGCCTTTTCCTGTGCATATGTCTTTTGATGATATCTGTGGATTCTGTGTCATCTAAAAAGAGGTGTAGTTATTGAAAACCGTCTTTTAAAATAATTCCTGCACCGTGCTTGAGCCCCTTTCTCTGTGAGAAATAATTCCTGCACCGTGCTTGAGCCCCTTTCTCTGTGAGGATTTACCCCAGTCTTTCCCTAAAACGTTCAGATTCAGTGACTAGTGCCCAGCGGTGGAACGTGGTCTTCTGAACTGTTATTTTACAGCTGCAACTAGACTCAAGGTTATAGAGGAGAAAATCACCAGATCACTGCACCGTTGTGGTTCAGAACCCAGGCAGTGGTTTCATGCCATGCCTCTGATGAAAGGCATCAGGAGTCACCATGCACAGAAACTTCTTAAGCTAGATAAATTTTGTGCTGCTTTGAAGAATGCTCATTTTAAACTCAAAGAGCAGAGGTGTCATTTGTAAAGTGATGACGGTCCTCATACGCCTAACACGGGCCTTATAATGACACCAAACTGCTTCCGGCGGCGTCAAATGAAAGCAAATTCCTACTTCTTCTCTCTGACCAGCTGGCTGTCCTTGATCAAAAATTACCTTCGCTGCACATCATGTTGTTAGTGGTTAAAACTTACCATTTAAATTGTAAGCCGCAAAATCTAAACGGAACTGCATGTGTGATCTTTGTCACCTCATTTTCATGAATGGAAAAGAATATTCTGACACAAAAATTACATACTTAATTCTAGCTCACCCTCTCCGCTGACCTCCATCCCACACTGCCTTGGGTTGATTTCCTCATCCATCAGTGGGTCAAAGTAATTTCTGCTGTATTCATTTCCTGTGGAAAGTACATGAAGGAAGGGTCAGTGATTATTAGAAGCACATGAACCAAAATGTTAATTTTGAAATCGACACCAGCACAGAAGGGCCATTTTAGCTACTTTATAAGCTTAATTTTTGTACAAGTCCTTCCAGGCCTCCCTTTTTTGTAATTATCATCTTGCAAAAGGTCAGAAAAGGTAATTCAAGAAACAAGTTCATGCTATCTTTCGGTTGCTAAAAAATTAATGAGAAAATGATCAAATGTAGACTTTGGAATAATAATAATAATAATAATAATAACTTAAGCAAAATTATGTTTAGGATACACTCAGGAAATGGACATTGTTGGATTATAATGATGTTTAGGGTTTACTGATCATTCTGTTTACCTGCTTGTGTATCCACTCCCCAAGTCAGCTGTGTTGTTGTTTTCAGAATTCTATCATTGATTTCATAGTGTCTTAATTAAGAGAAACTATAACAAATTTCCATATTGACAGTTGAAGATACAGAAAGAGAGAGAAAGAAGGAAGTGAGGGAGGGAAGAAAAAAAGAAGGAAGGAAGGGAGGAAGGGTAGGTAGGAGACAGAGGAAAAGAAAAAAGTAAGAGGTCTTTTTGCTTGGTCAACTTAAGTTACAGGAAGGGAAGGTACAAATGATGTAGTCAGAAATTTTATTCAGTACCATCAACAACCTCAACAAACAATCCAAAAATCCCCACTTTACATTTCTCACTTATTTGTCTTGATAATCAAACTGTAGTATCGAATGGGACTTTGTAATAGAGAAAAGGGTCTGTTATCAATTTTTCAAATCTAGTTTCATACTTCCTGCAGACTGAGATGTATATGTCTGTTGCTAGCAATTTCCATTCAGTAAAATATAACCTACTCTGACGATATTTCAAGTTGCCTCAAACACTGCGGAAGAAATAAAGCATCATCGACTGAAAACAATAGGGTTGCAAGTATTGTTCCCAGGAAAGGGTTAACAAATACCAGGTATACTGTGATCCTCCATCGTATATTTGATTTAGGATCAAAAATAATCCAAACAGCAGCTCCTTTTCCAAGACTAAATGTAATTTTGATATGAACCGAGGTTTAATTTATATTTCTGGACTGGCACATTTTTGCTGTCAGTCTCTGTTCTATCAACGTAGTAAGTACAAGAACTGAAAATCTGCTTTTCCTTGAGGTCTCAATAAAGAAAAAAATAAATGAGTTTCATTTTTGTTACTCTATCTGTCAACAACTACTAGGCTGGTATGAATCTTGGCAGTATGTAATCAAAGTCTTATGTACTGCAATAACACAGTCATTCTACCTCATTCATGTTATTGTTTTTGTGTTTTTTTCCCCCTCTACCACAAAGCACTGTGGTACCCGAAGCACACGCTTCCATATGCTAGCAAAATAATTCGCCTCTATTAAAGAAAAAGTGGCGGTGTATTTCTTATTATTATCACCTACCCACAGCAGTCAACCGTGGGGACCCAGATCCTGCAATCACCCGCGTTCCAAGGCTCGATTCTTTGTCTAAGGGAAACGACTTCGTAAATAATATCAACTTAATCAAGACCTTGGAGAAAGACACTGAGCGCAGTCGCTTTTAACAAAAAGTCTGGGGAAGTTTATCTGGTCTGCAGTTCTCAAATCATTTTCATCCCTGTCGTCAGCTGAGAAAGGAGGGTCCCAACCAGCAGCACAAGGAAGCCTGCACGCAGGGAGCCTCCAGACCCCAGGTGTCCCCCTCCGGGGGCTCCTTGCTTCTGCGCGCAACTGGGAGATGCCCCTCAAAGGTCTACGTATGGTTTCAACGTCTATGCAAATCGTTCCTCCCACTTTCAGGCCGGGTTGAGGCATACATGTAAGTTATAAATGCCACTCCTGGAGTGACTTATGCTGTGTTTCGCATTCTGGGATATGGCAAATAACATTTTACAGGTAAAGGCTTATGAGGAATCTTTACAAAGTGGCAATCCACGGATTCCCTTTAAGCATCCCTAAATTCTGCATTATGTCATATCATATCATATCATATTATACTACAATCATATATTATATTACATTCCTATATTTTATATAATTAATATATTTTATATAATTCATTTATTGTACATAATTCACTTATTTTTACAATTTATATGTTTCCCACTATATTTCACATCATGTTGAGCTTTGTTTTACATATACAATATTATATTTATTTTCTGTCTCCCCCACCAAAAAAAAATTTTTTTAACTAAAACAAAAAAAAATTTTTTTAACTAACCCAAAAGTGCTCCATGAGGACAGTGACAGTATCTCTTTGTTTACTGCAGACCCCTCAGTGGCTAGAAGCATGCCTGGCACACAAAAATACTCATAATATCTGAATTCATTTGCTAAAAAAATCTCTCTTCGAAACCTACAGCAGTATCTAAATTCTTCCCTAGTCCCAATGTTCTTTTTTGATTAAGTGAGCAAATCCCACCCCCCCCATTCATCTCTTCCTTTCTATTCCCCATCCCCTCTACCTTTCCCTTCAACAACCCCTGCCCTTTACTTTTTTAACTGAGTGCTTTCTAGGAACCAAAAACTGTGTCTGGATTCTAAAACAAACCAACGAAATACCGTGGCCGGTCGACTTGAGAGAACCATGAGCTCCAAGAACAAGGAAGGCAGACATGCGCAGTCTGGTTAAGATTTCCTACTGTGGGGCTCTGTCTGGGCACCCAGCAGGAGCTTCCCACCCCTGCTGGGGACTTCAGAGAAGACTCTGTGGAGAAACTATCATTTGGAGTACATTTTGAATCTTCCTCAGTAGTCCCAGAATTGAGTTTATTTTATGGGTTTGTTTTGTTTTGTTTTGCTTTTTAGGATTTGATTGATTGATTGATTGATTGATTGATTGATTGATTTGAGAGAGCGAAAGAGAGACAAAGGAGCAAAGGAAGGGGGAGGGAGAAGGACAAGCAGACTCCGTGCTGAGCTTGGAATCAGAAGTGGGTCTCCATCTTACCACCCTGAGATCATGACCTGAGCAGAAATCAAGAGTCAGGTGCTTAACCGACTGAGCCACCCAGGCGCCCCCAACTCATGTTTTTGTTCAAATTATTATTAGGTTGTGTTACAGTGTCACTTTACGCTATATGATGTTTCATATCTATTCACTTGACCAATATTTAGTGGGTGCCTCTTATGTAAATATGTCAGTAAAATAAAACGCTCAAAAACCCTTCCCTTCAGAGAGCTTGCATTCTAGGAATGGAAGAATAAAAGCAAATGAATATCTGGGCACCTGGGTGGTTCAGTCAGTTAAGTGTCTGCCTTTGGCTCAGGTCATGATCCTGGGGTTCTGTGATCCAGTCCCCCTCGGAGCTCCTTGCTCAGCGGGGAGCCTGCTTGACATTCTTTCTTTCCCTCTTCCTAGGACCCTCCCCCTCAATTCACCCTCTCTCTCTCTCCCAAATAAATAAATAAATAGATTTATATATATATACACACACACACATGGATTCTGTGCCATCTAAAAAAATATATATATAAATATATATCTCCCCCTGCTTGTGCTGGCTATCAAATACATAAATAAAATCGTTTTTAAAAAGCAAATGAATATTTATACTTTATAGTTTTTTTATAGTGATTAGTGACATGGGAAAAAATAAGAGCCAGATAAGGATGATTATGCCCCCCAAGGAGGAACAGGTGTCACATTTCTCGCATAAGCCTTTGTTTCAAACTAAGAATGACAACTCAGGATTAAATAACTATACTCTTGAGACTATGGAGATAGTGAATCCATAATGTTTTTAATAATTATAATTACTTATCAATTATATCTAATTATAAATCGTACTTATAATTTATTATTGGTAACATTACAGTTTTGCCAATTTCTTGCTATAACATATCTCAGCCTATGAGTCAGGTAAGAACCTATTCTTAAATATCAAAACAATTCCTTCTTTTTACTGGCATATCTTGCCCTCATAAACCAATAACCTAAATACAGTAAGCAGAGTTTAAGACAGTGAAGCACATGGAGTTTAGTATAAATTTGGAAACAGCAGACCTCATCTTAGCACTAGCTCCTCTGCTCAGGTTTCATTGGATAGTGTCAGGATTTAATAGAGTGGGATGGTTGCAGAATAGGGTGTCTATTACCAGAAGGTAGGTTACTAATAGGATAAATTTCTGAAAGTGCCCTAATCATTCAGAATATGCTTTTGGATATATCTACAATCATCTCACAGGAAAATTAATAGACCCACTGAGAAATTCAAAGTAGGGCATTTAGCAATGTACATACAACAGATTTTAATTTGGCTGGTATTTAACTGTTTGTTATATTCCGATGAATAACCTGATGATCGCAATACGCAAATATATATACGTTAACGCATGGCTCTCCACTGAAGCAACTGGATGTGATACATAAATTTATAAATCAATACACTCTTCTTGTCCATACTATAGTGAGTCTATTTTTGTTTTCAGCCTCCTGGAATTAGCTGTTCAATGTTTAGAATCTGCCTCAGTTCTAATGCGTTGCTCATGCTGCTTTTGACTGAACCGGGGGAGGAAAGCGCATGTACTCGCCTCGGCCCTTCCACACATACCAGGTTTTCCTATCGTTTAACTCAGAGCAGCACAGAATGTAATCAGGGCTCTTACTTAAATTACACCGTACATGAACTTTGGTCAGGAAATCTCCAGTGTGCACCCATGCAGTTCCTCGGGGGCTGTGAGAGTGAGAACGAAATTGCCCACCAGAGGAAGGTTAGTGTGAATCATGGAAGTGTCTTGGCTCAACGAGGCAATCACTTCCTTTCAAATCAGCTAGGTTAGCTCTAGAGGAAGAAAATCTGAATGCATCTGTCTGTTCCTTGGGAGGCTTTTGTGGACTTCGTTCTTGTCCTTTTCCTGTGAATTCACCTGCTTCCACTTGGGCTTTTATCACCAATCATCATGTTATCTGTAATATGCTATAAATTAGATACGTTAAACACAAGGCTTGCGTGTAAACTAAGTAACTAACTAAACAATTTACATTCTGTGATTGTAGCCATACACCAACGTTTTACAAACTAGAATATTCTGCTGAACGGTATTCCTCTTAAAGGCACGAAGTCTCTGTAACTATAATTAAATTTGATTCCCATGAACTTTATGAATAAATTTGAGAAAACTTCCTATGTTCCCCTCTTTGAAAATCCAGTATGAAGAATTTAGATTTAAATGTTCACAAAGCCGAATGTCTGAAATATAGATGTGGAAATCAGAGGCTGTAATGGGATGTAGCAAGGGGAAACTATGTCAGACTCAAACACGCTTTACCATACCAAATCAACCCAAATACTATTTTATAAAGTTGATGTACAAACATGTTTTAAATTAAAGGCAACTAAAGGTACAAAAGTACTCCCTACTATGATAAAGAATAGTTATCTTAAACCGAAGTCTTCAATAACTAAACAGAAAAACAAAACCCAAATAAACATCAAAAAAAGAAAACCTAATGACAAAAACTCAAAGTATGACTCAGACATTCACTATCAATATTATCATTCAACATTTTTAGAAACCTTGGCCAAAGCAGTTAGAACAAATATAAGGTGGGTGGATGGGGTGAGCTAAGATTATTGAAAACAATTATATTTTGTATAAATTGTTATTTGAAGATAATGAGCTTCTCTACCATGAAAACATGAGATTTAACCAAAAAGCTTTTAGAACAAAGAATATATTATTGGCATAATTTCTTGAAAATAACCAGATAATCATTAAGAATCATTAACTTTTCAGGGCCCTGGGTGGCTCAGTCAGTTAGGCATCTACCTTCAGTTCAGGTCGTGATCTTGGGATCCTGGGATTGAGCCCTGCCTCAGGGAATCTGCTTCTCCCTCTGCCCCTCCCCCCTGATTGTGCTTTCCCTCTCTCTAATAAATAAATAAAATATTTTAAAAAAGGAATCATTAACTTTTCTAAATATGAATAATTGCCACTTAGAAGATAATGAATATAGAAAACCAACACCCATAAAAAATTCTCAAAAATTAATTTATTTATTTTAGATTTTTCATAGGAATCCATAGATGGTCATCAGAATATTCACCTTATTCAGAAATTCAAACTAAAAGACATGGATGTTTTTAACATCAGAGTTAAAAACAGCAAACAGACACCATTTCCTTTTTCTTCTTCATAGAAAGGCTAACCTGTGACAATTGCTTGGCTGGGGACACTATATTCCAGAGCTGGTGGCCTGTTGGACAAACTAGCTTTCTCCACTGTGTATTCTCACTTCCTTTCCAAATCTTGTGGGTATCTGAGATATCAGTGATTTGAAAATCTAAATAGGGTAACGGTTGAAGTTTGCTAACAAGTACTAATTAATTGAGCCATATTCATTCTTCCCCTAAGGCCCTCCCTCATGGTAAATTATGAGGCATCTTAACTTTCAAACCACTGGAGTGTTGTTGAGTGGATAACTGCTTTATCCCTGGCCCCCCAAGGCACTGAGGCATCATGGGCTCCTCTGGACCTCAAATCCTCAGAGTTAAACCAAGTCCCTAAGGAGCTAACTTCTAAACAGGAAGATCTTTCTGTTACTTAAGTAATGGTGATAATTCAAAGGTTAAGTATAAATATATTTTTTTTAACACACGTTTAAAAGTCCTTCCAAAAATACCAAAGTAGGTTTCCTTTTTTTCTAGTTTGAAGCCTGGCAGTATTACTCTACATGGAAACTAATCAATGTATATCATGTGTAATACCACCTTCAAATTACGATATACCTAAAATTAGACATCAGTCACCCTCCAATCTTTTTTATTGTGCCTTCATTCATTTAACAATACATCTTCCTCCTAGATCTAAGATTACTTGTATATATGGACTGTATTTAAGGCTTCATTTGGGTAGTAATGTTTTCATCACACTAGAGCACACTTCAGTATGGAAGCAATCAATATCATGGATTATTAGATTTCATTTAGACAATCTTAATAATGCTTTCTCTAAAAAAATCTGAAAATTTAAAGACATCTACACTTTATCTCATAAAACAAAAGGTTTAAGACTTCCCCAAGGTTTTTGTTTTGTTTTGTTTCAAGATTTTATTTATTTATTTGAGAGAGAGAGAGGGAGTGAGAGACCACACACAAGGGAGTGGTAGAGGGAGAGGAAGAAGCAGGCTTCCCCACTGAGCAAGGAGACCAATGAGGGGATTGATCCCTGGATCCTGAGATCATGACCTGAGAAGAAGGCAGACGCTAAACTACCTGGGCCACCCAGGCGCTCCCCTCCCTCCCTGGTTTTTTAATAAGATTTTTGGTCCATTTTCTGATGAAGACTAAGGAAAATCATATTTTATGTTAAAGTATCTTTAATAGAAAACAAAATTGATCTGAAAGAAACTCTAAATGGAATTATTTGGAGATTAAGGACTAGTTTATACCAAAAGCATAAAATACTAAAATCATGAAAAACTTTTCAAGTAAAATTGTTCTTGTATACTTAGTACAGTACTAAGTATAGTGCTTGACAAATGGAAAATATTCAATTGATATGCTTTTCAGTAAATGAGGAGGGGGAAATGGAGAAATACCTATGCATTTTTTATTTTATATATATAACTTCTAAACAAAATATTATATAAATCATTTCATATCCAACTAATCACACATAGACCACTCCTATTTTTAAGTTGTCCTGATGTTATTAACCATAGGATATGATCAGGAAATCATCAAAGACATAGGAACTATAAGGGACAGTTATCAGATTTTTGTTTGGTTGATTTATGTTGCTGTCTTGCATCTGTTTCCTCTCTCTACCAGCATCCTGATTTCCTAGTATCCAGTGCGTATCATCTTGCTGGTCCAGTAACTCCAAATTCCTGTCTCCAACTACAGAAGCTAGGGAAGGCAAACAGAACCTACTTATCCTGCCCTGATAAAACCAGGAGGCAAGCAAGTGACCTGAGCCTGGACAACCCAATGGTCTTCCCTAGGACTTTAAGTAAGTGAAGAAAGGATGGAAAGAACACTAGAAATAACCTCCATGAAAGGCAGGAATTAAAAGGAAAGAATTTCCCAAGTGCAATGAAATCACTCATCGTGAGTGGAACTGTTCTATCCACTTCTTTTTGTTGTTGTTCCTGTTGCTGTTTTTGTTGTTCTATCCACTTCTACAATGCTTTATTATTTCTCTTCTAAAGCCCTTCCATAGCTCCCTCTCACACGTGTCCCACATTTCATTTTACTGTCATCTATACTTTAGGCATTCTCTACCTGTTTAGTGTCGCCATTTTTTTTTAAGATTATTAAATATTCCCTTTTGTCCCATCCAGCCCTCAAGGCCTGGTTAGGTTCAGAACCTAAGCTGACTCCTCTCTCTTTTGAAATTCTAAGCAGTTGTAATTTCTCTGCTGCTTTTCCTTTCAAGTACTATAATTCAGAATTTCCCTTTCTCAGAGGGCTAATCATCATCAGGCCAGGGCATAGCTGGGAATGAGCAAAGAGGGTGAGCTGGGATCAGAAAAGCATTCTACACACAGGAAGCGTAAGTTCTGGGCCAAATGGAATAGAGGACAGGTGGCCAAAGATAATCACATATATTCTTACTAACATTTTTTTTTTAAGCACCTAAAAAGTGGAAATGTATTGATATTTACTGATAGGATGATAATTTGTGCTCATTTCAATAGCACCATGGGGGAAATATCTAATTACTCTTTTATCTAAGTAATCATATTGGTAGATGAAATAAATTTCCTTTTTTTAAATATTAATAAGAAACACTGTGTTCTATAATATGGAGAAGTTTCTAAATTCACATATTTCAAGTATTCTTCTTCATTCACAGTCTGTAAAAGTACACATTTCATTTCTAATTGAAACTTTTTTGGAGGCTCTTCCAAAGACAGGCAAACAGGATGGGTTTGAGTAGAGATATAGCAAATAACTCTTTTTTTAATGTTGACTGTGTTCCAGAAGAGAGATGGTATAATGCCTACCCATGTAATTCTGACTGGTTTTGTCAGGATGATAACAAATCATTTCTGGATTTTTCATCTAAAGCTTCTTCTTTTTGCTCCTTCTACTCTGCTCTACTTTTAAGCTATAAAATTTTTGCTCTCTCCATTTTCCAGAATCAGGCCAACTATCACTCATGACAATTACTACCTTGCATGCCCATTCTCATCTCCAAGATATGGGAATATGCCCATAATAGTAGTTCTCAACCCAGCTATCCAGCAAAATGCCTTATAGAAGATCTGGAATATAGACCTGCCCAAGAGTCATCTTGGAGGCTATAACTGCCGAAGGATCCTTGGTTCCCCAGATAATTCTGATAGATAGCCAGGGTTTAAAAAAAACACCAACACAGGAACATAAATTCTAGTTTCAGGGATATGTTAGAATGCTTAATCAACATACCTTTACCTAACCAATTATACTTTCCTTATAGAAACTCATACGTACAAAACCAACATCAAGAGCTGCTGTTTGGGGCACCTGGGTGGCTCAGTGGGTTAAGCCTCTGCCTTCGGCTCAGGTCATGATCTCAGGGTCCTGGGATCGAGTCCTACATCGGGCTCTCTGCTCCGCAGGGAGCCTGCTTCCTCCTCTCTCTCTCTCTCTGCCTGCCTCTCTGCCTACTTGTGATCTCTGTCTGTCAAATAAATAGATAAAATATTAAAAAAAAAAAAAAGATAGCTGCTGTTTGGAATAAGCCTTCTTTAAAATCATGGAGAAGTTACTAATTCCTGGTACACAGAAGAATTCACTCAGCCTATCTTCAGGAATACCCTTTGTATTCAGACTTTTCTTTTTTTTTTTTTTTTTTTTTTTTTTATGTCACAGAAATGATGTCAGGGGCTCCTGGGTGGCTCAATTGGTTACGCATCTGACTCTTGATTTCAGCTCAGGTCCTGATCTCGGGGTCATGAGATAGAGCCCTGTGGAGAACTCCGCACTCAGCAGACAGTCTGCTTCTCTCCCTTTTCCTCTCCCTCTTCCCCTCCCCCAGCTCACATGCATGCTCTCTCTAAAATAAATAAATTAGCTAAAAAGAGAAAGAAAGAAGGAAATGATGTTAGAAATGACAAGTACAACTGAGACGTGTTGGGAATATTATGCATTTGGGGGGCTGAGATGTTATACTTCTCTAAGAGATCTGTAAATTCTACCATGGAGATTTTTACAGCAAAACTTCCAGGTCTAATTAGCTACAATCACATTGCTCAATACCAGCCACCAACCATGTCTGCCTATGGAGCACCTGAAATTAAGAAATTTGAGATTTGCTGTTAATGTAAAACACACAAATTTCAAAGACTTCATACCAACAAAAAGTAAAATATTTTTACATTTTTATGTTGAGCATAAGCTGAAATAATATTTTTAGAGATTGTTTTAAATAAAATGTATTATTAAAATTAATTCACTAGTTTCCTTTTAATTTTACCATTAGAAAATGCCGAGTTATGTATGCAGCTCACATTATATTTCTGTTGGGGAACACTTTCCTATATTTATTTCCACCCTAACACTTATCACAAGTGTTATCCTTTCCATAGGCTTTACCGTATCCTCTCTCACCCACACCTGATCTACCTAAAAGTAATTATTCTCCATAACCTGCTTTACTCAACTTCTAAAGCCAAGACATCAAGTGGTACTCCACCTCTGAAATATTCATCAACAACCTTTAATTCAACAACCTTTAAATTCAAGGTTTCCACATAGACTTCTTGTCTTCTGGGATCACAGAGGATAAGAATTCCTACTGAAAACAAACAAACAAACACAAAAAAAACAAACAAACCAAAAACAGAACACCTCTGTTGAATATAAATTGTAAAATATAAATAAATATAATATAAAATAATATAAATATACATATAAAATAAATATAAAATATAAATGAATATAGATTTCACACCAAAAAAATCCTGTTCCAGCCACCATTTGGGCTCTGGAACACACCTTTCTCCTCAGGGTCTAACAGTGAAATTCCTTACCTCCATAAGAAAGACTAATTTTCCATCAAGAGAACCGAAGACCTAAAAAATGTTCTTGGGCTTAAGATACCAGTTTTCCTTCAGTCCAGGGTTGGACAAGAAGTCAGACAAATGCCATGGCGCTCTAAGCCTCCTTCATGCTGCTGAGCCTCTGCCACTGTGCCAGCATTTTCTTTGCCCATTTGGGAGCTCACTGATCCCAAATTTCTGACCCTACTGCAGACAGATCTGTAGATAACATCTCTAGATGTTATCCTCATACTCCTTGGCAATGCTCCATCCCTACATGTGTTGACATTTCCCATAAAAAAGAGGGATGCTATAAGGCAGAGGGAGGAGATGTGTAGATCATAGCGTCAAACAAGACTTGGTTCAAGTCTCTTACTCTACCCTGTATTCTCCTTCTTTAGTCAAGTTGAAACGTTGATTTCCTCATCTATAAAACGAGAGTAAAAAAATACACTTGGTGTACATTCTGCTGGCTGACTCCGATACCCATTCACCACCACCACTCCCCACACTCTCTGCCATTGCAGTTGGAAACTTGATGCCCAGGTAACAACATTTTCCAGTCTCTCTTGCAGCTGGATGTGGCCATGGGACCAGTGTCCAGCAACAGGGTTACACACAGAAATGCTATATGTAACTACGTGGATGATGGCCTCTGCTTCCCTCCCAGGGCTTGGAATATGGAGGCAACACCAAGTCAACTTGGACCATGCAGATGGGAACAAGCTTAGAGATTACAAAGCCATCAAACAAAAAGTACTAGAGCCAATATAAATCTCTGTAATTGTGGCTTTTATTACATTACCCTACATCCTGCCACTTCTTCACAGACTTACAGAAAAACACAGGCACATGCAAGGAGAAAGAGTCAAGCTAAATCCACTGATTAGAACGTGCGGGGTACGACGTGGCATGCAGAAATCTAGAGGCTGGTACTGAGCAATCAAAATTTATACAACAAATGATCTGCACGCCATGCTAACCTACTGGGATCTG